>NC_137113.1:38416418-39016418 GCF_949357685.1 Gobio gobio
TCAGAAATAACTTGCAGATGTGCAACTGAAATCTCTCCTGAATCTAATTCAGTTCCTTTTACAACACGCCAACAAAAGCCGCTTGTTTGCGCGCTGATTGGACGTGGAAGTGCAGCGCTGCTTCAGAATGGGCCGCTCTGAAATACGATGACACCGCCTCACAAAATTAAACCCATTTGTCATGAAACGCGAGAGCTTTGAGAGACAATGCAAATGTTTGCTCGTAATGCTCAGGTGAAGGTTAAAGAAAAACAAGAAATATCAATGTTAACCACACTTTGGGGGTTAAAAAGTTCAAATAATCATGTTTTAACAAACGAGTGCCATTATTCAGATTTAGTACCTAAAACGACCAGCCGTTTATCAACCAAGGTGGACTATTCTAGCTCAATTTCTTTTTCCCTACTTCATATTTTTGGCAGCGGTTCTTTGAAGGGAATAAATTCAGAGATAAATTCAAAGAGGCGTTGTGAAGTATGTAGTGCTTTAGCACACCGCTATACTGCCGGCACGGTAATCTACCATATTCTACAATACATTACAAGACGATGCAAATAACCCACCATGAGTGATTAATGTCACTTATTATGCATAATACAGACTGAATTGGGAAAATGATGGTGTCAAATACTGTCCCTGGTCCCCACTGTCACTGTAAAAGTGCGGTCACATTAGCAACATTTTGGCAAAACCACACGAGCAAATAGATCCACTGTCTATACTGTCAATAGTGCAGCGATGTATGAAGCACAGCTCACACAGAAGTCACTTTCAAACCAAGCAACTTTCTGACGTTTCAATTCTGCATGTCCAACTTGAGAAATCTCAGGGTTGCCAACTTTTAAGATCCAGTTGGAGTGAGATTTACTTTTCTTTTCTTTCTTTTTTTGGGGGGGGGGGGGGGGGGGGGGGGGGGGTTATATGACGGTAGACGACGGTATATCGATTTTGATTTCAGTATCAATTCATAGCCTGCTGTACATATAAGGAAATAAGGATATGTACGTTATTAACATTTTAAAATTTCACATTTAAAGAAATCTAGTGTTTGATCATATCTAAATATTTATTCAAATGCAAAACTGCAATACTTTTTTGAGCAACTATTAGATACATGTATATTGATTAAAGAGCCATAAAGGCACTAGTGGGTAATGGCATTACAAATGGAAATTATTATTTTTCGAGCCACAAAATGACTGTAATTTGCCTCTTTGAATAAGAATTATCTAATTTAAAGCTACACTATGTAACTTTTCCGTCCACTAGAGTTCGCCTGTTCAAAACAAAGGCGTAGTTTGATGACGCCACGTTTGAGCGCAGAATCTTGGGACACGTGGTCTTCACCTCACAGCCGGTGGAAAACAGTCAGGATAGGACTCGGGCAGAAATCATGTTCATGGATGCGATTATTAACATTACTGTAGTCTGAAGCAGAGCAGGACCGAGTGTTGTGGAGCTGAGCAAGGCCGCTGGAGCGATTGAAGAGCGGGACTGTTATTATGGCATAATCGCCGGCGGGACTTTTATTATGACACGGTTGCCGGCGCCACTTCCTCTTTTCCAATCATGAGTATGAGGTAACGCAACTCTGTTTATCGTATTAGATATATCTGAGTGTGTTGAAAAGGCAGTTATGACGTTCGCTCGGCGGCTGCTATGACACTTGTTCACACTGCAGTGAGAGTAAAGTGTTTCACTGAATAAAACCGGAAACCGAGGGTGACGCAGATATGACGCTATCGACAGGCGACTCCCTCACACGCATAGCCCACACGTCCCGGTTCCTTGGTTAAAATAGCAATTTCTCACGATTTACAAATAGTTGGAAACATTTGGGATATTCTAAGTACTCAACTGAACAAAATATATAACACTGGCCTAGTGGTTTCTGGATATTTTACTGCAAAAATCCTACATAGTTCACCATTAACCTTAATTACTATACTAATTGTAATATAAATAATACAAATATTAGAAGAAAAATATTTTAAGTGGTCATTAATGGACCATAATTATTGCACAAATAGTATTTAATAGGCTACCAAAATATCTCAAAATATTCAATAAATATTATTGAACTAAAATATAGAACATTTATTCAATTGAAAAATATTTAAGGTGTATGGTCACATTTGACCATCAATGAGTATGAGTGTGACCAATTAATCAGGAATACCTTGGGGCTAAATACAATAAAAAAAAAACATTAACATCAATGTTAACATGGTTGCATCTCCATTATAAAACGATCCTGTATGGTTGACGTAATAATCAATGCACACTATGCTGTACCGTTTACCAAAACTTGCTGCAAACACCTGTAAAGTGGAGCTGTTGAGTATCAAGCAATTCAAATGTATTGACACAGCGCTAGAAGTACTGAGATCTCCGTGAAGCACGTGACTGCGAGATGAGAGAGATGAGAGAGCATGTCACAACTCCGTTTTTCAACACGCTGGCCTAACTGTTGCCATATTAGCGCCAAAACGCTATTTATTGTTTGAATTTCACATTAAGCTTAAAAACATGTAAAATCTTAGACTTTGTTCAATATCAAAGCTTTGGCAATTTGGCGTGAGATTAAGTTGGGCAGCGTGAGAGCGTGAGACTGAGCCTGAAAGCGTGAGTATCACGCCAAATGCGTGAGAGTTGGCAACCCTGGAAATCTGCTTGGGGAAATCTCTTGTTCTCACTAGGAATGAAACAGTTACTGGTTTGACGATAAACCATGATAAAAAAAATTCCAGATGGTTAGTATTTATGCTTCATTTTTATCATCTAATCTGTATTTGATTATCGTGATTTAAAAATAGATTTTTATTAAGCAGTACTTTTACTGAACAAATTTGATCTGTCCTTAAATGAATTCAATTATAACTAAAGGTTTATACATATACATACATATAGCCTTAGATATGTAATAATGTTCTAAGTCATCTAACAAATATGTTTTGTTTGTTAAACCCCCGCGCCGGCGCGATCGGCTTGCTTTTTTTCTTATCAGTGCCCAAGAGACTCAAATAACTCTTTCGTATTCGTTTTTTATCATTCAGGCAAGTGTTATACATCATTATAATCTGTCAAGTTTCTATTTTTTTTTTGTGTACAGTCACAATAAAAACAAAATGTTTTGCTTTTCGCAAAATAAAGAAAACAAACATGATGCGCGATCTGCAGCCTCTCTGTCAAAGACGTTCAAATCCAGTCATCATTTATAATTAGGGTTGTGTATCGTTTGGGTTTTTTTCGATACCGGTGCCAAACCGATACTTTTAAAACAGTACCGGTGCCTGAACCGATACTAAAAAAAAAAAAAAAAAACGCCACAAAACGAGGTGGATGGGATTAAAGAATGGCTTTTTATTGATTTTTTTTTTTATTATTTAAATTGAACATTTTAAAGTAAGTTTAAAGTATACTTAAATATATAAATATAAATAAATACAAAACAGAATTTACTTAACAAATTCACAGTAAAACTAAAGCCACCTAACCAAACTACAACAGGCCTAATTTAACTCTAAATAACAGTTACAGTAATAACAGCAGTCTGTATTCTTGGTCTGCTACAAATCAGCTTCAAGCTTCAGCTTTATTTTGCAGAAATATGACCATATTCTCTGGCTAAATATTTTAGAACGCATCGCCTTATCGTTTCCATGGCGACGCGTCATGCTTCTCACATGACACACAGCTGCCACAATAGCGCTGTGTGACAGCTCAGCTGTATCGGGTTTATTTATTTTTTCTTCAAAATATTCACAAACTTGCTAACTATGTCATGAACTATCTGATATTCTGATTTTCTAATATGTGTGAGTGAATGTGTGTTAGTTGATCTATGCCGCGCGATGGGTGGCGCCATGTTTGCGCCATGTTTGCGCCTCAGAGAATCGGATCTGTCGGATTTACATCACGTAAATTAATTCACATCTCACGAAATACATGAAAGTAAGAGACCGGTGAACTGGGAGAAGAATAGATTAAACTACTGTATATAGTTACTATATAATGTGTATCTGATATGAATAAAACACGTAGTCAAGTTATAACTGTGTGAAAGGATTGTTTTTGCCGCTTCCATAGCCATCAGAGTGTGTTTTTTTGCTAGTACTTATGTGCATTTAAATGTCTGAAACCTAAAATAAACATGATGTGGTTGAAAACACTGAATTGTTGTGATATGTGACGAGCGCTGCCATATTGGCACCGGGTTTCGGCATCCAACCATATTTATAATGTAATTATTTTAATATTTATGCAAACAAAAAATACATTAGTGTGTGTATGAGTACTTTTTGAACACTTCTAGCAGATTATGACAATGCCGTTATAATATTGACAACCGTGATTTGGTCACTATAGTCGTGATATGAAATTTTCATACCGTTTCATATCTAGCTCTCTTGAAACGACGTGGATTTCACCCACGAAAATTCACTGAGAAATGGTAATTATAACTTTCAACTTGAGGAAAAAAGCAGCTTGGACATTCTGCTAAATATCTCCTTTTAAACTAATGGTTAAAACATTGGAATAATTCAGATAAGAAAGTATCTTATGTTCACCAGGGCTGCATTTATTTGATAAAATAAACAGGGAAAAAATGAAATATTATTATGAAATATTTTAAAATGTAATATATTCCTATGATACCAAAGCTGAATTTTCAGCAGTCTTAATGTGTTACTTTAAATTATAATATTATGTCACAGTCTGTATTTTTGATCAAACAAATGCAGCCTAAGATTTCATTAGTTAACATTAGTTAACATGAACTAATAGCATTTATTAATCTTAGTTTATTTCAACATTTATTGATACATTATTAAAATCAAAAGTTATATTTGTTTACATTAGTTAATGCACTTTGAAGTAACATGAACAAGCATCAAACAGCTGTATTTTCATAACATTAGCATAATACTACTGTAATAAATATGCTGTTCATTGTTAGTAGATGTTAGTTAATACATTAACTCATGTTAACAAATAAGACCATATTGTAGTGTTACCGAGACTTCTTTCAAAAACATCTTAATTATTCCAAAGGAGGAGCAGTGCATGATCCACACAACAAATAAAGTCACTCAGGCGAATACATAAAACAGAGCTTAAAATCATATACGTATGAACTAAAGTCTTTAAGTCTGCCAAGTCACCACACAGTCAATTATAAAAATACGACTTATGCACATCCCTAACTGCCACGGGAAAGTAAATAACACGTTACGGAATGTTACCTACAAAAGGAGTGCTGATTTAATTTGAACTATTAATATGTCTTAGGGATTCAAACACAAACATGGACTGATGCCAGGCAGCAGAGATGTGACTGGATCTCTGCCACGTGCTTCCTGCACAACTCCGAATCTCCAGGTTTGTAATTCAAATAACAGCTGAAAGAAGCAACTAATAAGACATTAGCGCCCTTCCCAGGACCCTTTGAAGTTACTGGCACTCAAAAACAGGAAATTTGCATGCGTATTTGCACACGCGGCCATTATCTTTCCTTACACATGGTTTATAAATGCACAGTAAAGGAGGATTCGTATGGATATGCAAACTATGTCTGTTAGACAAAGTGCATAGTGCTTGCTGGAATCTGATATGGAATCTATTTATAAACCACCAACCCCATTTAGTTCTGCTCTTATGTCACATAAATGCTATTCAAGAGTATTGCCAGCGCTGAGTCTGTCGACACAGCGTTAAAACACAGCTCTGTCTCTCTCTCACACACACACACACACACACACTAAAACAATGATATTACGAGCTAAGGGACTCTAGAACAACTGGGTCCAATTAAACCCTGAAAAACTGTGAGAGCAGTGCCGAGCTCTTGCCAAAACAATTCCTCCCTTTAAAATGACACATATTTTCTGTGAAATGCTATCACAAGTGAAATACTGTGGTAGGGAGTAGTTCTGTATCTTTATTTCTGAGAAGAAAAAAAGTTTCACGCTTTAGGACAGATTAAACAAGATGAAAGACAAGAGGAAATATAATTAGAAACAAACAGATCCATGTGAGGCCAGTGCTAGAGAGTACAGTGAGACTGTACGCCCAAAAAATTTGTTGGCCCAGGAGGGCAAAAACAGTCGATTCAAAAAAAGTCCAAATCTGCACGTCTTCACAGGAGTGTTATGTTGCCCTCTCTAGGCACAAACTCTAAGTGTTAAATTTTATCGGCCGGCTGCCAGAAAGAGATCACTGCAGGCCTGTTGCTGTTTCAGCCACTGCTATCCTTCTAATGAATGACTAACCCCAGCCAGAGGGGAAATTACATCACCTGGGTGTAGAAACAAAAAGGCAACAGCAGAGTGGCCCTGTTTTATCACACAACCATACTCGCATACCTTCCTGTTTGCATACACAGGCACGCTCGCTAAACATTAGCACATTGCAGAGTCTGCAGTTGAGCATTCAAATGAGACAGAATGTTGATCAAATATTCAAACAGTTTAGATTCAGAGGAACTTGTCAGTGGCTCTCAAATTCGCTTCAGGATTTTACAATAAACATCAAGCAGCGGTTCAACAGTACGTAAATCGTAAAAAAGCGTCATCGTAAAAAATAAAATTCATTAAATTAAATCGATAAAATAACACATTTTTACATTGTTTCATTTAAAAATAAAATAATAGAAATTATTCATATATAATTCAAAATGAATAATATATTATTATAAATACTCCAATTTATTATAATAATAGAATTATTATAATAATTGTATTAAAACAATAATCATTCTAATTATATAATATATTGATTATAATAATTATAATAAAAAAAATATATATATTTTTAAACAGAAAAATTACTTAACATATTTTTATAATTGAAAAATATATTTTAATTATATATATATATATATATATATATATATATATATATATATATATATATATATATATATATATATATATATATATATATATATATATATATATATAAAATATTAATAACTTTTTTATATATATAATTAAATCATTTTATTTATAACATATATTTTTAATTATATATATATATATATATGCTGCACATTGGTGGTGGTTGAGGAGATTCCCCCTTCTATGTAAAAGCGCTTTGAGTGAGTGCCTAGAAAAGCGCTATATAAATGTAATTAATTAATTAATTAATTAATTAAATTAATTAATATATATATATATATATATGATAAATTATTTCATTATATATTTTAATATTTTCAATATATTTATTTGTATTAATATATTAATATTTTTATTAATATTTTCTCTCTTTCTCTATCTCCCCCACCCCCCTCTCTCTCTCTCTCTCTCTCTCTCTATATATATATATATATATATATATATATATAAAATAATATAATATAAAATGGCATATTTTTATAATTTAACATATATTTTAATTATATATATATATATATATATATATATATATATATATATATATATATATATATATATATATATATATATATATATATATATATATATATATATATATATATATATATATATATATATATATATATATATATATATGTTAAATTATAAAAATATGCCATTTTATAATATATTATTATTTACAAATATTTTATATATATTATATTATTATAACATTACATATCATTTAAATTAATAATATTTAATTAAATTAATAATTTTAATAATAAATTATTTGTCTAGTATTTTAGATCTGCATAAAAATACAAAATTTTCTCTGATATTTTAAAAGTTGTAAGTGTATTTATTGTTCTACCCTACTTATTGACGATTAAATTCTTGCTAAATTTGCATTTAGCACAGTTTTTTGCATGCTCTTTGCGACCCTATAAGAACAAATCTGTGACCCATTTCTGGGTCATGACCCATCCACTGACTCTCTTCTCGTAAATAGGAAACCTGTCTGTTATTGTACTATTAACACAGCATAGTGCAGCCTCTGCAAATGCATGGCAGTTTCTATGATAGCTGATTAACTTTATCAGCGGTCGCTTGGGTTATTCGCTGCAAATGCAAATGTAATTTAATTGGACAATCTGCTGAGTGCATCTGAGGCTGCCGAGTTGTGAAGCTCACGTTACTGCAGGTGCTTTGGCTGACACTAAATCACATTGTTATTTAAATTCGCCATGTCTCATTTAGCAACTACACTGAGAATGCACAAAAGAGTGGCAAACATTCTTCACAGTTTTTTGCACAATACTTGTTAGGACATGTGTTAAAACAAGTACACTCCATACTCGATATTACAACAAATAAGATGCGCACAACACTGCAGAATTTCAATGAACACTTTTACACAACATTAACTCTAACTATAATGCAACTGAAAACAGAAAATGCACTATTCTCTGACAAAGCTGTGGGTATATTTTGGAACTGACATACTTTTGTTACTCAGCTGTTACACAGTTTAAAGGCCAAATATTGTCTGATTAGTATTCAGTACGCTCTTAGAAAAAAGGTTGAATGGGGTTCAATACAGAACTCTATACGGTTCTTGATGCTTTAAGAACGCTTTATGCCAAAAAGGTTCAAAATAAAGAGAAACGTCTTAAATAATTGCATAATACTTTCATGTTTAACATTAATTTTTTCTACTGATAAAGTATGTTTACAAGCTGTTTGTATAAAAAAAATTATTAAAAATGAATAAAAACTAAATTAAAGGTACGGTAGGCAATGTGTTTCATAAACACTTTTTGTTATACTGGTTGAAACTCTCTTCACATCCTGATCAATAATAAAAGTGGTCTAAATATGTAAAAAATGTACATGTATCTTAAATATATGGAAGTCTCAGGACCAAAATTTTTTCGTCCAATCACTGTATTCGGTCCGAATGCAATGATTGGATGTCTTTCGGCAGGTAAGATGTTAACATATGTATTTTCATACTTCCGCGCACACATCAGCGTGTTCACTAAGGCTTTGTAAAGTTGTAGACAGTCGCTGAGCACCACAAACAAACAGCAGCCGCCTTGTCCAGTTCCTCCTGAACCAAAGCACGTCTTCGGACACGGAATTATGCGTTTCTATTGCAACACTATCAGCGGCGAAATTAATCTGCAGCAGTCAGGTGGTACAATTTAGAGGTCTCTAAGTTGTTTTACATTCATTATTATTGTCATGTTTTTAAGACATGCTTTAAGACTACGTAACCTGATGGGGGCGTGGCTTTGGCGAGAGCGCTCTGAAGGGAGCTCATGCTTTCAAAGCTAGCTTGCTTTTGCTAGTCCCTCCGAAATTGCCAACCCTGCCTTTAATTCATTAAAACTAAATCCATAAAATGATCCCATGATTGAAACCCTTAAAAGGTTTGAAGCGGTTCTAGAATGTGTGTTAATAAGCATATGCTTTCACTTCTAAAACTAGTTATTGGTCGCAAAACTGCCTAAAAGCTAACAGAATGCACCATATTCTCAAAAATGTAAGTATACCTAAGAGTGGAGCATTGTCCTTGGCTAGTAATCCTATCTCCCAGGCCGTTTCAAGATCAGCAGTCATGAATGCGTAATAAATTTGAAAAGCAAATAATTGGCATTGCTGCTGAGTGGGGGAAGGGAGGGAGGCCGGTGGCAAGTTGGAAAGAGGACAGAGCTCTGATCAACTGAACAAACAGTGCATTAAGACTAATGCTTTTCCTCAATAACACCTCGTTACATTGTGTAAACAGCATGTTTTCAAGGTCGATCCCGGCAACAGTTTATGTTTCCACCTAATATTGATAATAATTCAGCAAAGTAACCTTGACATTTCGACAGGGCTTCACACAGAACCTGTTGATTATTTTGAAAAGGCTATTTGATCCTCCACTCCATGGGGGGAGGACAGTAGAACGGTAGGTTCACACACAGCAGATTCTCTTTTTGTATTCAGGATCGGTGATTACATGAGCAGTGCAAGATAAAACAGGTACAGACCTTGCTACATTATCCATGTAAGACTGCAGCTGTGCTGCTTTGTTAAAATAGCAATTGCAACACAACCGTCAGAGCACTATGGATGGGAAAGCTATACGTTATAGTGTTTACACTGTCAAAAACACTGCTTTTAACAAACATGTGTTTTATGCGTAGTCAAAAATAACATTGGTTATAGCCTATTATATAATAAAAGTAATAAATAATCCATAAGAAATAAAATAAAAAATGGTTTGACTGATATTTTTCACCAATATTACAATCTTCTACTTCGGTTATCTGGTCAAACGGTTATCAGATATAGTTATATTGTAATCCGTTATCTTATATTAATTGATCATTACCTACAATAAAAAGAATAATAATAATAGGCTATATATGTATATATAATGTGTTTGTGTGTGTGTGTGTGTGTGTGTGTGTACATATATTCACATACATGTGTGTGTGTGTGTGTGTGCAGTCTGTCAAATACATCCACTAAATACATAAAGAATCATAACAAACATAGCAAAAATCTGTTCTTGTGCATCAAAAGCTTAAATTCAGCAAACAGACCTCAGTCAATATGTGAAAATCCTAATTAAAATAAGTAATTATTACTAAAATGCTAATATTTCCCAGGGCAGAAATCATTATTATAATTATACTATTAATTAATTAATTAATAATCATAAATAATAATAATAATTAATATAGACATTTTACTGTTGTAGTATAATAATTATTTAGCTAGTAATCTCAATAAAACCATTAAAATTGGTTTTGAATATTAGCCACTGGAAAAGCAATCATTATACAATCATGACTACATGATCAGATCAGGTAGAAACGGTTATAAAAATGCAGTTATATATTTTTTTACAGTATACCCAACAGATATCATTACGAATAACAAATGTTGCATACGAAAGGATATATTACATTCATATAATAATCTATTACAAAGTAATTACAAGCAACTCCACAACATAATAGCGCGAATTAGTGACTGTTAATAGCATTTACAGCTTACTGAAGTAAACGCACAGCAGCATAAACAAACACAGTGTTGTGGAAGAACAATGTTTCAGCGCATCAAAGGGTTAAATCCCCAGAAAGAACATTTTTCCTGTCGGGCAAACACATCTCAGCTTATATGCAACATGGAACGAGGATTCAGCACTTTTGACATGATAACCTTCATAAATGTCACTCGCTCGCTCGCTTTAAGGCACAGCAGCTTGATCAAATTGCCGTTATTAATCAATTCCCATTGATATTAGTTCCCATCGCCCAGTTAAAACATCTGCCTGAGATATTCTCCAGCACAACCCATGCATCATTGGCGACGGTCAGCAACAGCATACTTCTTCACATCGATCGTTTGGCGTGTTCAAAATTGCGTCTCATCAGAAGCAACACTATTTTATCAACAATCAGCAAATCGCAACGCCACAACCCAGATAGCAAAAAATATCGGCACGGCTTCTTTTTGCCGCCGGCCCTAAGCTGTCGGCTATAGGTGCGTCCCGCTGGCGGTGATGAAACGTTTGCCGCCGAATACGTCACTCCCATTTCTTGCGAGATGCCGCGGCCGACTAGCCGGCGGGCCGCCGGCTTCATTTTCTCTGGCGGTTGCCTCCGCCTAATGGACCGCGGCCGGCTGGCGGCAAGCCGCTGTGAAATACAAGGATTTCTACTCTCAAATTCGACCAGCCACGTTGGCTATGTTTGGCTTGTTGGGAAATAGAGTGGAACTGACAGCATTTTAACTAGTTCTCACATTTGAAGCGATTATAAAATCATAATAGCCTATATGTGAATTATATCAAATATTAGTTTTTTTTTGCTCCAAAGCCATTAGGGTTTATAACAGATTCTTGACTCTTGATTCCATGATAAGGTTAGGTTTAGGAAATTACATTTAAATTTTCACTTGATTATTTGCATGTCGAGTGTGTTTAAACAGTGTTGGTCAATTTGACCCATAATGGATGTAATACTTTTTTTTTTTTTTTAGCATAATAGGAGGGTTAAGAAAGTTTGAAAGTTCATTTTAGGATAACACTTATTTTTGTATTGCCCTTTTTTCTATTTCTTTTTGGACTGACTTTAAAATAGACATGACAAAAAATTAGAACTAACTTCATGACATTTTACTTTGTTTTCAAAACCCATATTTTTCTGAAAAACAAAAATATATTATTAATTATTTAGGAAAAATTCTACATTCATAAGACAAGAATAACTCAAAAGAAGCCCTCTAATATTACCTCTTATAAAGCTGATTTTTACAATATTTGAAACCCTCTCAAACATGAGGTCGCAAAACAAAAAGCTTACAAAAACAGAAACCTGAAAGCTTTTCAATTTCATGTGACTGCCTTAATATTATAAAGTATTTTCTATCTCAGAATTCTTATTTTTATTATTTATTTTATATACAGTGTTACATTTGTTGTTATTCTTTGTTCTACATATTCGGAACTGTACCACAATGCTTTATTATTTTTATTTTTCTCTCATTGTACTTTTTGTATTGTACTTGTCTATACATGTACTAATTTAAATAAAAATAAAATAAAAAAAAAAACAGAGAAGTACCTCCACCGGCCGAGAGGGGCAGTATACCTAAAAAAGACGGAAGACAAACCGGTAAAACATACAGATTTACCATCAGCGGCCGCTCATCACATGGTTTTAGTATTTGAAGAGAGGAGATCAGAAAATATCCTCGACTACGAGCGTTTAAGTAAGTACATGTTTCCTTTTTGTGTCACACAATATTATGTTCATTTTTGATGTATATACCGGTAGGTTGTTTTAATTAGTTTGTTCAGACACGCACGCTGATATAGTGCACAATACACAGTGTTAGCTAACACGTGCTGTTTCGCCTTTTTTACACACTGAGTTCAAGCATGTGCTACATGTTAAAATGTATCTAGCTACTGTAGGTAAGTTAGCCAAAGCTTTACATCTAGAAAGACTTAAGTTTAACTTTTGGTGTTTTCTAACAAAACAGAATGATGTATATAGGTTATTTAAATTATTTTGTTAGTCCGAACAAGCATGCTGCTAGGTCAGTTTTAGCAAGTGTTAGCTAACATGTGCTGTGTTGCTACTGTTCTTCTAGCATTTAAGGTCATTTATGAGTTATTTCTCTGAACTGCTGTACTTATTATGTTTGAGGACAATGCAGTTTACTTGATTCACTACACTGAATGAATACATTTTACTGTTCCACATTTGGCTGACCAGTTTTTCCCCCCACAGCATAGCTACTGTATATTCTGTATTTAACGTTAACAATGCGGTTTTGTTCACATTTTCTTGCAGATACCTTGACCAGAGCACAATCGGTTATCTTCATCCAAGAGACCTATTGTTGGACAATCGTTTCGGCTTTCAAGGTAAATAAATTGTTAGTCACAATGTCTAGTTATTGGGCTATAAGGAGAAGAATATTGAAAGGAGTTGAGATGGACAAACAGGAAATTGCAGATGTTGGAAACTTTAACAGTATGGAAAATTGTGCCTGTAGTTGTTGTTTTATATATATATATATATATATATATATAATTAAAATAAAATATTTTTTATGTAGATTTCCAGAATGAGAACCAAGCCCTGAGGGAAAGCAATGCACGAGCAGGTGAGAACATGCACTCTTTCTTAAATTTTACTTTTTTGACTGTGATGTAGGTCCAAAATTACCAAATGCCTTTCATTTTGTAGCTTCGGATGACAGCGGCTCACTTCATGAGCAGGTGAAGCAAGTTGGGACAATGTTGACGACGTTTGCTCGTACTGGGCAATCAGGTACAACTTGCAAACAACACCTGTGGTTGTTGGTTTAATTCCCACTGGGGCCACCTGTACATGTAGTAGACCTAGTTGTAAATGTCATAGTTTAGTAGTTGAGGGACCAGGACTGACTGCTTTATTCTTTTATTCTGTGAACCCCTGTAGGTGCAGATCAGACCCTAATGCTGCGACGTCTTGGAGAGTTTGGCGATGTTGTGCGTAGCATGGACAACAAAATGGACACTATGCTGCAACATTTCAGTGCCAATGTGTCTTTTGGAGAGTTATCCCTGCCAGGGGGTCTGTTACTCCCCCTAGACAACCCATTTGGCGTTGCTTGACAACAGTTTGAGGCAGGATAAAGAGCTCCAGTAAGTGTGCTGATTTTGTTTATAATGCTGTAGGGTAATCTAAAAAGTAAAATTTAAGATTGTACACTGCATATTCTACAGTCTGAATCACAGCCTGTCACATTTTTATATTTATGTATGAGAAGCTTCAGAGATATGTAATTTGTAACACTTTTTTGTATTTTCAGCTTCGGTTTTTGGCAATCAAATGTGGGAGGGACCTAAAGACAACCGTGTGGCGAATGCTTTAGAGTATCTTCTCTAATCACCTTTCCATTAATACAACCTGGACGGGTGTAGGGGATAAAGCATGTTTTAGAGACATGTTCCTGAAGACCATTGTTCAAAGTAATATATATATAAATATATAAATTTGTTATATATTTAAGTAGATGTGTGTGGCCTTATGACATTCACATGGAATGACAGATCTGTATTTTCTACAGGAGCCATCCGGAAGAACCCGGCAACCCAGGATGCCACTGATGAGGCGGTCCAGGTTAGCGCTATGCGTTACCTGAAAGGAGCATCTGATCGTGAAGGTGGAAAAAGACGCCGCACAGCTGAGAGGGACCCACAGCCGACCTCTTACACCTAGGCTGACTACTGACACCTGGAACCCTTTCTTTATCCTGCAGTCAGTAACATCAAGACCCCTAAAGAAGCCAGAAGTTTCAGGCTACACTCACCCAATCCACACTGTTCACTGTGGAAATTACTTTTTTTTTATTCCCTGTGACCCTGCCTTGAAGGCAGCTCCTTGGATAGATATGGGATGGCGAGGTTGTTTGTCCTTTATATAGGCGCACAAGAAATCACTGAAGATAAGCCAATTTGCGCTGCCTCATTCTGGAGGTCGGGGAAAACCGGAGAACCCATAGTCAGGCTTGTTATAATGTTCTGTTCTACTACTGTTCTATTCTTCTCCAGAGCTTTACTCTAAATTATTACCATTTATGCTATTGTTAGAAATGGCTTGTTAAATGTGATGTTATACCTAGATTTATTTGGTATCCTGCACATTCTTTGGTACCAAATATCCTCATTATTTGATATAATATTTAATGGTAATTCTTTTCATCCCAGAGCTGACCTATTTGTTATTAACAAATATTGTAAGTGTTATAATTTGCTTGTAAGGCTGTTTTTTTTTTTTTTTTTTTAAACCAAAATTTAATTGGAAACATGCAGGTTCTTTAGTAAAAATGTTTTTTGTTATTTATAGGCCTATTTAAGCTTATTTATTGTCTGTTATATTTAATTTATATTATCTTGTATCATTGACAGTTAATGTACTTTGAAATGTGGAATAAAAATGCCAAATGGGAATGTATCTGGTTTGTTCAATTATTATCCATCATAAACTGCATGTTACAAATATATGAATAATAAATAAATATATATATTATTTATTACACAATAAGCGGAGGCAGATCGTTCGAAAAAAGCGTTTGCCTCCGCCGGGCCGCCTTCTGGTATAAAGGCGGCGGAACGGCGGTTTGCCTGCGGGCCGGCGGCGGTACGAAGGCGGTAGGAAGCCGGCTGCCGCTTTTAAAAAGCGGCTGCCGCCGGCGGTGCGCCGTCAAACGTGTTTGCGATTACGCAATTCTGACGCTTCTACAGCCGCCGGATCACCGCCGGTGGTCCGCCGACTCATTGCTATCTGGGAACGAGGCGCTTCAGTCGTCTTTGCCATTCTCAGTTTCCGCACTATTGTAGGCTACATCAGATGAAACAAGCAAACACTGATGTGACAACTTCACACAATGGCATCATTCTCATCATCACACGCTGTTTGAAATGCATGCGCTAAACGCTCGTATGCAAATGAGCCGATGCGAAAGAAAGACAAGGGTCCACTATGACTGCGTGTCTATTATTAAACGCGATGCATTAGATGTCTTGTGATCAGACAGCGGAATAGATGCGATGCACAGCCACACACAGCTCATATTTCATCCCTGCCACAATAAACACATCGCTTCATAGAAAGCAGCAAAAGCAAAGAAACGTGCCATAAATTACCTCTCCGTGAGTGACATTTCTGCCCTGGGGAGTATCTTCTGGGAGAAAATAAAGTTTGGAGCTGGATAGAAGTTGCTTGGTTGTCCTTTCCTCCCATAAGAGCTGTAGTTCTGCTATGCAGATGGGGTCCCCTGCTTTACATCTGACCAGGAAAAAATCACCCAGGGACAAAATTCTCGCTTTGCCTTCAAGGTGAAATCTAAACGCCTTGTAGAAAATGTAAGGTCCGTGCAAACCACAAGGTGAGCCTACCCACTGCGGAAACACAAATAGACATGCCATATTTATATTCAGCAACATTTTATATAACACGGGATCAGAGGCGAGCAAAGCATTCCAGCTGATCACATGATAAATCACATTCTATATAAATATGAATAATAAAATATGAACTTTTGCCGTAAAGTTTCATCCATTGATTTCTTATCATAACATACGACTGAATGCGTGCGCGCAATAAATTCACGAGAGGATGAAATGAAAGCGGATGATATTACCAGTGAGTTGGGCTCCATCTCGTCGCTCTGAATTGATTAAACTCAAACATTCTCTCCAAACTTGTTGGCTTGAATGGATCACCGAGGGTCCTGGAAGGGCAAAATATCAACGCGCTCACCATCGCGACGACCTTCAATATGAAACCGACACACCGCGAAAATAACTCACCTAAAATGTCCGCAATTGATGTCTAATATTTTTTCAACCTATATTGTTTCACTTACGTTCATTTTGGTACATTTTTTGCCACCACGCGTTCATATTAAATTCGCGAATGCGAATGGAGGCTCGTGCGTGTGAGGTCTGTCAGCCTTTCGAAGTCGTTTTACAAATTCTAAGCTCCCCTTTCGACAAAACCGACTGCTCATCACGAATTAGCAACGAGTATAAGCATTAATTATGAATACAACGATTTTTCACACACAACACGAACGGCTGCATTTGATAATATGCGCGATGATGGCTGTATGTGTCTGTCAGGACCTGTGTAAAGGAGGTTTGTATGAGTGTACCGAAACATTTCCTGCAGAGATTCTTCATTTTATTTCTCGAATGCATTTACTGTACATTAAATATAATCATTATACTAATGCAGCAACATTAACGCGTGTGAAGGAGTCCGAAAATGGCGAGGTGTAATCGGAATCCTAACTATCCAGAAGCGCCGTTTATGATCGCAAACGTTGTTGAAATGTATCAAGCGCGTGTAAACGCGACTAATGGAAACATTGTAATATCGTCCTTTGAATTGTTGCCATTATGGCCGCTGTGATTTGAACATGGTGCTTAGTAGTGCTGGGAAAGTAATATTGCGCCCCTCTTGTGTGCTATAGGCGAATAAATGTCATGATGAGTGTTTGTTTGATAAGAGAAATCAAATGTATTAAAGCGAGCAGACTCCTGATGGAGTCACGCTTATGTTGTTGTTTTTTTTAACCGAAATGTTTTTTAGTCGCGGGGTTGGTTTTAAGGAACAATTTGATATTGCCATCGAGCTTTCACACAATGAAGACGAATGTAAACTGCCATATAAAGAACAACCCGATAAATATTTAAACGTGTATTGGTTATGCGTGCTGCATATTTCACGCAAATATCGACGCCAGTGAGGTTTTGCTTATTTCGTAATGTATGGCTGTCTGTACCCTTAAAAGTTGTAGCATATGGCCCAAATTACAGGATGTAACATTTACGTCAGCTATTTTTATGTCTTATGCAATGTTTTATCTCCAGTCACGAGGGGCAGCTGGTGATTATGGATGTGATCACATTCATGCTTCATATAACAGCTTAACTCAAATGAACTGAACAGACTTGAATGTGTTTGAGTACATTTGAATCATAAGATATTGTTTTGTTTATAGTTAGGGGCAGGGCTATTCTCCAGAAGAACTAGATGAAACGAATACGTTTTGGTGCCAAGAATTTAGATGCAAATATAATATGTGTGCATACAACATAGACTTTATTAAATGAATACCATGTAACACTAAAACGTATTAATTCAATTATTAATGCATATAATGATTAACATAATAGTGGGTCATGTTATATGAATCATATGTTTATATGAATCAGCGTTTAATGACATTTGTATTTGATAATGTTATATTTGGTCATTATGTTAATGAAAACTATTGTAAAATTACTAGCCCAAATCATATTTTATAATTTATAAGAGGACAATAAATAAATTCATAACTTGCAATATTTTCAATCTAAATCGTAATACACATAGGCTATATAATATGATGCTGAACAAATTAGTTCATTAATATATATATATATATATATATATATATATATATATATATATATATACAGACATGTTATCTATATCAGTATATCAGCATACCAGTATTGCATGTACATTCAATGTTTTACATTAATAGATTCTCATATATATATATATGAAATATGTTCATAAGATATTTGAATGTTTGATATAATTAATGTAAATATTAAATATTAAACATTTATTAAATATTAAACATTCATACTGACTTCAAAGTTTCGAAACCAAAGTTTCATAAAAAAGATCTGTTAAGCATTATGCAATATTATTATTTCTCATTTGATCAATTAAAGCTGTTTTAAATGCTGCCCACACCTTAAATCTTGAATGAGCAAGATATTGGTCGCCAGCCAGCATTTAAGTCATTTTACTCTGCAGATTTTATTGCAGATGATAGTATGTGACCGTCCTTGTGATTGGAGGAGGGCGGTGCCGTAAACGTCATGTCAGCCTATGATTAAACTCCTTTATTTGAGACAGTGAACGGTAATAGCAAGTGCATTCATGCACGCCATCAATCATCCCACTGCACTGTGACACACATTGACATGAGAGGTGTACAAACAGAGATCCCAATCAGATAAATGAACACGGACAAGGGCCATAACATGCAGGCAACATGCTTAATGCAGATTTGAAATCTTTCACCAAGTTCCCGTTAAGCCCAAACCTAATTTTCACGCTGCCTGTATGTGCCCTATTTGTTATTTTTGTCCCGTCTCTGCTTTTCTTGGCTGTTTACCATCACGGATAGTCATCTCACTATCTTCATAAGCAGTTTAAAATACTGTTCTCCTTCCTGATTGCTCCACCCGTAATAAATTATGATGACACTGTTAAGAATAATTTGCCTCACAGATTGTGTGTTTCAGTATCTGCTTTGCAGCATAGATTTCTTGTGCTTGCTGACAGTATGAGTAGAGCAGATTGATAGCCTAATCTTTCTCTCAGAGCTGCAAGGAACATTTGCAGTTTGAAAGCTTGTGGAAAAATTGAATTCTCTCTCTCGCTCTCTTTCTCTCCCTCTTTCTCTCCCTCTCTCTCGCACCGTGAGATTCAATGTGCTGTTTTGCCTGTCAATGGATTTTTGCATGACTATGCGCTCTTCAGCACTCCATTAATCCCCATATTTGTTTTCAGAACAATGCCATACAAAAATGTACTTCATTTTCAGTTCATCCAAGCTACATTTGAATACAACTGACAAGTTAGACGCCTTGCCATTCATTCACTCCAAAATGCACTAGTGTTCTTCTTAGTAAATTGCCTGTAATTATACTCTATATTATCCTCTTTGGTTTCAGAACCTGTTTTGAATTAGAAGTGGAGTAATTTACGAGGATTGCTCCAAGGCATTGAAATGTTGTTCACCTTACCATCAGTAATTTGCAGGGCGGGCAGCAAAAACAGCATCAGCACTTTTTTCTCTCCCTTTAGAGATAACATATAAATTAATGACAAATTGCTACAAACTCAACACTGCTGCTAGTGGCAGACATCATACACTACACCCCCTCCCAAAAAAGCAGAGCAGACATAGATTGAGCTTCTCTCTCATAAATAGAGATAATCTGCATTTATTGATAAATTGTAATATATACGTAGTTTAACATGTACTGAATTATGATGGATCATTTGATATTGTTAGGGGTAATATATATATATATATATATATATATATATATATATATATATATATATATATATATATATATATATATATATATATATATATATATATATATATATATATATATATATATATATATATATATATATAATCAGTGCTATTCACTTCAACTGTCATAATGTTATGCCTGATGTGTGTATATATATATATACATATAATTATATATATTATATGTATATATATATTAGGGCTGTCAAAAGATTAATTGTGATTAATCGCATCCAAAATAAAAGTTTGTGTTTACATATGTGTGTGTACTCTGTTAATTATTCTTTATATATAAATACACACACAAGCATGTATATATTTAAGAAAAAAATATTTTTATATATAAAACATTTATATTTATATATATTATAGATTATATAAATGTATATACAGTATATACATGCAAATATTTCTTAAATATATACATGAATGTGTGTGTATTTATATATAAATAATAATTAACGGAGTACACACACATTATGTAAACACAAACTTTTATTTTGGATGCGATTAATCGCGATTAATCTTTTGACAGCCCTAATATATATATATTACATACAATAGATTTTTTACAAGAGATTTTCTATTGAAAATGTATATATATATACATATTATATATATTTTTTTTTCATAATTTTCTTTTTCAATTTAAAACACAATATATATAATTATATGTGTAAATTATATAATTATATTATATTGATAATATGTTATATAGTTTATTATAATATATATATATATTTTTTTTTATTATTTATTTAAAAAATATATATTTAAAATACTATTTATATAATTATATTTGTAAAGTATATCATTATATTTTAGTTTATATTTTCTTTGAATTTGAAATATATTCATGAATATTATATTTATTATATTTTATATAGATTATTATAATGTAGTATACACCCCAGGGGTTCTCTTGCTCCATCTTCCCTTACTACATTTCATGATTAATTAATGGTATTAAAGGTGACATTTAAAAGTGCAAGAGTTTTTATATAAATTGTCTAGCACAGCTTTTATGTTACCTCCAAACAATGCAAAGCAACACATATTTGTATTACTATGTAATATAATAAATGAAATACACACATCCACAAACATATTGAGCCATTAAAGAGTATCCACATCGAGTCCATGGACATGCTGGCACTGGATTTTGAAATTATCCCACTTGTATGTTTTCCTCAACAACAGAGAAAGACAGCAGTCGGGTGTGCTAAAACATGCCGCTTAAAAAACAGATGAGCATATGTTTAAAGCAAATGTGTCGAGTGACAGGAATATCAAATACTATCACCAAAATACCTGTTCAGATTTGTCATGCTGTTTATTTGTTTGTTTGACTATTTATTCATTCATTCATTGAGAATATCTCTAATCTCTCATCGCACCAATTTTCTGTTAAGGGGAGTGTTTATCAATCATCTCTACAGGTCCATCTGCTCTCTCTTGTTCCGATGCATAGACACAGAGCAGTAAATAGGATGATATATGAAACTGGCAGAGATGATGACACCAGCCAGACAAAGCAACATATGAATTTCCACCTAAAAATAGCAAATGTTGCTACATGCTTCCAGCACCTCTCACTCGTATTTAAAAATATGCTTTTTTTTTCTAAATTACCCTCCAAATAATATACCAAACCACTGAAAATGCTCCTTTTACCAACCAACATTTTAATGTAACTTTTTATAATTTAGAGTAAATGTAACTTACTCTAAATGGTGAAGTAAAAAAAAATTTGATGGGAGGGAAAAAAAAAGATTTGTCAATGCTTTTGTGTTTTTTACACGTTTTGCGTTCCACTGAGAAACAGACGTTTGAATGCAAAAGATTTGCGATGGAACGCAAAGGTTTTGTGAGCGAACGCAAAGTTTGGTTTGTCCAAGGTGGGGGAACGCATAACTTTTACGAGCAAGCGCAAAAGCATTGAACGATTTTTTCCTCCCATCTCATATTTGTTGTCCCTTTAGAGGCTCCGTAGTAAGTCTACATTTGCCGCAATCCGGCACAACTCAAGTGTTTTTTGCTAGTTTCAACCCGACGCAGTTATCATTTTCACGTCCTGTGCCACGTTGTTTAAATAGCAAATGCATTTGCGCCGACTATGGGTGTGCTCACTGTGCTGGTCTGAAAACGAGGTGTGTTCAGGCGCATTGTTGGCGTGTTGCTATTTTGAGGCAACTGAAAACGACTGTGCCATTGACCAAATGAAACCTGTTCTAAAGTCTATATTTTTTTATTATTTAAAGAGCGCGTTAGTAATATTCGCCTATAGACGGGTCTACAACGCGTGTACACTTTGCTTGTTACATACACAGGACACACACGGCACGCGCAGTAGCACACAAACATTTTTAAATATTCAAAATAAAAAGAAGCATTCAGTCTTTCCACTCGCAAATTCCGCCATATAAATAGTGAATCCGCCATGGTGAAAGCACAACTGGCTTTTAAAGGGAATGGGAGATGAGACTCTGATTGGTTTAGGGGAGAGCGGGGCACAACCTAACGCTTTTTGACTTTCTCAGTATTTATTTTTTCCCACATTAATTTCCCACGTCTAGCATACTTATGTGGGGGTTTTTTTTCATACAGTGTATACTTTTTTTCTTGATTTACCCCGAAAGAATGGAAGTGAAATGTGACAACATGCCCCATAGGTGGGGTACATTGTAACATGTGAGGGGCACAATGTAACATGACCAAATGACAGCTTAAAATGTTATCTGATATAATAAAAAAAACATCCATGACAAACTAAAATATTTTGTCTATAAAATACAATTATTAACTTTTTCAAATAAAAACAATGAGATTTTTTAATTATTAAAAATAAACATATTTTTGAGTTTGACAGCAAACACTAATAATGAAGCATTATTAAAAAATTAAAAAAAGAAAAATAATAATGAAGCATTTCTGAACATTGACTCTCAGTCTTTATTCACATTTTTCTCATGGTTTCTCAAAAGAATTCATAACAGTATAGAATATAATAGTGTAGTTCTAATAGGGGCTCATTGTAACGCAGTGTTATAACACGCCCCACCTGCACAACTGGGATTTAAACCCGGCTCGTGTCTTCTGCTGGTTAGATCAGCATTAATTCATTCGTTACATTTATATTGCGCTTTTCTGGGTACTCAAACCGCTTTACATGGAAGGGGGGGAATCTCCTCAACCACCACCAATGTGCAGCATCCACCTGGATGATGTGATGGCAGCCATATTGCGCCAGAACGCCCACCACACACCAGCTGATTGGTGGAGAGGCGAATCAGTGTATGGGGATGATTAGGAGGACATGATGGACAGAGGCCAACGGACAAATTTGGCCAGAATGCCGGGGTTACACCCCTACTCTTTTTCCGAAGGACATCCTGGGATTTTTAATGACCACAGAGAGTCAGGACCTCGGTTTAACGTCACATCCGAAGTGTCCCCTTCACTATACTGGGGCGTTAGGACCCACACAGACCACAGGGTGCTGGCCTCACTAACACAATGAGCACATTAAACATTTAACTAACACATTAAAGAACAGATATAAGATTACAATAATATCAGATTGGTCTTTATTTGTGGTTTGTGTTTTAAATAAACACAAAAACAGAGATGAAAAATGTACGCAAGTAAGAAATGTACTTTTGCTATGGTTAAATAAATGTTCAGTGATATCTTCCAAAGATTTTTTAATTTTGACAATTTTTTTTCTCTATATAGTGTTGCTATGGCAACTAGTAAATACTCTAAGTTTCGTCATCCTGGCATGTGTGGAAAGTGTTAAACCATGTGTGTTACAACTAACCACGCGTTAGGTTGTGCCCCATTTACCCCTATTGCATGTTACGCCCAAAACACACCCATGACTCATTAAGAGAATAGGGACAACCCTTTTAGACCATTTTCTGGACGCACCGAGCATTTTTCCCGTCGTTAAACTAGCAAATGTGGATTCGGACACGCCCTAAGTGCACCTGCACCATGCGCTTCAGACCATGCGCTTAGATCGTTAAAATAGGGCCCTAAGTCTACTAGATACACATTTTAATACAGACAAAATTTGACTTCACCTTTAAATAGAACTGCATTGTTTAAACAAATAAAACCCATGCCTAATTTCACATGAGATTTTGATGGATTGTCTATTGTGCTTCGCTAGATGAAAGCGCACTATAACTTTATACAGTAAAAATGGAAAACACATGCTCCCTTTACACTGTCTTTTGTCAGAGGAACAAAGCAATGTCTCCCATAGGATGTCACAAATACTGAATGTGCATGAGCTTGAAAATGATTCGATTTGCATGTTTCTCGGAAACCATCGCCGCCTGGTTCCTCGTTCTTGGGAAGAGCACCTTTGTTGAAGAGCAAATGTGTGAACCTGACTGGCAAATCCAAACATACATAAGTGCAGCATAAATATCTTCTTTTTAATGGGGCAAGGCTGTGGAAACTAATAGTCATCAGCTCAGCTTGACAGAGGGCTATCATTAACATGAGAATGAATGGCTTTAATTTGCAGAACAACAAGGGGGATTCTCAGAAAAAGCTCTGTGGCCTTTTCATTTCTTAGATGTTTATGTCTGTTATTTGAATTGTGTCATTGCCAAATCCTTTTCCACTTTCAGATGATGCCTTTGGTATTGAATGTAGTGGTCTAGAGAGAATTTCACCATGACAACAAATTAAAACAGTTACTATATGAGTCATTTAATCATTCAATTGGGAAATTGGGAATTGTGCAAGAGCAGTGTAGAAACACGCAGCAACCGAACTGAACTGACAACACAGATATTCTCTTAAGGGGGTTAACCTTTCAGGTCTTTGAAATATTACAATGCACTGTTGTTTAATGCCACTAATATTAGCATGTTGTGAATTTTGGGAAAGAAATTAGATACAAATTATATAATTTAGTCATCCTTATGTTGTTCCAAATCTAAACTCTAAAAATGCTCAAATATGGACAAACCCTAACCTAACCTAGGTTAATTTAAACCAACAGTTTGGTTTGTCCATATTTGACCCAAGCATAAGTTGAAACAACCCCAAGGGTCGTACATATCTGTACAAATTAGCCACCTCGTTAAATATGTACGAATTGGTCCTGAGAAAGCGTTGGCCAATTCAGACTTTTTTCTTGCAATTGCGAGTTGATATCACAATTCTGAGGTCGAAAAAGACAGAACTGGGGGATATTAACCTGCAATTCTGAGGGGAAAAAGACAGAATATCGAGTTTATTCTACAATTCTGATATTCCTTCTTAGAACTGTGAAATATAAACTCTGAAATGCGAGAAAAAGCAGTCAAAATTCTGAGATATAAACTCGATATTACCTTTTTATTGTTTTATAGACCAATCAAATCCAATCTCACGTACGAATTGCTGTGAGATCAGGTTGGATAGGCCAAAAAATTTTGTTTAAATATGTTACCTATATAAAATATTGTAGGTTGAAATATTAAAACTGCAAAATGTAAAATTTTTGCAGTAAAATATCCAAAAACCACTAGGCCAGTGTTATATGTTTTGTTTACTATTGCGAGTTGATATCACAATTCTGAGGTCGAAAAAGTCAGAACTGGGGGATATAAACCTGCAATTCTGAGGGGAAAAAGACAGAATATCGAGTTTATTCTACAATTCTGATATTTCTTCTTAGAACTGTGAAATATAAACTGAAATGCGAGAAAAAGAAGTCAAAATTCTGAGATATAAACTCGATATTACCTTTTTATTGTTTTATAGACCAATCCAATCTCACTAATTGCTGTGAGATCAGATTGGATAGGCCTAAAAATGTTGTTTAAATAGTTACCTATATAAAATATTATAGGTTGAAATATTAAAACTGCAATGTGTAAAATTTTTGCAGTAAAATATCCAAAAACCACTAGGCCAGTGTTATATATTTTGTTTAGTCGAGTACTTACAATATCCCAAATGTTTCCAACTATTTGTAAATTGTAAGAAAATTGCTATTTTAACCAAGGAACCGGGACGTGTGAGGGAGTCGCCTGTCGTCATATCTGCGTTACCCCCGGTTTCCGGTTTAATTTTGCAAAAACGCTTCACTCTTACTTCAGTCTGCAAAAAGCGTCATAGCAGCCGTCGAGGAACGCACAAAGTTAACATAACATAATTTTCAACACACTAAAATGTATCTAATATGATAAACAGAGCTGGGTTACCCAATACTCACGACCGGAAAAGCGGAAATGGCACCGGCAACTGTGGCATAATAAAAGTCCCGCTGCTCGCGAAGCGTGTGTTGCGTTCATCTTATTAACAATCGCTCCTGCGGCCTTGCTAATAACTGTTAAACGTTAATAATCGCATCCATGAACATGATTTCTGCCCGAGTCCTATCCCGGTTCTTTTCCACCGGCTGTGAGGTGAAGACCACATGTCCCAAGATTCTGCGCTCAAACGTGGCGTCATCAAGCTACGTCTTTGTTTTGAATAGGCGACCTCTAGCGGACAGAAGAGTTACATAGTGCACCTTTAATTCATGTAACTGTAAAGCTATTAAGCCCCTATGAACTGCATATGTGAATATTATGTAGATCTATTGTTCACATCAAATCCATGCTTTAATAGTAGACTAATCATCGCAGGTTTCATCAGTCCACTCTGTGGCTTGCAACCATAAATGTCTGTTTAGCTTCACAGAGCGTCTTCGACGACGGTATTCTATAAATATGAGGACCAGCTTTTTTAGCATTCCGTTTCTGGCATCCAAGACATTTTTTTTCTTATTCCATGGATAACTATGGGGTAACTATGACATCTGCTCACAAATGGGCTATAATTCCCGAAGACAAGCGCCCCCTGTGTTCATCTCAGGTCACTGCATGAGTCGAAAAAAATCTTTGTTGGCAAGCATCAATTTGTGCCTTGGGGAATATGACACTGGGCTGATAATATTAGATCAATATCCATGTCTGTTCCTCCAGCAGCACTTGCTTTCTATCATCCAGGCACATAATGGCTTTTACTGCATTACTGCATAAAGGCCCAGGCTTTGGCAACTAATTGGAGACGTTGTTTTATTTTTTAAGATATGTCTGTGAATGATCGAACACTATCATGTTCTGAGCTCAGGGAAAATACGCTAATGTCGAGGCCACTGGATACAGCCATTACCATACAGTTCAAATAATACTGAAGGTTCTGCATAATTCACACTCCTGCATATAATAATGCAACTCATTACAATGGAGCTCCTATGCTTTAAGGACTGATATTAAAAATGCATTATTCAGCCTGTTATACAACACATTTCATCTGTCACTGAAGCAAAACGCTGCTTTGCATTATATGAACCTTAACATTATCACACCCAGAACGGATTAAACAAAATGTGGGAGCCTTGAAACGACAGAGGAACCAGCAGTGCTGGGACTTGTTATTGAAG
Source organism: Gobio gobio (assembly GCF_949357685.1). Classification (NCBI taxonomy): domain Eukaryota; kingdom Metazoa; phylum Chordata; class Actinopteri; order Cypriniformes; family Gobionidae; genus Gobio; species Gobio gobio. The sequence continues at coordinate 38,443,908 of NC_137113.1, forward strand.
GCGGTGTAAAATTTCACATTCAATTATATTGCATGTACTTATCATGTTTCATGTCAGTCTCTCCTAACCCGTTTGAGGTGCTGCTAATACCAGTTTGTATAAAGGCAAATATTTCTCATTATCGTCGCTGGTTGTGATATGAACAAACACCCACACATATACAAAGTCAGTGGTTTCAACATGCATGAAAGGGCTTGAAAACGCTCTCCTGAGTCCCTCCCGACAGCCGACGGTGTCATTCTGGGACTGATCATAATGCTGATTAGAACATGAGAACTACATTTGCAACACATGAATACAGGCCGAGGCTAGTTGTTTTATGTCCTGTCTCTCAACTAGTCAAAAGTTAAAGAGCAGAAATGTGGTTTCAAACAACTTGCTCAAAATGTTTTATATTTTTTCTTAGGGCTGTGCAATCGATTATGATCATGATTAATCGCATCCAAAATAAAAGTATATGTGTACTGTGTATAATTATTATGTATATTTAAATACACACATATGCATATATATATATATATATAATTATACACAGTACACACATGTATTATGTAAACACAAACTTTTATTTTGGATGCGATTAATCACGATACATTTGTATTATATATACAGTACATTGTATCTTATATTGTGTACAATTTATTCTCCTAATATATTTATCTCTGATGTGTGTGTGTGTGTGTGTGTGTGTGTGTGTGTGTGTGTGTGTGTGTGTGTGTGTGTGTGTGTGTGTGTGTGTGTGTGTGTGTGTGTGTGTGTGTGCGTGTGCGTGTGCGTGTGCGTGTGCGTGTGCGTGTGCGTGTGCGTGTGCGTGTGCGTGTGTGTTTGTGTGCATACACAAGTGTTATTTTAGTATCATTGATTTACTATTATTGTTTTTGTGAATTTTTTTTATTAGATTTTCTTTTTAGACTTTCTTTTTTTCACTTTAATTGTAGATATTAAGTTTTATTTTTTGCCATTTTTATTAGTTTTTGTTTTCATAAAAAGAAAAACTTCCATATATATATATAGGCTACATATATTTGGCAACATTAAAGAACACTAAAATGAAAAATGGTGACTTTGAAACTAACTTCAAGTAACACAATGTTTATTTATTTATTTATTAGTTTTAATATGGCACACATACAACTATTAAATACATATAATAATAATAATAATAATAATAATAATAATAATAATAAAATCAATTATATAATACAATTATAAATGTAAAAAATAATCAAATAAATTATTCCAATAATAATAATGCTTTTATTTGTTTTATATAATTTTTTTATATCTATTTTTTGTGTGTGTGTGTGTGTGTGTGTGTGTGTGTGTGTGTGTGTGTGTGCATTGTGTGTGTGTGTGTGTGTGTGTGTGTGTGTGTGTGTGTGTGTGTGTGTGTGTGTGTGTGTGTGTGTGTGTGTGTGTGTGTGTGTGTGTGTGTGTGCGTGTGCGTGTGCGTGTGCGTGTGCGTGTGCGTGTGCGTGTGCGTGTGCGTGTGCGTGTGTGTTTGTGTGCATACACAAGTGTTATTTTAGTATCATTGATTTACTATTATTGTTTTTGTGAATTTTTTTTATTAGATTTTCTTTTTAGACTTTCTTTTTTTCACTTTAATTGTAGATATTAAGTTTTATTTTTTGCCATTTTTATTAGTTTTTGTTTTCATAAAAAGAAAAACTTCCATATATATATATAGGCTACATATATTTGGCAACATTAAAGAACACTAAAATGAAAAATGGTGACTTTGAAACTAACTTCAAGTAACACAATGTTTATTTATTTATTTATTAGTTTTAATATGGCACACATACAACTATTAAATACATATAATAATAATAATAATAATAATAATAATAATAATAATAATAATAATAATAAAATCAATTATATAATACAATTATAAATGTAAAAAATAATCAAATAAATTATTCCAATAATAATAATGCTTTTATTTGTTTTATATAATTTTTTTATATCTATTTTTTGTGTGTGTGTGTGTGTGTGTGTGTGTGTGTGTGTGTGTGTGTGTGTGTGTGCATTGTTTAACACAGTGGATCTCAACCTTTTTGATTCATAGTCCACAACAATATTTGACCATTTCTACCCCAAAAATATTTAAAATAAAAATAACCAAATACAATAGGATATCTTGATTTTTTTTCTTTTCTTTTAGCTTATTTTAATGCTTGTCTTATATTAAACAATTTTGTCATCTTAAGGCCCCCTTGAAAGTTTGTTGTGGCCCCCTAGTGGCCCCGGTCCCCTGGTTGAGAACTGCTGGTTTAACATATTTGCCAAGTGCAGTCATATAGTGCAAATGATGTGTTACACAGCACTGTGGCCGTGACGCAGCTCTCGTAAAGCCACAGAATCGTGCTGCAGTGACCTTTTTTATGGGTCCCGGCTTCATTGACAGGAAACATAAAGTATTAAGTGTACAACCTATCCTTAGATAAAGGTATCACACCTATTGGACAGATTCAAACACAATGGAGTTTTTATCTTATCTACAAGACTAAGTGCCGCCCGTAAGATCCTGACCTTCCATCCGACACCCGTAGATTAAGTCGAATCCAATAATTGCACAGCAGAAATATCAGAACAACAGACAGAAACTATGGGATATGACATTCTATATGTGCGGCGGCCGGCGCATTTCACATCGTGTGTGACACAGAACATTCCTTTGATAGCGACTGAAAGTGTTCAGTCAATAAAACCTGACCTTTGCAACTATTCTCTTTCTTTTTCTTATTTCAGTTGAAACCAGTGCAGGTAAGCATACAGTATCTCTCCAGATAAGGCGACTCTAAAGCAACAAAATGATTCTTTTCAAATGAAACACGAGGGTGGGGTTGATTTGCTTGCACTGTAGCGAGGAATTAATGATTTATACAACGAGCCCAAAAGACTCGATGAATTTCATTATGTAAGCAACATTAATGGCGCCCACCAGGACTCTAAATGAATATAAACTACACTTGAAGATAATGGGCTGTTATTATTGAGTTCTGTTGAAACAAAGAGGAACCATATTGTTAATGTTTAAGTCTCAGGTTTCTAAAGAGGAACGATTCTTATGTAAATGATACGAGGAAAAGCGGTTGAAATGTCATAAGCTTAATGCAAACGAGGCTGGGCGCTCTTAAACATTTGCATGGGTGTAGGGCTGACAAAACAATCTAGGCAAAGCAAAACCTGTTCGCTTTAAAAGAATTTTACTGCACAACAGAGCCATCCGCCACATTTGTCACCAGCGCAGAACAGCAATTGCGTCTGGTTTCCTCGAACAATGCAAACATTATTTTTGAGTTGTGTAACACGACTGTAACCGCACCGAATTGAACGTGTCGCGCTATTTTGCAATGAAAACAAGGTCTTAAATTACATGGCAATTTAGGAATGTGTGGAAAGCCAAGAGGCTACCAGTCAAGCATTCTGGATAACCCCCATAACTTTCTTCCACTGGAGGAAAACTGAACATCTGGTCCCAGGACTAAGACCAAATGTTGGCTCTTAAATCATTTCCATCCTAATTTATCCTTTTAACTTGTAAAAATGTTTTACTTTGTCTCTTTTCTCTGTAATGCAGCGAAATTGCTACGTGTATTACATCGCCTGAAGAGTTTTATGCCAAAACTAGCCAGCCCTGACAGCAGAGCGAAAAGGGATAATGACAGCTGCCTTCAACACACAGCTTGGTTTTTTCACATCTCATATAATTTCTGTGGCGAAGGAAAAAGGGAAAAAAAATCAATTTAGTTCTCAGGGCTGTGTTATATTAAGATTGGCAGATAATTGAAATCATCAAAAAGAAAAGCCTCAAAATGGGAACTACATTATCTCCAGATACTTCCTTTCTGCAAGAGTCAACGTGAAAGGAATTGTTCACCCAAAAATAGCAGTTTTGTCAGTATTTACTCGCCACCGTGTCACACCTGTAATCTCATTTTTTTCCATCATTTCAGGTTTCATAACAACGATGCCACGCTGTCAATGTGAGGTGACCAGACCTGACTGAACAGATGTAGATGAAGAGCTACTGCTTATCTGCTTGTCACACAAAGCTAAGACTTGAAATATAACTATGAATTATACAGGCAAACCAAAAATTATTCAGACACCAGATATCATTTTTTACTAGTGGGTGCAGGACACTATAGTTAATTTATGTAAGTGAGGATAGCAAAATAAAGTCAACTGTGACATTTTATACCCCAAATTTCTTTATACATTGGACTACCAATAAAATCAATAAAAATTTGGGACCAAAATTATCCAAACACTTTGACCTGACCATGTTTCGCTTAAGTGTTTTGTCTTTAATTGCTAATGTGACCTTTTACACCACAGACTGAACAAAATGAAGCACTGCTTGGTCATTGGTTGATCTAATTGGGTATTATCTAATTGTGTACTTAAATGTAACAGCCGACAGCTGATTGGTTGATTGTAATCCATTACATACCTTTCTATCAAAGTTATCTGACATTATCAAGATGAATTTGTTCTGACGCAGTTTAACTCCGAGTTCTTGTCATATTTTATTACCATTTTCTAAACTATAGTGAATAAACTGTGATAATGTGAGAAAATGTTGAAGGTGTCTGAATGTCTACAGTTTTGACTGTAAATTGCCATATGGAAAAGTGCAGCATGAAGATTTTTCTAAATTTCAGCCAGAAATGCATTCATTTTCATGTAAATATGCCTTTAAGAGAATATTACAGGTTCAATACCAGCTAAGCACTTTTAAGGCATAATTACCATAAAAAATTATTTAGAAAAAGTCTGTGAGGTCCTTACAATGGATGTAAATGTAAAAACCTTGTTGCCATGACAACGCCCTAAAACCCTAATATGACTCAATACGTTTCAAAAGAAGAATTAACGTAAATGCCTTTATAAAATGATACGCTTAATATCCCTGCTTTCCTCCAATGGCAACATTCATTTTTAGGAGAACTATCCTTTTAAGAGAATATCTCAGGTTCAATGCACATTAAGCACTTGTGGCATAATTACCATTCAAGTTGTTTTGAAATAATTTGTCCTTACAATGAATGTACATTTTAAACATTTGTTGCCATGACAACATAATGCCCAATACCTTACTTTAATAATAATACACATTTTAACTGAAGAATTCATGCAAATGATTGCATAAAACTATAAACTATAACTATAACTATATTTCTGCTTTTCACACTGGGAAAAAATGGTGTAGGATTAACTATGAAACCATTTGCACTCAGAAATTGCTAATGAATTTCAAGGCAAGTAACACAATTAAACATACGTAAAAAGGCTGAAATAGTATTTTCTTATATAATGTGCTCCAATAATCTTTGTTTTATTTAGAACGTTGAAAAATTATTTTTGCAGTGCATTCACTCCCACTATAAGTGAATCTGATCTTTTGATAAAAAGAATTGATTAAAATGTCATGCATATATATATATATATATATATATATATATATATATATATATATATATATATATATATATATATATATATATATATATATATATATATATATATATATATATACTCTAAAAAAAAAAGGTTCTATATGGCACCAAAAATGGTTCTTGGTTCGTATTCATAGGGGAACCTTTTTTAGTGCTATATTGCACCAATTTTGGTGCTTCAGTGGTTCTTCAGCGGTTCTTCAGAGGTTCTTCACCTCTGAAGAACCGCTGAAGAACCACTGAAGCACCAAAATTGGTGCTATATAGCACTAAAAAAGGTTACCCTATGATTACGAGCCAAGAACCATTTTTGGTGCCATATAGAACCTTTTTTTTTAGAGTGTATATATATGTGTGTGTGTGTGTGTGTGTGTGTGTGTGTGTGTGTGTGTGTGTGTGTGTGTGTGTGTGTGTGTGTGTGTGTGTGTGTGTGTGTGTGTGTGTGTGTGTGTGTGTGTGTGTGTGTGTGTGTGTGTGTGTGTGTGTGTGTGAGTATATGTATATATAGTGGGGAGAACAAATATTTGATACACTGCCGATTTTACAGGTTTTCCTACTTACAAAGCATGTAGAGGTCTGTCATTTTTATCATAGGTACACTTCAACTGTGAGAGACAGAATCTAACACAAAAATCCAGAAATTCACATTGTATGATTTTTAAATTAATTAATTTGCATTTTATTGCATTATTTATCACCGTATTTGATCACCTATCAACCAGTAAGAATTCCGGCTCTCACAGACCTGTTAGTTTTTCTTTAAGAAGCCCTCCTGTTCTCCACTCATTACCTGTATTAACTGCACCTGTTTGAACTCGATACCTGTATAAAAGACACCTGTCCACACACTCAAACAGACTCCAACCTCTCCACAATGGCCAAGACCAGAGAGCTGTGTAAGGACATCATGGATAAAATTGTAGACCTGCACAAGGCTGGGATGGGCTACAGGACAATAGGCAAGCAGCTTGATGAGAAGGCAACAACTGTTGGCGCAATTATTAGAAAATGGAAGAAGTTCAAGATGACGGTCAATCTCCCTCGGTCTGGGGCACCATTCGCACTCACCTCGTGGGGCATCAATGATCATGAGGAAGGTGAGGGATCAGCCCAGAACTACACAGCTGGACCTGGTCAATGACCTGAAGAGAGCTGGGACCACAGTCTCAAAGAAAACCATTAGTAACACACTACGCCGTCATGGATTAAAATCCTGCAGCGCAAGCAAGGTCCCCCTGCTCAAGCCAGCGCATGTCCAGGCCCGTCTGAAGTTTGCCAATGGCCATCTGGATGATCCAGAGGAGGAATGGGAGAAGGTAATGTGGTCTGATGAGACAAAAATAGAGCTTTTTGGTCTAACCTCCACTCACCGTGTTTGGAGGAAGAAGAAGGATGAGTACAACCCCAAGAACATCATCCCAACCGTGAAGCATGGAGGTAGAAACATCATTCTTTTGGGATACTTTTCTGCAAAGGGGACAGGACAATGGCACCGTATTGAGGGAAGGATGGATGGGGCCATGTATCGCGAGATCTTTTGCCAACAACCTCCTTCCCTCAGTAAGAGCATTGAAGATGGGTCGTGGCTGGGTCTTGCAGCATGACAACGACCCGAAACACACAGCCAGGATAACTAAGGAGTGGCTCCGTAAGAGGCATCTCAAGGTCCTGGAGTGGCCTAGCCAGTCTCCAGACCTGAACCCAACAGAAAATCATTGGAAGGAGCTGAAAGTCCGTATTGCCCAGCGACAGCCCCGGAACCTGAAGGATCTGGAGAGGGTCTGTATGGAGGAGTGGGCCAAAATCCCTGCTGCAGTGTGTGCAAACCTGGTCAAGAACTACAGGAAACGTATGATCTCTGTAATTGCAAACAAAGATTTCTGTACCAAATATTAAGTTCTGCTTTTCTGATGTATCAAATACTTGTCATGCAATAAAATGCAAATTAATACTTAAAAATCATACAATGTGATTTTCGGGATTTTTGTTTTAGATTCCGTCTCTCACAGTTGAAGAGTACCCATGATAAAAATTACAGACTTCTACATGCTTTGTAAGTGGGCAAAGCTGCAAAATCGGCAGTGTATCAAATACTTGTTCTCCCCATATATATATATGCATATGTATATTTTTACAAAGCCTTATTCTGTAGGCTAATCTGAGCCTGTCATTCTGACTGTGTCACGTCTGAGCATTCAAGAAACAGAGCGATTAGGTTTCACAGGCACCACAGCTATGCGGCCATGTGCAAAGAGAGTGTTCGGAAAAGCATTTGATCTCAATTAATAGCACTCCCAATGAGATCAGCCTGGAAAAGTGAAGAGGGGAAATCTGGATTTTGGCAGAAGCAGGAAAAGAGTTTCGGTGCTGCCACAGCACGACAAATTCAATAGTGAGCGAAACAAGATGAACAACTGGAAGCCCAGAGCCCATCTGCCCTTGTTATTGTCCTCCATTTATGTACTGCTTAATTTAATAAAGAGCAAAGCATGATGTTACAATGCGTCAACAGGAAAGCTTGCTTATGCTTGAAGTGGGTTTGTTGTGAAATAAGTACAATGGAAAAAAAACCTGCTGCCAGCACATGGGGCTCCTTCCAGCTATTTTTGGGATGATTAAAGCTATAAATCATCACGTCATCAAATGTTCAGGAATGTTTTTAATCACTCAGCTAAGATACACAATGGTTTGGCTGCAACTGTATCCCTGTTTATAATTAGCTTGACTTTGTAAAACGAACGGTTTTAATGTAATTAGATCCTGCAAATGTTGCAGGCATCCGCTGGAGACAAAAACTGCATTTAAAAAAATAACACATCTTCTAACACAGACATAAGCGTTATTTATTTTCACTTAAAGTGACACCATCCCCTAAAGGACCAACGAACGCAGTCATGCATGTCTCACTAAAAAGGTCCTGAAACGGTTCATTAATAACTGTAAAACCTCACATTCCCAAAGATATCCCATTATTAATACTGTCTTTAGCCATCAGTAAATAATATATAATAAGTATTATTTTGTATAAGTATAATATTAATTACTACATTTGTTTAAAAAATGATTCATTAAATATAGTAAATCATCAGTAAACAATCACAGTAAATAATGAACACATACCTCATGAAATATCCTATTATTAACATTGTCTTTAAATTATTATTATTATTTTACGGTAATTTATATTATTAATAATTATTTGTTATTACTAATTAAATCATAAAATTAATTATAAATAACATTTGAAAAATAATTATTAAATATAGTAAATAATCATTAAATACTCACAGTAAATAATAAAAGTGATTTAGCAGTCAAAGACCTCATGAAACTGTGAAGTCTGACACGAATTATCCTCATTTTACATATTTAAAGGGATAGCACATTACCCACCACAAAAAAATAAGACAATTCTGGCATGATTTACTCACCCTCAAGTTGTTCCAAAGCTGCATAAAGTTATTTCTTCTGTTGAACATAAATGAAGATGTAGGAAGACGTTGGAAACCAAACAGTTGCTGGTCCCCATTGACTTCCATACACTAAAAAATCGGGGTTGTTTTTTCAACCCAAACGCTGGTTTGAGACTATTGGGTAAGGAGGATGCGTTAAAGAGCCTGCACGTCATGTTAACACGGACCAGTGCGAAAAGCCGCCATTTTCTCAGCTTTAGTCATGCTAACTTGTGTATTTTTGTTTTTGGGTGAACTATTCCTTTAATGTTGAAACAGTAGGAAGACAGTCAAACCAAAATGTATTCAGACACCTTCAAGATTTTCTCACATAATCACAGTTTATTCACTATAGTTTAGAAAATGGTAATAAAATATGACAAGAACTCAGAGTCAAACTGTTTCAGAACAAATTCATCATGATAATGTCAGATAACTTTGATAACAAGGTCTGTAATGGATTACAATCAACCAATCAGCTGCCGGCTGTTAAATTTAAGTACACAATTAGATAATACCACTTTAGGTCAACCAATGACCAAGCAGTGCTTCCTTTTGTTCAGTCTGTGGTGTAAAAGGTCACATTAGCAATTAAAGACAAAACACAGGGTCAGGTCAAAGTGTCTGAATAATTTTGTTCCCAAATTTTTATAAATTTTACTGGTAGTCCAATGTATGAGGAAATTTGGGGTATAATATGTCACAGTTGACTTTATTTTGCTATCCTCACTTACATAAATGAACTATAGTGTCCTGCACCCACTGTAGGAAGTAGGAATATAATCCAAATTAATTATTGAATCAATTGTTGTTTAATAAAATGCATTATTGTTTTAAAATGGCCAATCGCATTCAATTTATGTTACAATCATGATCTACTACTTGCAATTTTTATTCATCACAGATAATATCAGATGAAGAGCATTTAATTGGACAAAAATTATAGCATATGCCTTTGAATTACGTTTTATCTCCAGGAAAACAGTGGGTGCAGGACAAAGTTAGAATTGTGAGATATAATGCCAGAATTGCGAGATATAAAGTTAGAATTGTGAGATATAAAGTCATAATTGTGGGATATAAAGTCAGAATTGCGAGATATAAAGTCAGAATTGTTTGATTTAAAGTCAGAATTGTTTGAAATAAAGTCAGAATTGTGAGATATAAAGTCAGAATTGTTTGATATAAAGTCAAAATTGTTTGATATAAAGTCAGAATTGTGAGATATAAAGTCCGAATTATGAGATATAAAGTCAGAATTGCGAGATATAAAGTCAGAATTGCGAGATATAAAATCAGAATTGCGAGATATAAAGTCAGAATTACGAGTTATAAAGTTAGAATTGTGAGATATAAAGTCAGAATTGTGAGATATAAAGTCGGAATTGTGTGATATAAAGTCAGAATTGTGAGATATAAAGTCAGAATTATGAGTTATAAAGTCAGAATTATGAGTTATAAAGTCAGAATTGTGAGATATAGTCAGAATTGTGTGATATAAAGTCAGAATTGTGAGATATAAAGTCAGAATTGTGAGATATAAAGTCAGAATTGCGAGATAAAAAAGTCAGAATTGCGAGATATAAAGTCAGAATTGTGAGATGCAAAGTCAGAATTACGAGGTATAAAGTCAGAATTGCGAGATATAAAGTCAGAATTGCGATGTATAAAGTCAGAATTGTGAGATGTAAAGCCAGAATTGCAAGATATAAAGTCAGAATTGTGTGATATAAAGTCAGAATTGCGAGATATAAAGTCAGAATTGCGAGAAATAAAGTCAGAATTGCAAGAAATAAAGTCAGAATTGCGAGATATAAAGTCAGAATTGCAAGATATAAAGTCAGAATTGTGAGATATAAAGTCAGAATTGTGTGATATAAAGTCAGAATTGTGATATAAAGTCAGAATTGCGAGATATAAAGTCAGAATTGCGATATAAAGTCAGAATTGCGAGATATAGTCAGAATTGCGAGATATAAAGTCAGAATTGCGAGATATAGTCAGAATTGCGAGATATAAAGTCAGAATTGCGAGATATAGTCAGAATTGCGAGATATAAAGTCAGAATTGCGAGATATAGTCAGAATTGCGAGATATAAAGTCAGAATTGCGAAATAAAGTCAGAATTGCGAGATATAGTCAGAATTGCGTGATATAAAGTCAGAATTGCGAGATATAAAGTCAGAATTGCTAGACATAAAGTCAGAATTGCGAGATATAGTCAGAATTGCTAGACATAAAGTCAGAATTGCGAGATATAGTCAGAATTGCTAGATATAGTCAGAATTGCGAGATATAAAGTCAGAATTGCGATATAAAGTCAGAATTGCTAGATATAAAGTCAGAATTGCGAGATATAAAGTCAGAATTGCAAGATATAAAGTCAGAATTGCGAGATATAAAGTCAGAATTGCAAAATATAAAGTCAGAGTTGCGAGATATAGTCAGAATTGCGAGATATAAAGTCAGAATTGCGATATAAAGTCATAATTGTGAGATATCAAATCTTTTTACCTTGCAATTCTGACTTTATAACTCGCAATTCTGACTTTATATCGCAATTCTGATAGTCGCAATCACCTTTTTTAATTTTTTTATTCTGTTGCGGAAACAAGCTTCCATACTTTAAAGCCTATCCACACTATAAAAATTATTTTTCAAAAAGTTGTTAATAAAACAAAGATTATTGGAGTATGTTTAAAAAAAAAAAAAAAACTATTTCATTCTTCTTCAACATTTCACATTTAACACTTAATTTCACACTTAATTCAATTCTTTGTGAAATTTACTAGCAATGTATACTAGCAATGTAATATAGTCAGAATTGCGAGGTATAAAGTCCGAAGTGTGAGGTATAAAGTCAGAATTGCGAGATATAAAGTCAGAATTGCGAGATATAAAGTCAGAATTGCGAGAAATAAAGTCAGAATTGCGAGAAATAAAGTCAGAATTGTGAGATATGAAGTCAGAATTGCTAGATATAAAGTCAGAATTGCAAGATATAAAGTCAGAATTGCGAGATATAAAGTCAGAATTGCGAGATATAAAGTCAGATTTGCGAGATATAAAGCCAGAATTGCGAGAAATAAAGTCAGAATTGCGAGATATAAAGGCAGAATTGTGAGATATGAAGTCAGAATTGCTAGATATAAAGTCAGAATTGCAAGATATAAAGTCAGAATTGTGTGATATAAAGTCAGAATTGCGAAAGTCAGAATTGCGAGATATAAAGTCAGAATTGCGATATAAAGTCAGAATTGCGAGATATAAAGTCAGAATTGCGAGATATAAAGTAAGAATTGCGAGATATAGTCAGAATTGCGAAGTTTTTGCGAGATATAGTCAGAATTGTGTGATATAAAGTCAGAATTGCGAGATACAAAGTCAGAATTGCGAGATATAGTCAGAATTGTGAGATATAAAGTCAGAATTGCGATATAAAGTCAGAATTGCAAGATATAACGTCAGAATTGTGAGATATAAAGTCAGAATTGCGAGATATAAAGTCAGGATTGCAAGATATAACGTCAGAATTGTGAGATATAGTCAGAATTGCGAGATACAAAGTCAGAATTGCGAGATATAGTCAGAATTGTGAGATATAAAGTCAGAATTGCGATATAAAGTCAGAATTGCAAGATATAACGTCAGAATTGCGAGATATAAAGTCAGAATTGCGAGATATAAAGTCAGGATTGCAAGATATATAGTCAGAATTGCGAGATATAAAGTCAGAATTGCGAGATATAAAGTCAGAATTGCGAGATATAGTCAGAATTGCGAGATATAGTCAGAATTGCGAGATATAAAGTCAGAATTGCGAGATATAGTCAGAATTGCGAGATATAAAGTCAGAATTGCGAGATATAGTCAGAATTGCGAGATATAAAGTCAGAATTGCGAGATATAGTCAGAATTGCGAGATATAAAGTCAGAATTGCGAAATAAAGTCAGAATTGCGAGATATAGTCAGAATTGCGTGATATAAAGTCAGAATTGCGAGATATAAAGTCAGAATTGCTAGACATAAAGTCAGAATTGCGAGATATAGTCAGAATTGCTAGACATAAAGTCAGAATTGCGAGATATAGTCAGAATTGCTAGATATAGTCAGAATTGCGAGATATAAAGTCAGAATTGCGATATAAAGTCAGAATTGCTAGATATAAAGTCAGAATTGCGAGATATAAAGTCAGAATTGCAAGATATAAAGTCAGAATTGCGAGATATAAAGTCAGAATTGCAAAATATAAAGTCAGAGTTGCGAGATATAGTCAGAATTGCGAGATATAAAGTCAGAATTGCGATATAAAGTCATAATTGTGAGATATCAAATCTTTTTACCTTGCAATTCTGACTTTATAACTCGCAATTCTGACTTTATATCGCAATTCTGATAGTCGCAATCACCTTTTTTAATTTTTTTATTCTGTTGCGGAAACAAGCTTCCATACTTTAAAGCCTATCCACACTATAAAAATTATTTTTCAAAAAGTTGTTAATAAAACAAAGATTATTGGAGTATGTTTAAAAAAAAAAAAAAAACTATTTCATTCTTCTTCAACATTTCACATTTAACACTTAATTTCACACTTAATTCAATTCTTTGTGAAATTTACTAGCAATGTATACTAGCAATGTAATATAGTCAGAATTGCGAGGTATAAAGTCCGAAGTGTGAGGTATAAAGTCAGAATTGCGAGATATAAAGTCAGAATTGCGAGATATAAAGTCAGAATTGCGAGAAATAAAGTCAGAATTGCGAGAAATAAAGTCAGAATTGTGAGATATGAAGTCAGAATTGCTAGATATAAAGTCAGAATTGCAAGATATAAAGTCAGAATTGCGAGATATAAAGTCAGAATTGCGAGATATAAAGTCAGATTTGCGAGATATAAAGCCAGAATTGCGAGAAATAAAGTCAGAATTGCGAGATATAAAGGCAGAATTGTGAGATATGAAGTCAGAATTGCTAGATATAAAGTCAGAATTGCAAGATATAAAGTCAGAATTGTGTGATATAAAGTCAGAATTGCGAAAGTCAGAATTGCGAGATATAAAGTCAGAATTGCGATATAAAGTCAGAATTGCGAGATATAAAGTCAGAATTGCGAGATATAAAGTAAGAATTGCGAGATATAGTCAGAATTGCGAAGTTTTTGCGAGATATAGTCAGAATTGTGTGATATAAAGTCAGAATTGCGAGATACAAAGTCAGAATTGCGAGATATAGTCAGAATTGTGAGATATAAAGTCAGAATTGCGATATAAAGTCAGAATTGCAAGATATAACGTCAGAATTGTGAGATATAAAGTCAGAATTGCGAGATATAAAGTCAGGATTGCAAGATATAACGTCAGAATTGTGAGATATAGTCAGAATTGCGAGATACAAAGTCAGAATTGCGAGATATAGTCAGAATTGTGAGATATAAAGTCAGAATTGCGATATAAAGTCAGAATTGCAAGATATAACGTCAGAATTGCGAGATATAAAGTCAGAATTGCGAGATATAAAGTCAGGATTGCAAGATATATAGTCAGAATTGCGAGATATAAAGTCAGAATTGCGAGATATAAAGTCAGAATTGCGAGATATAAAATCTTTTTACCTTGCAATTCTGACTTTATAACTCGCAATTCTGACTTTATATCGCAATTCTGATAGTCGCAATCACCTTTTTTAATTTTTTTATTCTGTGGCGGAAACAAGCTTCCATACTCTAAAGCCTATCCACACTATAAAAATTATTTTTCAAAAAGTTGTAAAAAAAAAAAAAACTCTTTCATTCTTCTTCAACATTTCACATTTAATTCAAGGTGTTACTTTTCAATTCTTTGTGAAATTTACTAGCAATGTATGAGTAAATCCTATACAATTTTTTCTCCAGAAAGTAGGAAGTCATTTTTGTGCTCGATTGGCCTGTAGAAGGTCTGTTGTTGTCTATGAGCTGAAAGGTCATCAGCTCTTGGCTCAGGAATTACTCTATCAATCAGTTTGAGAACAAAAAAAACGGCTCCAAAACAACACTCAAACTGTTTGAACATGTTCTCAAGGCATCCCGTGTAAGCAGCTAACTTCACAGCAACATGTCATCATGGGGGCGGAAAGGCTAATGAAGAGCTAAATCAACAGGCCGTAAAAAAAAACACAGAGGCATGGAGGAATATTGCTGTAATTTGATATTGCTCTGATTAAATAGACATGTTTTTTTTTCATTCAATCACAATCTGTTTGAGTATAAGTATTAATGTATAGTGATACCTTTAATAATAGGAACAACATGAACCTAATTAATAATTCATCTTTATAATAACAACAATAATCTTTGATGGCTTTGCACATGCAGAATGTCTTTGTGATGTGAAATAATTGTGCTCTGCAAATAAGAGCAGAGAGATAGAAAATGATCAGCATTCTTTCATACTGCCGGTTATATTTATAGTTGTATGTGGGTTTTCTCAAATGCAGTGGAAAAGTCACTATTCAGCTTTAATAATACATCACTTTATATGGCAACTCAGCTATTTAGGCTGAGTTACACAGTGTTGCCATAGCGCTGGGCTACTTTCAGACAGCTAATGACTTGTGGGAAAGATGCCACAAAAACCTTACACAAACAACTTAATTAGATATTCTGTTCCCTTTTTGACGTCCATGAATATGATCCTGCATTTCATATTCATCATTTTATCTTGCTGAATAAATCAGGAATGTCACCAGAAAGTCATTTATTTAATCTATTATCAACATCGTACAAACCGATGAAGCACTTTTGCTTGACATAAGTGGAAACTAAGTGAATAAATTTTACAGTAAATGAAGAGTATTTGGCTGTATAAACCACAAGTGCCATATTCTGTTTTATTTTAGGACTTGAATTAATAAATACTGGTGGGAAATCCTCTTGGCGTCTCATCAGTGCTATTTGGAAGAGCCTTTTTGAAGTCGTTCTAACCTCGAGATGTAGGTCTCCTCATGAACTCGCAGTTTCTCTGTGAAGTCGGCCTGTTGAACACACAAGAATTTGTACATCCATAAAAACGCCAAACTGATCCAGGGTGGAGATTACAGTTATGTATTTTACTTAAAGGGTTAGTTCACCCAAAAATGAAAATAATGTCATTTATTACTCACCCTCATGCCGTTCCACAAGACCTCCGTTCATCTTCGGAACACAAATGAAGATATTTTTGTTGAAATCCGATGGCTCAGTGAGGCCTGCATAGCCAGCAATGACATTTCCTCTCTCAAGATCCATTAATTTACTAAAAATATATTTAAATCAGTTAATGTGCGTACATTGGTTCAATATTAATATTATAAAGCGAAGAGAATATTTTTGGTGCGCCAAAAAAAACCTAAATAACGATTTATATAGTGATGGCCAATTTCAAAACACTGCTTCATGAAGCTTCGGAGCGTATCGAATCAGCAGTTCGGAGCTCCATAGTCACGTGATTTCAGCCGTTTGGCGGTTTGATTGACACGCGATCCGAATCATGATTCAACACACTGATTCATAACGCTCCAAAGCTTCGTTTTTTTGGCACACCAAAAATATTCTCGTCGCTTTATAATATTAATATTAAACCACTATACTCGCATGAACTGATTTAAATATGTTTTTAGTAAATTAATGGATCTTGAGAGAGGAAATGTCATCACTGGCCTCACTGAGCCATCGATTTCAACAAAAATATCTTCATTTCTGTTCGGAAGATGAACGGAGGTCTTACGGGTGTGGAACGGCATGAGGGTGTGTAATAAATGACATTATTTTCATTTTTGGGTGAACTAACCCTTTAAGGCAAGACACGGCAAGTGAAAACATTGTTTTTTCATGCAGTGGTCAATTTTGGTATTTTGGGCCAGTTTGCTCCCTTAACATGTAAGCTTTCATGTAAAAATAAAAAAATATGTCAACATTACACATTAAGGTGGTTATTTCATCATAAAGCTCTGTCTCATGGTGCGTTCACACTAGGCGCGATTGATTTACATGTTAAAGGGGCACTTCAGCGCTGGGAAGATTAATGTGTATTTAAACTGGGTCATTTATGTAGTAGAAATGTGACATTATTTTTGAATTTGGTGCCTTCTAGACTGAGAAAAGACAGAAATTTTTTTTTTGTCTCATGTGGATGAAAGACAACAACTCCCAGAATGCACTTGCTTCGCTGCCCTACGAGGCCACTCCCTACACTGCCCCCAGCGTCGTTTTGATCTTCATAATAATACAATCATTTCGTTCAGTTAGAGAATAAACACTACAATTTAAAACTGAACGTGTCTTTTCAATAAAGTGTGAGTGAGCCGAACGAAAGTCACAGAACAAACGCAGCAGGAGCACGAGAGGGAAGTAAGCGCTGAGCAGAGCTGAGGTAACGTTAAGCGCGGCTGTTATTCTCAGCACGTGTCCAGTCTGGCGCGTTTTCAGATTGCATGGGGAAGCTAAACTTTCATAGGAATTCATTGAAAGGTTGAAACACTCACTTTGCTCTGCAGCGCTCTGGTTATGAATGCCTGAGGCCGAGCCGAGCGCATTTACATTCTGTGCGTGAGATCTCTCCCCTGTGGGCGGGTTGAAAACATGCGCAACAGCACCTTCTACTGGCTGTAGTTTTTAGCCTCTGGCCAAAAAATCCTCTGATGATGCAAAATGACGATATTTGCATCATCGGAGGATTTTTTCCAGAAATAAAATGCATAATTCTCTCGTCTCAGGGGGATATGAGGGGGGAAAGTACCATAATTCAAATATTCTACGGGGTTTCTACTGATACAAAGCTTAATGCTAAATCACTGAAGTTACCCTTTAAGTCAATGCAAAGACGCGAATAGACATCCTGCGGCGCGAATGACGCAGCAATTGAGCGAGTTGAAAAATCTGAAATTTGGCGGATATGTGCGCCGCATTAAAGGGTTAGTTCACCCAAAAATGAAAATTCTGTCATTAATTACTTACCCTCATGTCGTTCGACACCCGTAAGATATTCGGAACAGAAATGAAGATATTTTAGTTGAAATCTGATGGCTCTGAAAGGCCTCCATTGGCACAATGGCACGGTTCACTCTCAAGACCCTTAAAAGGTACTAAAGACGTCGTTACAAAGTCCATCTCACTACAGTGGTTCTAAAATAACTTTATGAATCGGCGACAATAGTTTTTGTGCGCAAAAAAACCCCTAAATAACGACTTACATAGTGATGGCGATTTCAAAACAAGGCATCATGAAGCTTCGATGCGTTATGAATCATTGAGTCGATTCAGTGGTTTGAATCGCCAAATTTCAGCAGTTTGGCGGTTTGACACGCGATCCGAATCATCATTCGGCTCACTGATTCATAACGCTTCGAAGCTTCATGAGGCCGTGTTTTGAAATCATCATCACTATGTAAGTCGTTATTTAGGGGTTTTTTGCGCACAAAAACTATTGTCGCCGATTCATAAAGTTATTTTAGAACCACTGTAGTGAGATGGACTTTGTAACGACGTCTTTACCTTTTAAGGGTCTTGAGAGTGAACCGTGCCATTGTGCCAATGGAGGCCTTTCAGAGCCATCAGATTTCAACTAAAATATCTTAATTTCTGTTCCGAAGATGAACGGAGGTCTGACGGGTGTCGAACGACATGAGGGTAAGTAATTAATGACAGAATTTTCATTTTTGGGTGAACTAACCCTTTAACCAATCAGGAGCTTGCTCTAGTAGTGACAACAATGAGGACAAAATCATATGTGGATACCCGGAGCTGTACGATTCATCTTCGTACTTTATAGAAACAGGAATAAAAAGGATCTTGCTTCGAAGAAAGTGAGCGAGGTTGGACAATCTGGTAAGTTGTAAAAAACGCTCTTTACTCAATTTGAGCTACACATAGGGTGATTTCAGAGTGATTTGGACACATTTTGCCATTGAGATGCCAAATCACCCTGAATTCAACCTATTGATACTACAAGCTAGTTAAAGCCGGCAAATTGAGCTTATTCGCCATATTTTAAAAAAATCCATGTAAGCCATTTCGCAACGAGACGAGCCAGCTGGCAGAAGCCCCTCCCATGACGCGAATTCGCATCTGTTGTGAAGCGAATGTCACACGCTAGTGAAGCGAGTAAACTCAAAATGTTCAAGCGTCCAACTACGCGCGAATAGCGCGATTTATTTGCTTAATTCGCGTCTGGTGTGAATACACCATCATACACAGCACTGTCTAATGCCGCGTTCCAGGCAACCCGTAACCTGTGTTTTTCCAACAACAATGGAATCCCCTACGGATGCAGTGTTTATGAAACAAATATACAAATAATGTAAAATAAAAGGTATAACAGCTTTTCTTGCCGTATGCGCCGTTTTTTCTCCTCCGTTTCCCTCAAATAGGAAAGGAGTAAGCACCTTTGGTGATATACTGTAAGTGATTGTAAATGAGCATAAGCCCTGTACGGTCCATCCAACGTATAGCTACTACAATTCTTTGCGCTCAGGCATTTTGGCGTGACTTTGCCTGGAACGCTACGAAGTTGTGAGTCGTGGTTTGAAGTCGTAACTTACGGGCTCAAAACCCTGCCTGGAACACAGCATAATCCAAAATATGGCCATTTTCTTTGTAGGACTAACCAACCACGAAAGTTTGCCGGGAATCTACAGCCGAAAACCACATCTGATTGGTCGATATTAATTTTCAATTACATGATTGGTTTTCACGCGTCACGCGTTTACTAGCAAGTGCAAGTAAAAAGAAAGTAAACAACAACAGATTAGACGATGAAACCCATCAGCAAATTAGATTCAATTAGTTATAGATGGACATACAACAAATAGGGACAGTTCGTTTGCAGTTTTTGTGACTGTTGTTCTGTGTGTTTGTTAAGGTAGTTTTTTTTCTCACACTCAGAGTCAGATATATCCACTTCAGTAGCACCTACAAGCACCAACTTTTCCATACATAACTATATTCTGAAGGCTTTTACAGAGGGATTTGTTGATATATCATTCCTATCCTGAGTTATAGGTCCTTTTACTCCAAAAAAACATGGCAAAATTTATTTTTTAAGGCTATTGTCAGTATTCTCTAATTTACTAAAGCACAAAATAAGATATCCATAATCCCCTCGGTAAAAGCCCTCTCATCTAATATGTCAACAAATAGAACCAACATTTCTAAACCTGGTCCTTTCCAATTTCCATATTTTGTTTTTGGAAATGTATGCAAATGAGCGTATATTTAAGTATTAATTTGCATTTTAAAAAATTCATTTAGACAAAACTTGTAATAAATTTTTTCTTATGTTTATGCCAGTAATAAACTGGAGAAGTTTCACAGTGATATCTTCTATAGTGTCTCGCTTTAAAAAAAGTTATTTAAATTTAGATAACTTAAATTGTTTTGCATTGCAAATTATTTTCATAACATTTCAGTACATCTGCCCCCCTAATTCTCAAGATAGTAATGGAAAAATATTACTATAATGCAAAAAATATTCAATAGTATTTTATTTTATGACCTTTAATTGGTGCTGATTTCACAAAAATCTGTATATATTATTGTTATAGTATCATTGTATTATATATTATATTACTGTGTTACAGTAATGATAATCACTTTTGAGAAGAATGAACATAAATAAATAAATCCTCATTAACAAAATGCCTAGAAAATATTACAGAAATGAGAATACATATGTCACAATAAAAAAATAAACATAAAAATAAACTATTAATTAAAAAACAAAACTTAATGGTCCTAACAAAAAGGCTTGATTATTTTTATACTAAATTCCACTTATTATACTAGTATATATTATAGTATTTTATTGTTTTGCCTTCAATTGGTGCCCATTTCATAAAAACAAATTGTATTGTATAGATTTTTATCATTGGGTATTACTGTATTGTATATTATATTGTATATTGTATTATAATGATAATTCTAATGAAAAAAAAACCCTCATGAATAAAATGCCCAGACAATATTACAGAAATTATAATACATGCCAACATAATGGTCAAACAAACATAATGGTCCTCAATATTGGCTTGATTGTTTTTATACTAAATTCCACTTTATAGTATATTATTGTATGGTCTTTAAAATACACAGAAAATATTACAGAAATGATTATAAATGCCTCAAACAAACATAATGGTCCTTAATATTGGCTTGATTGTTTTATACTAAATTCCACTTATTATATTAGTATATATTATAATATATTATTGTATGGTCTTTAATTGGTGCTGATTACACACACACACACACACACACACACACACGCACACACACACACACACACACACACACACACATACATATATACATATTATTGTATAGATTATTATGATATTGTATTCCACTATACAGTAATAATAATCACTTTTGAGAATGATGGGTATTACAAAATAAATAAATAAACCCCCATGAATAAAATACAAAGAAAATATTACAGAAATGAGAAAACATAGCAGTCCTAAAAATAGGCTTGATTGTTTTAATACTAAATTCTATTTATTTTTCCTTTTTGATCTTGTGATGTAAAGTCACTGACATCCATTGACTCGCTGTTAAACAATCTATTGTACTTGTGCATATTTGTACGCAATGTTCCAGCTTTGAATGAAAACACACAACACATTTTGTGCAGTCAAGTTCCCCGTACAGCACAAAGGCATATTGAAAGCCTCTGGTCCACATCTGGAATGGTAATGTTATTGGTAAGGAAGTCATTCTCAGTAATTCCAGCATTTGTAATTTTCAGTGTTTTCGACCATATTAGGTATGATGAGATCCACAGAGTCATGGCATTCCTGGGAACTTTTGAAACAAGAATAATATCCAAGGGAGAAAAAAAGCAAAACGGAAAAGAATAAATATGGATGTAGCAAACACTTCAAACTGAACGTGGATGGCTGTGATATTAAGCACGCTTCACAGTGACTTCATACGCTCCCCTGAGCCATACTGGTTACAATTAGAATAGAAGGGAAAAAAAAAAACAAGGCAATAGAATCAATTGAAGCAGCAAGATTTTTACCAATCAAGTTGCATGAGGTTATATTTAGCAAAGTGATATATGTAATTGACCTTCGTCTGACATTAAAAGGAGAGGAAAAGCCCAGGAGAATTGATGGAAATAGCGGCGTCTCTACAGCGTATCACTCAGATGTAAAATGCACACACAAGCCACTACAAATGGGCTCTCAAATTACAGAGCGTTTGCCATTTGAAATAAAGGCTTGTCACACAGACGACAAAGGTCTTCATGGAACATGGCAGGAGAATTGAATGACCCCCATAATCATTAATCCCATCAAAGTGAAAAATGATTTATGTCTTTCTAGCCCCTTCTGTTCGGGTCTTGACGGCACGGCCCACGGCAACCTCTGCCGTCTCAAACCTCCAAAACATTTGGCGTGTAAAAACTTGTGATAGAGATGACACAATTTAGCAATCTCCCTGGTTGTTTTGTGCAATCCGCGGCAGTCACGGTAATTCGATTCCACCTTAAGTCTAGCGTAAAATTAATCACGATATCTGCCAGCAGCTGTCTAATGTACTTTACGTTATGCAGAGAATACCAATGATATTAAGCAAGAGAGCGTTATTCAGGTTTTAATTTTGGATTCTTTTTTTCTTGGCATAATCACGCCGTGGGTGGAGGTTTGTGGGAGAATATGAGTGGAACCGTGATATTTTCAGAAATGCTGTTCTGATACACAGTCTGTTATTCATTATTTGCCTTTTAAGATGTTTTATTAATGCTATCTGTGATATTCCTGCCCTCAAGCCATGAATGTAATTCTTGTGGAAACTGACTCATGCGAATGAAAAACGCTTTCTCTCTCTCTCTCTCTCTCTCTCTCTGTTGGTAGTAATCAGTATGTTATTTCTTATAAACAGGCTGCCATTATAGAACGCTACTGGGAAGGCTTGTTGTTTGCTCACGGATGTATACCTGCAGTTTTGCTAACATCTCCTGGGTCATTTCCCCCAACACCTCTTGAACATCTTCCACACTGAAGCCCACGTGATTCTCGGGACTTTCTTCCAGCTCAGCTTTTCCAGCTTCTTCTATGTTCTCCTCGTGAGATTCCTCCGCGCCCTAGGGTCATTTAAAGAAATAGTTCACCCATAAATTAAAATTCTGTCATTATTTATTCACCTTCATTTCATTCCAAACACAAGATATTTCATCTGTGGAAAGAAAAACAGATTTTATAAGGCACATTTATATATCATACAAATAATTGCGATTAACGATTTTTATATCGTTTTGTTCATGTCACTTACAAAAGCCTAATGTAAGCCCAATACGTTCTTTTTTTTTACTTGAAATAGTATATAATATAATAATAAAAATTATAGTGCTGTCCAATCGATTAATCGCATCTAACATAAAAGTTTGTTTATATATGTGTATATATATTATTATATTTATAAATTATATACAGTATATATATAATTTATATGTGTGTGTGATATATATATATATATATGTATGTATATATATATATATATATATATATATATATATATATATATATATATATATATATATATATATATATATATATATATATATATATATATATATATATATATATATATATATATATGATATATATTGCCGTTAATCTATTCTCAAAGTTGGGTTGGGAGTTGGGTCTATACTACGCAAGCTATGATGACTTTCACCGTGATATTTTAGCGTGGATGTATACCTAGCCAAATTACACTGTAGGGGGCGAGAGAACGAGTCTTCGAACCTGTGTGTATGCCTACTAGTGTTGGCAAAAATATCGATATTCGATATGTATTGATACTGAAATATCTGAAACGATACGATACTCATTTTCTACAGTATCGATATCAGCCGCGCTCTCCTCTCCTCTCCGACCGACAGCGAGTTGACACGCACCGCCTCCTCTCACTCAGTCCGGTTAACCCTCTGAAAATGGCGAACGCGTGTTCTGCGGGATTTTTCCTCAAGACTGCGTTAGTATTGGTGTGACCGGTCTGAATTTCGCGCGGGGTTGCACATAACGTTAATTCTACTAATTCCTGCAGATTTCGTGCTCGCATCTGAAGCACACACACACATACTGTAATAAAGCCGCCTCTGACATACAAGTGCAAAAATAAGCTCCTTTTTCCAGTTTATTAATGGTCAAATACACTCAAAAATGTCTCAATGCCCCTCTTGGTGAGTTTTAACGTAAACATAGTCATAACCAGCTCACAGGAACAGTGAGATCCATGCGTGCATCAGGTCTTAAAGGGACAGAAGTTATTTATTATTCAAACTACAAAAAGACAAACGATCATTTACGAGCACACATATTCTGAATGCCTTCGGCAGAATTCAAATGAGCCATTTTAATCTAGATTAATCTAGATTCATTCCAAGATTACAGTGAGATTAATCTAGATTAAAAAAAATAATCTATGCCCACCACTAATATATATATATATATATATATATATATATATATATATATATATATATATATATATATATATATATATATATATATATATATATATATATATATATATATATATATATATATATATATATACACATACACACACACACACACACACACACACACATACATATATATATATATATATATATATATATATATATATATATATATATATATATATATATATATACATACACACACACACACCGATCAGGCATAACATGAATATCCTAATCCTATCCTAATATTGTGTTGGTCCCCCTTTTGCTGCCAAAACAGCGCTGACCTGTCGAGGCATGGACTCCACTAGACCCCTAATGGTGTGCAGTGGTATCTGGCACCAAGATGTTAGCAGGAAATCCTTTAAGTCCTGTAAGTTGCGAGGTTGGGCCTCCATGAATCGGACTTGTTTGTTCAGCACATCCCGACGAATGCTCTATTGGATTGAGATCTGGGGAATTTGGAGGCCAAGTGAACACCTCAAAATCGTCGTTGTGCTCCTCAAACCATTCCGGAATCATTTTTGCTTTATGGCAGGGCGCATTATCCTGCTGAAAGAGGGCACAGCCACCAGGGAATACCGTTTCCGGTATACATGGTCTGCAACAATGCATGATCTGCAACAGGGAATACCGGTGTACATGGTCTGCAACAATGTTTAGGTTGGTGGTACGTGTCAAAGTAAAATCCACATGGATGGCATGACCAAAGGTTTTCCAGCAGAACATTGCCCAAAGCATCACACTGCATACGCCGGCTTGCCTTCTTCCCATAGTGCATCCTGGTGCCATGTGTTCCCCAGGTAAGCGACGCACACGCACCTGGCCATCCACGTGATGTAAAAGAAAACCAGGCCACCTTTTTCCATTGCTCCGTGGTCCAGTTCTGATGCTCATATGCCTACTGTTGGTGCTTTTGCCAGTGGACAGGGGTCCACTGTTCCTTCCTTGGACCATTTTTGATAGATACTGACCATTGCAGACCGTGAACACCCCACAAGAGCTGCAGTTTTGGAGATGCTAAGTCGTCTAACATCACAATTTGGCCCTTGTCAAACTCACTAAAAATCCAAACGCTTGCCCATTTGTCCAGCTTCTAACACATCAACTTTGAGGACAAAATGTTCACTTGCTGCCTAATATATCCCACTAGCAGGTGCAGTGATGAAGAGATAATCAGTGTTATTAACTTCACCTGTCATAATGTTATGCCTGATCGGTGTATTATATAAACACAAACTTTTAGTTTAGATTGCGATTAATCGATTTGACAATAAAATAGGCCCAATATACTTTACTTTTGATATACTTTATTTCTGTGTCATATGTCAAATGTCATATTCTGTGTCAAATGTCATATTCAAAATAATTATCAAAATAAAATATTAAATTGATAATATAATATAATTTATATAATATAATATATTATAATATAATATAATATAATTTACTGCAGTCTGATTAAACCTGTAAACCTGCATTTTGTTTGAAGGATAACCGTGTTTATTTATATTATTTGATGAAATTTAAACTACACAATTATTGCTATATCAAATAATTGCGTTTAGATCGAATAACCACAATCAAATGGTAAATCAATAATCGCAACAGGCCTATACATAGTGTAATCATTGCATGGAAAAGAGCAGCGTAAAGATTCTCAAAATTCGACTTTTATGTCGCCATAAAAAACAACATATAGATATAGAACGACATAAATATAAAATGAAAGTTTTGGCTGAATTATCCTTTTAAACACATTCTTCACATCTGGCTTTCTGCAGGTAAATGGTGATGGTGAAATGAGTACAATAAAAATCCAAATAGGTAAAAAACCTTATTTTAAAATATATGGCATAGAATGATTCATTAAATGCTAAGCCTATTAGTTATTGATTTATTTTTCTTAGCTTTTAATGTAACATTGCAGCAAAGAACTAATGAGGAAATTTATTGAGCATGTGGGAAGGCAGAACTGAAGTATCTTGTGTGGGAAATCATAAAAACATAAGTAGAAGCACAGCACCTACATGTGGCCACTTTCTGTACCGCACACACTAATATGGCACACTGTGCATTCTGCGGTTGAGTTTCCCACGGCACCTTTTGACCAATATGTTTTAAGGGATATGGATTTTAAATTATAATTTTTTAGAGATTGCACACACAAAGTGCAACTTCTAGCTTAAAATTTTCTAAAATATGCAAACAATTTACTCCAGCAATCTGACCATATGTCCAATAAATACAGGATATATTCAACAAGATAAGATGTTGGATGGAATTAAATTTTAATAACAGTAATTGATTGAATCTTGAAAAGTGGCCATTACATATTAGGGGTTGATAAGAATGATGTCAAAGGAAAGCTGGGCAACTACAGAAATGTATGTTGACATAAATTCCCACAACTTTTATGATATTACTCATTTTCATGACTTCTTACCAGTCCTGGAAATCCCTGACATTTCAAGATTTTCCATGACTGTGGGAAAGTCGAATAGATACATCTCTTTAAAGGCAAACGTAATTTTAATGGCATTTTTATATAGGCAGTATTTATTCTAGAGTAATTTTTCTGTAGCAAATAAATCATTAAAATACCGAAATAGTTCATTCACTGGGGGACTGAAAATAAATGTAAAGATAGAAATTGAGCTATGATGTAATCCTCCTGCTATAAAATACGATTCTCCCTGATCAGTACAGTCTATGTTCTCCAGCTGTACAGCGCAGTGTCTGTTAAGGAAAAAGGTTAGTCATACTTGGAAGCAGATTTGTGTTTCCTCTGAAAATGAGAAACATGTGAAACGCATCTTCACTGAAAGGGTAATTCCAAGCAAAGTCAGAACCACAAAAAGAATACAACATTTTACTGCGAGCCAAATACATTAGAGGAGTGCGTAATTACAGCAAGGACCAGGCGGGAAAGACAACATTTTACCTTCTCAGGCGTTTGGACACGTGGGGGAGCCACATAATGGAAGTACAGATCAGCGGGCATGCCCTCTTCCAGCGGGGCGGCAAAGTCAGCTGGGTTGATCGACTCAATGCATGTCTGAAACAAAAGATCCAACCTTTTAAAATCCATTCAAATCACATTGAGGATTATTTCTTGCAACTTTAAGTAAGGAGTTGTAGTCGACTTTATTGCAAAATAAAACCAACAGGGTAATAATCGATAGGGATGTAACAATATATCGTGTCACAATATATCTCAATACAAAACTACAACAATATGTATTGTGGTTCGTGACAATCTGTATTGTGTATAGTTCACCCAAAATGAAAATTACTGTGTGAGAACAATTCAAGTTTACAGAGTTTTAGTGTCACTACTACATCAAACTAGACTGGGTAAACCCAACCCGATGCCAACGATTTTGATTCCTGCAGCTCAGGCTGGAAACCTGTACATTTTTCAATCCTGCTTCCATTACAAATCTGCGGGGACCAATCACAAACTGGCTTATCCACCTGGCACGCTATTGGCGGGTTTAACTAGACTGGGTAAACCCAGCCCGATCTGCTGGCGATTTGATTTCGCCCTGCAGCTGTATGTCACCTGGATCGTTGGTCTGATTGGTTGAAGGACTATCCAATTGCGTACAGAGTCATTTGAACTATGCCCGTTGATCACGCCTCTTGTGCAGTAGAAAATACAGAGCAGACTGCCCAGACTAATGTTCAGTCTTAAAAGATTGAGCTTGGTCTGGTGATAGCCAGACAAACATCAAACTACTATATATAATGTATAATAATGCAATGGGGGAATATGTATGGGTCCTGATAATGCCAAGGGCCAATTAGCGTGAGAGCGCAATTCCAAAAAAGCGCGATGGGAGCGCAAAGTTCTGCACGTGATCTACTGACATCACGCAAATTAATGAACAGACACAGCCGGATCATTTCCATAATGACCAAAGCAATCTACCATTTAGCATCTGGTTTAAGACATGCTTTTTTGGGGCGGTAAATAATGGCGCAAACACCAGTAAATCTCCTTAGTAAATCACCTTGCATGACTCATTTAAATACTCTCCTTCCATACATTTTAGATAATTCCACCACTTTAAAGGCAAAGTATGGTACGGTAACATAATGCAAGATTTATGGACACACATTTTTGTAAGTTAAGTTATTTTTAAACAATTTAATGTTGCTAGAATTAGGAAAATTACTATTTACAGCTTTTACAAATAAATTAAATGAATTATAACTAAAAGAAAAGTAAATAAAATATTTTGATTACACAATGATACAAGATGGAAAAAATTATACAAGATGGAAACACTGACTAACTCGGAAAACAAGAAATCATGATTTTCAGCTATATAAAAATATTATATTGTTATGGCCTGTAACATCTTATGATCCATGACAATGAGTAACAAATTATTAAAATAATAAAAATAAAAAAAACTATTGGAAAAAGCTGGAAAAAAATAGATTTTTGACACAAAACGTACCTGCAATTATAGAATCACCCAGACAATAATGGTCTCCTTTTAAAAAACTTGCACTTTACTTTGAAATCTGTGAAACATTCACTATATTTGTTTTCATTGCATTCAATCTGCACATTATTGGAAGACAACATTGGGCAGGTTGTGGAATAACAATTATGTAGGCTAAGCAATTTTTTCCCCATTCAATGAATTGATTATTTTAAGAAGTAGTTGCAAGATTAATAAATGATCAAAATAATCATTAGTTTCCACCCTAAAGCAGTGTGTTCTGGTTGCAGTAAATAAATAAATGGGCATTAAATATACATTTTGAAATTATATTCAGATATTTCCTAATATTCACTATGATCCATAGCACTGTATGTCAGTCCAGTCATCCGGGTGACTAAGGACCCTTTCACACCTACCTTGTTTGGTCCGGATTTTCTGACTTTTCAGTTAGATCCGAATCAAAATTACAGGTGTGAAACCTCCACGGTCCGGACCAAACAGACGAAATTTGGTCAGACGAAAAGAGGTAGTCTCGGTCCGGATGCATCTGTTCATTCATTCTTTTCAAAGTTACCCAAAGCTGACGTCAGACGCACGTCCGTTTACAAACCAATCAATGTCAAGATGCAGCCCACATAGATGATGACGACAGGACGCAAGTATGTCATGTAAAGTTCTTAAGTGTGCTCGCATAAATGCAATGTAAAACCAAACCAAAACTAACCGAATGTATCAAAACATGAACTTCGGTTCGGACCTTGGTGCGGACTTTCACGTGTGAAAACGCCCTAAAACAAGCACTACTTTTAGTCTCTTGTATTGTAAGATTACATTGTTATATCTAGGTTACAATGTAATAGAATATAACTGAAAACATTATCTATATTTGTGTTTTACATTTTGAAGTAAACTTGAGGAAATTCTAAGGAGATTACGTCAGGACGTGTAAGTGTTTGAGACATTAAGTATTTTGTCTTTATGCACTTCCTGACTATTTGCCATGACAAGTTTAGAGCAATACTGCCTGAGTGATTGGATTAGCATCTATGCATTTGAATGACACTGTTATGCTGATTGAATTAGGACAGGTCACACCGTTATGTCTAAGGTGTGTCCTTTACCTACACAACATATGCATTCCTTTGTTTGAATGTCTCCTCCCCTGCTGTATAATCCCTCCCCCTGAAATGTAGATAAATTGCATTATTTTGTACTGTTAAGTTAGACTGTTTTCGGACGACCTGCAGGACAGAGAGTTCTCATTAAAAGAATAACTTCTGTTTGATCCCGAAGTCTCCTGGTCTTCATCTTCTGAGTTTCCTACACTTAAGAAGATAAAAGTTCACAACAGTATCATGCTCAGATTCACAAGGAGTTAGAGGACTTCAGTATCAATGTTTCTATAATATTGTTGCAGTACTAGACTGATTGTTTTGTACATACATGTAATACATTTTCTTTTGAGATATACAAGTAAAAAAATAGTTTAAACTCTAATCATTATTTGACTTATTTATTTGGCAAGTAGTCTTAATGAGTGGCATAATGTACAGTCGGCTTAATTTTGAGTGGTGTATCTGAAAAGCTTTAGGACTGCATTAACAACTCCGTTACATTTTCTTTTCATTTGGTTGGAACATTTTACTGTTCATTTGGCAGGAGGTCCTTCACCCAGAAACTAGTACACTAATAAAAACAAAGAGTCTTGTGGTTTGTGTACTGAACATAATTACAATTCCAAATTGAGGCAGGGGAGTAGAACAATGCTCTTTCATTACTGCATTGTTTCCTATTATTCCCAATGACATGATTCATGCGTGTTCCATCTCATGCAATAAACAAATTAACGTCAACAGTATCATATTAATAGGACTTAAAATAGAATGCCTGCTGCAATTCATTGTCCTGTTTTGCTGTTGTTTTATGCGTAAAACATCTTGATTCAATAAACTGGTTCCAAATTGAAGGGGGAAAAAAACAAGTAGGACTACATCAATATTCAAAATGTGCTTTGAAGTCCCTTTCAAAACAAATAAAAAAATGGTTCTGTTACACAGTGTTCTGTGCCATTGTATCAGTGACCTAGATTCGGTTTTTGATGTTCACTGTAAGATGCTCAACTGTAGCTATCATTATTTGTATGCTACAGCATAAAACACCATTCAGACAGTAAACAAATCTGAGCCTTGATGTTTAATGTAATCTCTTCCAGTGTTACAGATCTCAGATATAGATGTACTGTGCACACTGAAATGTTGATGTAATTGGAATAAAATGATTGGTTATATTCCTCTGGCTTCACATTTTGAAAGTGTACAGAGCGTGATCATTACGTGTTAATTATGGATGAGCAAATGAGACGGGAGGATGATTTTCCGCTCAAGCTGAAATTCAGAAAGAGAAACGACAACCTGTGTTATTGACCAACCATTGGCCCAATGATGGAATCCAAACTAATGGGCGATGGTATACTGCATATAGGTCTTTTATTTCCGCTTCTGTAAAGTTCACTTAATTTAAAGAGGACCTATTATGCTTGTTTACTTTTTCAAATTTGTTCAGTGTGTAATGTTGCTCTTTGAGCATGAAAAAGGTCAGTAAAGCACAAAGTCACTAGCCTGACAAGCCAGACCCACATCAAGATGTTGGGTCTGGGAACACACCATTGACAGGGCTCAATCCGAGGGGTGGGATAAACGGTTGTCTTTCAAATTCCCACTGCACGCAATAGGATAGCGCCACAACCAACCAGAGCAACAGGTTTAGCGGAGCTAGTTGATAGATTAAACTTTCGCCGTATCCGGTCGGCAAAACTCCGAACACATCGTCCTTTCTTAGGAATGACTTCAGTGCTGTTCTTTGTTCTTTTCTCAAAGAAAATCTTAAAGGGTTAGTTCACCCAAAAATGAATCACCCCAATGTTGTTCCACACCCGTAAGACCTCCGTTCATCCTCGGAACACAGTTTAAGATATTTTAGATTCAGTCCGAGGGCTTTCAGTCCTTTGAATGTAAGTCTAAGCACACTTTGCTGTCCACGTCCAGAAAGGTAATGAAAACATCATCAAAGTAGTCCATATGTGACATCATTTGGTTAGTTAGACTCTTTTGAAGCGTCGACAATACATTTTGGTCCAAAAATAACAAAAGACTTTATTAAGCATTGTCTTCTCTTCCTGTTTAGTTTGAATCCGCGGTCACGCGCCACAGTGACGCTGCTGACGTAAGACGCTGTGACGTGTTATCTGGTGCGATAGTAGGGGTGTGATAGCAGATACCAGATAACACGTCACAGCGTCTTACGTCAGCAGCGTCACTGTGGCGCATGAGCCTCGGATGTGTTCCGAGGATGAACGGAGGTCTTACGGGTGTGGAACAACATTGGGGTGAGTCATTAATGGAAGAAATTTCATTTTTGGGTGAACTAACCCTTTAACTCCAAGTTTTTCAGAGTCGCGGCCAAAGCCAATTCGAAAGACCGCTGTTCGCCAGCTTCTTTGTTTACAAGTAGCACGCTGAACCGTCACAACTCTGCCATCATTATGTTAAGCCCGCCCACCGACTCTATACATGATGTGATTGGCCTGACCAGAGTTAGATTTGCTGCCACTAGGGTGCGTCTAGATTTCTAGGCTACAAAGTAACTTCAAAGGGAGTTATTCTCTATATCAGTAAGCAAGCACTGTTTCTGAACTCCCTGAAACACCTTTTGTAAGTCTTGAATTTTCTTCCAGGATTGAAAATGTGACAATATTCCTAATTTAAATAATTCCCACCCAAGGCATAGGTAAAAAAAGGGGCAAGACCTGGCTGAGTTGCATTAGTAGTGTGTTGAAACTCACGGTTATGGTAAGGGCTGTGACATTTCCCAAACATGCTCCAAGTGGTTGACCAATCACAACACACTGTTCCAGCGGACCAATCAAAGCACATTTTAGAAGGAGGGGCTTTATAGATACAGAGATTAAGCAGAGCAGACAGATTAGGGAGAGACAGGGCAGAGGGACTAGGAGGAGAGGTGCTGCAATAATGTAAATAATGTAATGTTGATCAGCGAACGTACATTGAGCTCAAGCGTGCTTGCTTGATGCACAAGAACCAATAAGGTTAATTCTCGCATGTCAAGCAAGAACGGCTGAGCTTCTGTTTTCCATAATTGATTTTGTATATATTATGTTAGCTGATCGATGTTTATTTAAGAGTAAAAGCCTAAATTAATTCTGTTCATCATATAATGTGATCATGTCTCTTCAGAAGACGATTCAACAGCTCGATTCATATGGATTATGAACATTTTGAAGCATCTGAGTTTTGGGTAAATAGACTTTCAAAAAATATATAACTGCAAGCAGCGATGACGGGCCCAGGCCCCGGTGGCACCGCCACCTCGGTGGCTTCAGGGCAACTGTGCACAATGGGCAATATGCATTTAAACCAGGTTAATGTAAAAACACCATTTTAAAATCTTTTGAATTACATTATTTTAATCGGTTGCCATGGCAACACCATTTGAGATATCCAATATCTCACAATTTAGCTTCTTTAATATATTGTCATCATGTTGAAAAAGTTTGGTGTGAATCATATAAACCGCTAGGAGTAGTAGTTTAAAATTCAGAGCCTGATTTTTCAAAAAAATCTACAAAAAATATATGTACCGAGTTTGGTGACTGTATGTAAAACAAAAAAAAAGTGTTTTCTTGGTCACTTTCATTTAAACTTGCTCAAGTCAGGGTTAGACAGAAATAAAAAGGTCTCAGATTTAGTGCCTCCTGCTCCATTCATTCATATAGAAGTCTTAGTGAACTATCAGTGACTTGAGCCAGGGTGAAAGAAGAGAAAGTAGGGAGTGGGGTCTCATATATGGGCAAGGAGAAGTTTCAGTGTCCTATATGCTCTTTCTTTGAGATTTTCTCGCCAGATTAGTGGGTTTAATGTTTAAGTGTATGAATGCTGTCTTGTGAAAATTCTTATGTTCAGTTATCAGGAAATTCAACCTGTGAATTCCGCAATGGGGGATAACAGGATGGAGGAGACATGTATGGACATGAACAGTGGTCTAAAGAAATCATGAAGAAGTTACTCTAAATAGTCTACAAATTACCATTCTGAGCTACAGGTGGAATACACAGGTGGAAGAATTCAAAACTTTATATGGGAGCCGGTCTTAAATTATGCTATGTGAATATTACGGTGGCCCAGTAGTGCACAACACAACAAAATTTAAAAAGCATACATAAGTTCACAACACAACGAAATAAATCCACAACACAACGGAATGAAACCATAACACAACGAAATCAAGACACAACACAACGAAATCAAGTCACAACACAAAGCAAAATCCACAACACAACGAAATCAAGCCACAACACAAAGAAAAATCCACAACACAACGAAAAGTCCACAACACAACGAAATAAATCCACAACACAACGAAAAGTCCACAACACAACGAAATAAATCCACAACACAACGAAATCAAGCCACAACACAAAGAAAAATCCACAACACAACGAAATCAAGCCACAACACAACGAAAAATCCACAACACAACGAAAAATCCACAACACAACGAAAAATCCACAACACAACGAAATCAAGCCACAACACAACGAAAAATCCACAACACAACGAAATAGCCACAACACAACGGAAATGCTCCCGACCGCTAGGGGACTGTCGGAGTGCGGTAAAGTTAGTTTTCCTTGCCTTGTTCTATATAGATTCGCCAATCTTACAAATATTTAAACACTACGATCAGTTTTAAGTGTGCAGTTGTATATCGACATGAAATATAAATTAAAAATCACTTACGTGCATAATAGCTGCATATTTATACTCGAGAACGCTTTGACCCGCTGCCTCGGCGCTAAGGGAGCGTCTGCCAATTCCACCAAGTTGAAAAATAATTTGTATGAATTAAATTAACTTTTTTTTTAATTTTCAAATTCCAATGTTGTGTTGTGCATTATTAAGTTAATTTTACCGATACAATCAAGCTGTGGAATTTTAACATGTCTGTTTTTAAATGTTAAAAGTAATTTTAATTCATCCAAATTATACGTTTCAACCAATTAGTGGAATTGGCAGACGTTCCCTTAGCGCCGTGGTATCGTGTCAAAGCATTCTCGAGCATAAATATGCAGCTATAATGCATGTAGGTGATTTTAAATTAATATTTCATATAGATAAACAATGGTTAGCCTACATACTGTTAAAACTAATTGTGGTATTGATTTATTTTTAAGATTGCAGACTCTATAGAACAGTGCAAACTTTACAGCGCTCCGAGTGCCCCCGAGTGGTCGGGAGCATTTCCGTTGTGTTGTGGCTATTTCGTTGTGTTGTGGACTTTTCTTTGTGTTGTGGCTTGATTTCGTTGTGTTGTGCACTACTGGGCCACCGTAGAATCTGGAGCTAAAACTGATTTTATTTTACAATGTAAAAAATTAACTCACATAGAAATACGTATAAAGAAGTTGCGCAAAAACTATTTTGGAACAAATATTTGTACGTACTACATTTTTTTTATTGATAAAAGGCTTCAATACACTGAAGACAGTAGGCAGACTTTTGTGAGAAAACAGCTAATTACTTTATTAATAGATAAGATGTGAGTCACTGCACAGTTCACTGATCATACAACATTTTATACTGGGGAATGTGAAAACAATTTACCAAGCTCTGAACATGACTGAACTGGTGTTTGAGACCAAACAAAGCACTCAAATACAGTTGTGCCCCTTGCAGAATCTGTGAAAATGTGAATAATTTTAACAAAATAAGAGGGATCATACAAAATGCATGTTACTTTTTATTTAGTACTGTCCTGAATAAGATATTTTACATAAAATATGTTTACATATAGTCCACAAAACAAAACAATAGCTGAATTTATAAAAAATAACCCCGTTCAAAAGTTTATGAACTCTTGATTCTTAATACTGTGTGTCGTTACCTGGATGATGATTTTTGTTTTGTTTTTTTGAGTCGCTTGTATGTCCTGAGCAGTTAAACTGCCCAATGTTCTTCAGAAAAATCCTCCAGATCCCGAAAATTCTTCAGTTTTCTAGCATCTTTTGCATATTTGAACCCTTTCCAGCAGTGACTGTATGATTTTGAGATCCATCTTTTCATACTGAGAACAATTGAGGGACTCAAACACAACTATTAAAGGGATTGTTCACCCAAAAATGAAAATTTTATGTTTATCTGCTTACCCCCTGGGCATCCAAGATATAGGTGACTTTGTTTCTTCAGAAGAACACAAATTAAGATTTTTAACTCCAACCGTTGCAGTCTGTCAGTCGTATAATGCATGTGAATGGTAACACATGAGAGTATGATAACTATGAGAGTAAAAAAAACATGCACATACAAATCCATATTAAACCCTGCGGCTCGTGACGTAGTTTACGCAAGCGCCAGAAGTGATCTGTCGCGCTAGGCCATATTGTGTACATTGACCTCACTCACCGGATGTGATCGCGGGCTGAAGGCTGTTGGACATAGTGGTGTATTAGAGGTAAAAAATTATTTACTGTAAATACTGTTCGGTTTCTCGCACAAATCGATCATTTTGTGTCTTAAGACATCAATGTGTCATCACGAGCCGCAGGGTTTAATATGGATTTGTATGACCAAGATGGCGTCATACGACCAAGATGGCGGCGCGAGTAGATCGCGAGGCTCAGCGTCTCTCCAGATTCTGCAATTTTGCGGTATTTTTCTTGTTCATCTCGGGTCTGTTCGTACAGAACAGTTGTGCTTTTACATCGTACACCCGTTGTGAGCTTTTGGATATTGGTTTGCGAATTTCCGACAGTTTTATGGACAATCTTCAACTCCTTCCTGAGATCGCTAGGACGCCCGAGGCGATGCGCTCTGCCCGGCCGGGCGGAAGTGCTAGAAGGCGGCGCTGTGATCGTAAACAAAGGCGGGGTAAGCGTGGAGGTCTAAGAGCTAAGCTAAGGCTAACTCCTTACCGGCTCTCTTTACCCAGCATTTTCCTTGCCAATGTACGATCGCTAGTGAACAAAATGGAGGAGATTCGACTCAGCATTACACACAGTAAGAAACTTTTGAACTGTAACGTCCTAATCTTCACTGAAACCTGGTTAAACAGCGGAATACCGGACACCGCTATTGAGCTAGCGGGACGCCACACACTCCGGGCGGATAGAACACTAGATGGCTCCGGGAAGAGCAGAGGGGGTGGATTGTGCATTTATATTAACAAAGCTTGGTGCACAAACTCTGCTATTGTTGGGAGTCATTGTTCAGCTAACCTGGAGTTTCTCATGGTTAAATGTAGACCGTTTTATCTACCGCGGGAGTTCACCTCCACTATTATCACTGCAGCCTATATTCCCCCGGATGCTGATGCCAAGCTTGCTATGAAAGAACTTCACGCAGCCATCAGTAAACAACAGACTGATCACCCGGAAGCTGCGTTTATTGTTGCAGGTGACTTTAATCATTCAAACCTAAAGTCAGTGCTACCCAAGTTTCACCAGCATGTTTCCTGCCACACCAGAGGAAACAAAACCTTAGACCATGTTTACACGAACATGGCTGGCGCTTACGTTGCGACACCCCTCCCCCACCTGGGACAGTCAGACCACCTCTCTTTGTTTCTATCACCCAAATATTCACCCCTCATCAACCGTGTGAAGCCATCAGTAAAGACCATCAAGGTGTGGCCTGCGGGGGCAGACTCCACACTCCAGGAAAGGTTTCTAAACACAGACTGGAGTATGTTTGCTTCTCAAGCCACCAGTGGCGCTCACACGGACATTGACTCATTCACTTCCTCTGTATTGGATCATATCAATACCACCATCGACAGTGTTACAACCCAGAAACAGATCACCACATACCCTAATCAGAAGCCTTGGATGAACAGGGAAGTTCGACTCCTGCTGAAGTCACGCAATACTGCCTTCAGATCAGGTGATGCACAAGCCTACAGTACGTCCAGGGCAAACCTGAAGAGGGGCATCAAAAAGGCCAAGCACTGCTACAAGCTAAAGATAGAGGGTCACTTTTCCAACTCTGACCCTCGACGCATGTGGCAGGGCATTCAGGCTATCAGTGACTACAAACCCACCCACTCCACCCCCGCAGCCACTGATGTCAACTTCCTGAACGAGCTAAATTACTTTTATGCTCGTTTTGAAAGAGACAACAGAGAAACTGCCACCAAGCTCAAACCCTCAGCTGACCACCCACCAATCACACTCTCCTCCACAGATGTCTGCAAGGCACTGAGCCGGATCAGCGCACACAAGGCTGCTGGACCAGACAACATCCCTGGACGTGTGCTCAGGGCATGTGCGGAGCAGCTCGCTGGGGTTTTTACAGACATTTTCAACCTGTCTCTTGCCCAAGCAGCTGTACCAACATGCTTTAAACGCACTTCCATTGTGCCAGTGCCGAAACACTCTAACCCGAGGTGCCCTAATGACTACCGCCCTGTAGCACTCACACCCATCGTCATGAAGTGCTTTGAGCGGCTGGTCCTGGAACACCTAAAAGACTCTCTACCATCCACATTGGACTCACACCAGTTTGCCTACCGCAGCAATAGGAGCACAGAGGATGCCGTTTCCATGGCACTGCACTCTGTGCTCACCCATCTGGACCATAAGAACACGTATGCACGCATGCTGTTTGTTGACTTCAGCTCCGCATTCAACACTGTCATCCCATCCAAGTTAATAGCCAAACTTGGAGACCTGGGCATCAACACTTCAATGTGTAACTGGATTTTGGACTTCCTAACTGACAGACCCCAGAATGTTCGTTCAGGATTCACCTGCTCCACATCCATCACACTCAACACTGGTGTACCACAGGGCTGTGTGCTAAGCCCGTTTCTCTACTCCCTCTTCACCGCCGACTGCAAGCCTGTGTATGGATCTAATTCTATCGTCAAGTTTGCGGACGACACTACGGTGATTGGTCTCATCAGCAACAATGATGAGACTGCCTACAGGGAAGAGATCCAGCACCTGGCCACATGGTGCGCTGATAATAACCTGCTCCTCAACACCACCAAAACGAAGGAGCTCATCGTGGACTTCAGGAAGGAGTCAAGAGGCACACACGACACCATCCACATCAATGGAATGGCTGTTGAGCGTGTCTCCAGTTTCAAGTTCCTGGGGACCCACATCTCGGCGGACATGTCGTGGACGACCAACACCTCCAGCCTGGTCAAGAAGGCTCACCAGCGCCTCTTCTTCCTGAGGACACTGAGGAAGAATCAGCTCTCCTCGGCTATCCTGGTGAACTTCTATCGCTGCGCAATAGAAAGCATCCTGACCAACTGTGTGGCAGTGTGGTATGGGAGCTGCTCTGTTGCGGAGCGCAAGGCACTGCAGCGGGTGGTGAAAACTGCCCAGCGCATCACAGGGACTCCACTGCCTGCCATCGAGCACATCCAGAGGAAACGCTGCCTGCATCGAGCTCGCAGCATCCTCAAGGACTCCTCTCACCCAGCCCACAGACTGTTTTCTCTCCTGCCCTCCGGCAGGCGTTTCAGGATCCACCGGACCAGGACCAGCAGACTAAAGAACAGTTTTTTCCCCAGAGCTGTCTCTTTATTGAACTCAAACCCCCGTTGATCCACTTCCCTCATAAACTGATAACTCTCCTACCTCACATCTTCCTTCACTTTGTTATTTGCACTACCGACTGTTTATCACAGTAACAACTGTTTACATATGCATCTTGCACTGCCATATCTTAACTGGATTATGCTCATTTGCACTGCCGACTGTATTTATAGTACCAATGTTTACATTTGCATTTTGCACTGTACTTCTAAATGTAATATGCAACCACTTTCCACTGCACTTTACACTTTTTTTTCCGGATAGCTCTGTCCATAATTTATTGCACTACCCTAATCCACTGCTATTCCTCATATTAGCCTAACATATTATTGTATACCTCTATCTGTAAAATTCTGTTTATAGTAATAGCCATCTGTATATTGTATTCATAGTACATATTCACCTGTAAATTCTGTTTATAGTAATAGCCATCTGTATATTTATTCACTGTACATATTCACCTGTAAATTCAGTTCTGTTTATAGTAATAACGTCTCTCTATTTATACATATTTATACATATTCAGTACATATCCATGTCCTGCACTTATGCATCCATTGTATATCCTGCACTTGCTGCTATTGCACTTCTGGTTAGACCTAAACTGCATTTCGTTGCCTTGTACTTGTACTTGTGTAATGACAATAAAGTTGAATCTAATCTAATCTAATCTATGTGCATGTTTTTCTTTTTACTCTCATAGTTATCATACTCTTATGTGTTACCATACACATGCATTATACGACTGACAGACTGAAACGGTTGGAGTTAAAAATCTTAATTTGTGTTCTACTGAAAAAACAAAGTCCCCTATATCTTGGATTCCCTGGGGGTAAGCAGATAAACATAAAATTTTCATTTTGGGGTGAACTATACCTTTAAAAAAGGGTTCAAAACCAGCTCCAGAAGGAAACAAAATGCATTAATTTGAAGATCAAGGTAAATTTTACTTATTTTGTCTTCCGGGAAACATGTAAGTATCTTCTGTTGCTTCTGAAGGGCAGTACTAAATGAAAATAATTGATATTTAAACAAAATAAGAAAAAATTGGACATCTTGTTTTATGATCCCTCTTATTTTGTTAAAATTATTCACAGATTCTGCAAGGGGTTCACAAACTTTCAACAACAACTGTATGTTGATTTCGCATCACTGTCGTGTTGAAGCAAAGTTTTTTGTGGCCTAAAAAAACTTTCAAACTAAAAATGTGTAGCGCCTAAGTGATATGAAGCCTTTTATTTTCAATAAAAAATTGTGATTTTAGACGACGAGCGACAACATAATGCTGTTGGACGGTGATTCATCTGATACAGTTGGATCAGTAGGAATGCCAATTAGCAACCAACAGCACAGAGACTCCTGTGATTTAATTGCTGTCATTATGAACGAGGCTTCAGTTTCTATTCTGTGAGCAGCTGTAATCCAGTGTGACTGATAACAATTTGATTTGCAATTTGATTATCAAATGAAAGAAACATGAAAGGTCAACCTCTGTTTTTATGGCTTTCTGACTCTCTTTAATAAGTATCACATAACCACTTCGTGACTTTTGACAAGTTTGGGCCACTTTGCAGCATTTTGTCTGTAAAAATATATGAAAGCAGATTTTTTTTTAAATAAGAGACGTCTAATGATTGAAGGAATACTCTAGTTCAACTAAAAATGAAAAATATATTGTTATTGTCATGCTGCACTATGTAGTGTAATACACAAAAGATTGAGATGTCTGCAGTGACACTTTTTCAAAGAATTTATTTAGTTAAAAATAATAACATGGTGTTGAAAAGCAATTACACTAGAATACAAATGTTTTTGTGATTAATAAAGGTTTGGGGCTTGCCGTATTAATTCGAAGAGGAGGGGGACCTTGGAGAAAAAGGTTGAGAACCACTAGTCTAGGGCAAGTAGGGATAGTATAGGGATCTAATGATTCACTCCAAGCCGGTTGAAAAATCGATAAAAATATGTGACAATTCAAGTCGATTGCAATGTTTAACGAATCACAATACATGTTTTAAACAGCAGTGGCATTTAGGCCATGTGTCCAAAGTGTTTTTTCATGCGTCAGCCTAGGGCTGTAATAATTTGACCAAAAATAAAAAATCTTGAATAAATAAACATTTTACCTCGATTACGATTAATGAACGAATATTTTGCTCTTTTTTTTTGTTTTGTTTTTGCTTTCCTTTTTTTACCCTCATAGTTCACTGATAAGGTTTGTACTGTAAATATTTTCTTCTAATGAAAAAGTGCATTTCTTTGTGATTTTAAAATACTTGAAGGAAACTTGAAATTCACTTTCAGCAGTTATTGTCTATGGGGCAGATTTCAGTTTGTTGTACATCAGATACAGATGAATTAGCACAGTAGGCCTACATTAGATTTATTTGAATGCATTAACGAGAGAGTGATTGTGTGTGTGAATTAGTCATACGGTCTCTATTAATTATGAAGCTGTGGTTTACTTCAAAGGTATTAAAATATGCGCTATAACAGTTGAGTTTATAAGCTACTATAGTGATAAATCACAGGGCATCGTTGACAATGAGTTTCTGTGCTCCTCTGTGTGCGACCTTCACGTGATGTGCGAGCTACTGTCTGTTAGTGTTCGTGTGTCACAATATATCAAGCATTAGTTCAACATAATATACATCTGATGGACTAAAAACGCTTCAATGTTCAAACTGGCAGGCACACAACTGACAAAGCTTTGTGAGGATGCAAGTGAACGTGATCTGGCTTCAGGACGCGTGTGTTGTCAGAGACCCGACACGGCTCAGTTCTCTGTGTCACAGAAAAAAGCTCATGAGCCTTGAACGGAGATGTTTTCCAGAACGTTGTTCTTGAATAGTGCACAATCGCTTTAATGTTCAAACTGGCAAGCCTTTAAACTCATTTAATTGACAAACTTAATGAGGACGCAAGTGAAAGTGATCTGGCTTCGGGGCTTGCGCGCGCCGTCTCTGTGTGTGTATCAGCGCATATAAGAACGGCGATTAACTTACCTGTATAAACTGTGTAAAACATGCAATTACCATAGTAATTCTGAGCATCTATAAACAAAGATAACTGCTCCTGCATCTTTCCGTGTGCCTGCAAACTGCACTTGATGTGACTGACGGGGCGGAGTCACGTGACTAAAACCGCCGAGAATTACGTCGGTTAGAGCTTCTAAATTTCGGTTTCGATTAGTTTTTGATTAATCGTCCAGCCCTAAATCTGACGCATTTTTCTAAATGTTTTCAATAGGAGCGCCACGTTTTTATTCACACTCACTGAGCACTCAGCGTTTTTTACTGGTTGCCGAGAGCTGAAGAATGTTCAACTTTGAGTAAAATGCAGTGCTCATCACTGTCACTTTATACCCAGCTGTCCAATCACAGTGGAGGAGAGGCGGGACAAAATAATTTAAAACAAGAGCCAGAGCAAATACTTAACATTGTATCGCCATTTTTATATAGAAACAATACAGAAACAAACTATCTGTGAAATGAGATACTAGTAACACTTCCGCGGATATTCCGTATCATAGTCAAAAATCTCTAAACATTTACTTAGGTCTGTTGTGAATATGTACACAAAAAAGACAAACAACTGACTGAGCAATTATTAGATGGAACCAAAAGCAATGGTTTAGGATATTTCACACTATGAATTCAGTGATATCACCAGTCTGTAATCGTTGTCGTTTCTGCTTCTTCTTCTTCGCCTGTTTTAATCAAGAGATGCTGTACTCGTTCAGGAGATGTGTAATAGCACCCCCTACCGTATAACATGGAAAGTGGAAAATATCGTAGAGATAACAAAAGACAGAAAAAAAAAAATCACTCACGACTCTTGACGGAATAACTTTTAATAAGGGTTCATCTATATGCAGTGATATATAATTTAATGCAGACTATGCAGTTATATTTTACATTTGATTACTATTTGTGTACCTGAAAATCTAGTTTAGACCTATATTAGCCTACATCATTTGTATGTTTGTTCTGCTGTATTGATTTGTGCTGTTGCTCGTAATTTGATTATTTGTTCTTATTTTATTACTGATTGTAATATTACTGATTATTACTGATTACAATATTTAAAGTATACATTAGTTAGGCTAGTAGTTTTTGGAGTCATAATCTTATTTATTAAGGTTACATGGATCAAAAACAACAAAAATAATACTGGGCTTATTTTATTTTATTTATTACTTTTTTTTTTTGTAGTGGGGCCAGTGAAAATTTTGGCAGGGCAAGTAGTAAAAAATCCTTATATAAAAAATAAAAAAACTACGGACGCGTGAGCTCCATGTAGAATGGAAAAGGTGACAATACTAAACAGACAAAATTAGGTTTTTTTCTCTTAAAAACAACACAATCCGGAGAAACAACTCAAGCAAAGCCTCCTTGGTTGTGTTGTAAATAGTTGTGTGATGAATAAATGTTGTTTTATATTTATTTACCAAATGTGCACTCTTGTCATTTCAGCTCACTGTAGAAATGCACCAATAACATCCGCCTACTGCGT
Source organism: Gobio gobio (assembly GCF_949357685.1). Lineage (NCBI taxonomy): Eukaryota > Metazoa > Chordata > Actinopteri > Cypriniformes > Gobionidae > Gobio > Gobio gobio. The sequence goes on from NC_137113.1 coordinate 38,487,913, forward strand.
GCCGCGTCTGACAACACCACGTATCCGTAACACGCCCGCTCCTCGACACTAGTAGTTTCGGGAGGTCTACCACCCCCCTGGAAGGGAAAACACTGATATGAGACAAATGTGTTAAAACCAACAAAATATCAGCGTCTAATGATGTTAGAGTTTCCTGTTTCATGTTAGAGTTTCACAACCTAAAACTAATAAAATATCAACGTCTAATGATGTTAGAATCTGACGTCAATATGATGTTGGCTTGAGACGTTGGCTTAACGTTAGATTTTGGTTAGTTAATACCACAACCTAAAACCAACAAAGGATCAACATCTAATGATGTTTGAATCTGATGTCAATATGATGTTGGCTTGAGACGTCGGCTCGATGTTGGATTTTGGTTACTTTACAACACAACCTAAAAACAACTAAATATCAACAACAGCTGACGTTGGTATTGGACGTCAAATTAACGTTGGTATTAGACGTTGAGCTGACATTGAATTTTGGTCACCTGACGTCACAACCAAAATGTAACCAAATATCAACGTCTTATGATGTTGTGTGCCTGCTGGGTTCAGCAGAGCGCCTAGCATTTCATAGCTGGCTAAAACACTTTGGTCAACACACGGCCTTACTGTTTACTGTGACCTCGCTTTACAGGCACAATAGCAACAAGCAAGTTGTAGCTAGCGTTAGGGATGGTACGCGCTAGAGCCCTGCGCGGGACTGTTTTCTTCATCCCGCTCCCGCCCGCACCCGCCGAATTTCTGACCATTACCGCCCGCTCCCGCAACGTATGTGTTACACTCCCGCCCGCTCCCGCAATATGTATGTCCACTCCCGCCCGCACCCGCAAAGCTCTGAGAATTTATTCCCGCACAATAATAGAGATGCATTGATTTTGTGTCTTCTCCCGTCCCGCAGGGGGAAAAAAACACGTATTTGTATTGATATTATTAAAGAGATTCGTGGGGTTGTTTGTTTCGTTTCCCTGGCCTGCATGTAAAAAAAAAAAAAAGACAAATACATTCAAATATAATTTCGTTTTTATCAAAAACTTTGCACATAAAAATAGACTGCTTTGCAAAACAGAAAACCAGATTGAGAAACAAAAAACAGATCCCAATTCCGTCGAACGTGACCGACTGAAAGGAAACCTGAGAAAACATGCTTCAACAGAACGTAATGTGAACACAAAATAGCAAACGGACATTTAGAAACAATCCATTTCCACTCACTAAACTTCTATGTATTGTTTGTCAAAAACACCAAACAGTCATTTTGGTGTTCCTTGCTTAGCTTTTGTGCTGTAAATACCTCGTTTGAGGTTCTTTTCTACATCATCTATTGACATCTTCTCCATCATGTCGTTAGGCAACCTCCCTATCCCGCCGATTCCCGCAGTGTTTTTTTTAGCCGCCCATTCCCGCCCGCAGCAAAATTCAAACCGCCCGCTCCCGCGAGATTTACGTTGGGTCCCGCGGGACCCGGCGGGACTCAATCCCAATGCAGCCCTCTAGTACGCGCACACTTGCGCAAAGCAGAGCGAGCGTTTTCAGTTCATCCCTATGGACATTGAGCTTGTGAGCGCGCGTGAGCGTCAAGCTCAACTTCCATAGGAATGAATTGAAGACGCTCGCTCTGCTCCGCGCCAGTGTGCATGCACTGTCAAACAGTAGCAAACATGGCGACGACAAGTGCGTAGATCTTGACTCATTCTAATCGGTGTGGCGGCATTTTGACTTTCCAAATACTAATAATCACCACAGTGAGAAACTCCAGTCACTTCCATCTGCATGTAAAAATATATTAATAGGCTAAACCACAATGACCGGCGGATTTGCAGCCCCACTCGTGGCGAAAGAGTGCAAGAGCCATGGAGATCACAAAGGTGCATCTGTGTTTTCAAAGATATGAGGCTGTTTTATGCAGCAGGCTCTGCATCAAGAGAAAGACAAGTGCAAGGATTTATTCCACAGACTGTAGGAGCTGTGCTGTTGCAGAACCAGGTGTATTTATTTTACAATCGCTTTCTCTAAATGTGCACATAATTTGCTGATTATTATGGCATATTTTTTCAAAATGTGTTGTTTTTCTAACTCTAGCAAGTGTAATGATTATAAGTTATAAGAAATATTAAACTCTTGCCTTCATAACAATGTGAAACCCCTGTCACTGTTATGCACTCATTTGAATTAGTCTTTTTATTTCTGCTATTCCTCTGTGCAGAATGAGGGTGAAGAAGGGGACAGTGTCCACCCCCTGCAACAGACAGACTGAGCTGAAACAACCACCTCCTAAAAAAACACCATCTCCTTGGAGGGACTTTTTTGGAATTTGTTTTAAAATGTCAGTGTAGTGTTAGTATTTGACAAAACATATTTAAATTTTATAAAGAGATGTGCAGCATTTTGTCTTAGAAATAAAAAGGACACAATTTGTCTTAAATCACCTTTTTGTTAAAAAAATCGTGAGAAAATCATATTGTGAAACCAGTATCGTGAGTTGAGTGAATCGTTACATCCCTACTGGATAGGCAAATTTTAAACTCCTGCCAGGTAAGATTGTCCACATCAGGCAAGTCCACTGGTTCATAATAATTAGCTCCTATACAGAAAATCGATTCAATGATGCATTGTTCAGACCGCAGCGTTGGGCCAACAAACAGAACTGAGCAGAATACTTAATTAAAGGATAATTCTCACAGGCAAAGGGCATGAAGGCGGCTGCAATATGCATTTTTAAATCTTCTGTCATACTGTGCTGTGTTGTGTAATCCACGAAAGAGCGAGACGCAGGATGAATGGGATACAGGATTAAAAAAAAAAGTAGAGGAATGTTCAAAATAATGAAAGTGAATAGCAACCAGGGACTGTCATGCTTCGAAAATGACAGAAAGTATCATAAAACTCAGTGGTGTGCGGTGGTGTTTTAAAATTAGGAGGCAAAGTCCTCACATTTTTTTAAATATATATATATATATATATATATATATATATATATATATATATATATATATATATATATATATATATATATATATATATATATATATCAAATGTAAATTTGAATTGACGTGACATAATGCGGTGATATCTAAATGTCTTCCCATTAACAGCATCTTCATTCAGGCCGATTCCAGAACGCGCACGAAAACAAGAGGCGGGATTTATCGCACAAATCAATCATATCCAATCATAACCGATCATATCCAGTCCTAGCGCGATGGAGACATTGCCTCCTCTCACGTGACTTTCCCCCATTCATACTCAATTAACACACACTAAACTCACTGCACGCTTTAGGTTGTCTGTTTTAAGTCAATGGGGACTTCACCTGTGGGTGTCACTGTTGGACACTGTTACTTTATAAAAACGAGAGAATTTTACACTGTTTACACAGGTGCACCGTGTACATTTTAGCGGCATCTAGTGGTGAGGTTGGGAAATGCAACCGTCCACCGCTCACCCCTCCCTTTCGAAGCACAGAGAAGCTATGGTGGCCGACACAGGACAAAAATGTCATCGTCTGAGACAGCAGAGAGTAGCTAGCGCTCTGTAGAGCAGTTTGTCCGTTTAGGGCTACTGTAGAAACATGGCGTCGCAAAATGGCGACTTCACTGTAAGGGGAACCGTGGTGTCTGTAGACAGAAATGGCTAATTCTAAGGTAATAAAAACATATCGGTTCATTATGTAAGGTCTTTATACACCACTGAAAACATAGTTATGTATATTATATTGCATTTCTGTCAATAGATCCTCATAAATATTACACACTGTGTCACATTTTGTAATATTTGCGATGTTTTATTATTGTAATATTCATTATTTTCTCATCCAGACACTGCCTCCATTGCCTACTCGGAGGATACGCCCCTGATAAAACTATCATAAAATAGTCCATACAACTTGTGCGATATATATTCCAAGCTCTGTGCAAGGAAAAGGCGAAATTTACGTTTATGTTTACATGTATGCATTTATCCAAAGCGACTTACAACACAGGAATAGTTTACTGAAAGTCCCACTGAACATTCACTTGTTCTGTAGCTATCAGGGGGAAAGGAGAGGAAGTAGGGAGAGGGGGGGCTCATATGGGCAAGGAAAGAAGTTTGGGCAAGTTTGCAGAGAAGGTTCTGTGTCCTATATGCTCTTTCTTTAAGATCTTCTCACCAGATTAGTGGGTTTATTGTTTTAGTGTATAAATGCTGTCTTGTGAAAATTCTTATGTTATCAGGAAATTCAGCCTTACTCTTAAATGTTTCCCACAATGGAAGATAACGGGCTGGATGAGACATGTATGGACATGAACAGTACCCTGTATCAAAAAAGTAGTTAAAAACAACTTGAGCGACACATTCCAAGCCTTGTGCGAGGAACAGATAAAATTTAAGTTTACATTTACATTTATGCATTTAGCAGATGCTTTTATCCAAAGCGACATTTTAACATTTACTGAAAATCCCACTGAACGTTCCCTTCTGCCGTGGCTATCAAATCTCACTTGAATATGCACAATGACATCCCTGACACAAAAGTTGGTGTAACCCATTGACACATTTAGAATAGCAATGACATATGAGTGAGTGAATAATGAACTTTTAAATGATTTTACATATATCTTACCTCTATTTTCAGGAGTTGCTCCTCTCTTCTATGATTGAACAGTAATTCATATAGTCGGTAGTGCTGGAAAAAACTGTTTGAGGTATACACATAGAGAAGCGTGCATGAGAAGACATATGCATATTGACACAACTGTTGACAATATTCAAACCCTTGATGTGCCAGCAGTTTGTAATGATGCAATGCTTAGGTGTTTGACAATAATCCCAACTCGTATTGCCATGATTATGTCTCGAATTGCAACACTGCATTAAAATTCAGATGATGTACCGGTACTATGAATAATAACTCTTTTAAAAACAGAAAAACATTTATATTTTAAATGAACAGGTAAGCAGAGAAATCGATCGTGCTCAGCTATAATACACATATTGCATGTCATTTTTCAGCACTGTGATTCAGTGTTTCTTCCATTGCACTTTTTGCTTTCTAAAAGACAGATGATATCCTTGCAGCTCGTTATTCACCACTGTAGTCTGCATGCTTCACAATCCGTTGCTGTATGAATTATGCATAGCATTAATTATGAAGGCCATAAAAGGAATCTAGTTTGCTTGTTGCCGGCTGTCTAATGGCAAAGCAGCATCTCGCATTAATTAATAATCTGCGACGGATTGAGAATGACCTAATCCATATTCAACAATTAAACACGTGCACTTAAACATAATCATAGTGTATTTAGGAGGAGTGTAATTAAAGGATGGATGTGACATTGTGAGACAAACCTGGTCTTGAAGTAATCTGTGATGGCTTGTATTTGATCTGTGTTGAACAAAAAACTGGCTTTAGCTTCGGTTGATGGGGACTTTCTAGTGGCAAGCACTGTTTGGGTGAATGCCTTGAAATTATCAGTAAACGATGCCTGTTTGTCTGGAATAAAATACAACAGGCATTGTGTTTATTTGCACACACTCTCTATAATAGTTATGTAAATGTAAGGTAAAAGATCTATGCTTTGTGAATTCACATCATGTTCTCATTCAGAGCTGATTTTTTTTAAATATAGTAGACCTAAAGCAACAATCGCTGTTGAATTTCAAACTAAAAACATTATTTCAGAGAACGCCACTTACTTTTTATGCCATCAAGTAGCTGTTGCAAAAGTGCCATGATAAATGAGATTTGCTGAGGAGTGAAGTTCATCTCTTTGGCCCACCAAAATCCATTGACAAAATATTCCAACAGTGCAGCTTCTTTCAAACATGTTTGGTGCTTTTTGAAATTCAGGATATCCTCAAACTGTCTAAAAACAGTTACAATATATAAATATATATAACAATATGTAAAAAGACAATACAATATATCATGAAAGTCATCATATATGGAAGTTAGATACAAAAATATATTTACTTTTTACTAACTACAGTAACAAATGATGATGTTGTCGCTCAAAAGAGCTGTGACACACTTGCATATGCTTCATTTTTGTGATAATTACAGTACACTTACAACTGCAGTTGGTCCACAGGCAGGTTGAGGAGGATATTTATTTGGTCATGCTTTAGAGGTTCCCACTGAGGAAAAGATATCTTCATGCCCTAGAATATGAGATAATAGGCTACTATTAATAGAAAATACACTTCATTACAATTAAAAAGAAACAGCTTACCCTTATAATAAATTTCACCAGGATCAGAAAATGTACCACGCCATGAGTTATCAGGGTTCCCACTCTTTTTCAGTGATCATTTTCCAGGACATTTTCAATTTTACTACGGCGGTAAGAAAAGACAAGGATCACGCCCTAAAGTAAAATATTGCTCTCTAAGGGGCTATTTTAACAATCTGAGCGCATGGTCTAAAGGACATGGCACAGGTGCACTTAGTCCGACTCTACTTTTGCCAGTTTCACGACGGGAAAAAACGGTCAGTGCACCAGGCACATGGTCCAAAAGGGTTGTACCTATTCTCTTAAAGGGTTAGTTCACCCAAAAATGAAAATAATGTCATTTATTACTCACCCTCATGCCGTTCCACACCCGTAAGACCTCCGTTCATCTTCGGAACACAAATGAAGATATTTTTGTTGAAATCCGATGGCTCAGTGAGGCCTGCATATCCAGCAATGACATTACTAAAAACCTATTTAAATCAGTTCATGTGAGTGCAGTGGTATAATATTAATATTATAAAGCGAAGAGAATATTTTTTGGTGAGGCAAAAAAAAAACAATATATCGACTTATAGTGATGGCCGATTTCAAAACACTGCTTCATGAAGCTTCGGAGCGTATCGAATCAGCGGTTCGGAGCGCCAAAGTCACGTGATTTCAGCAGTTTGGCGGTTTGATTCAACACACTGATTCATGACGCTCCGAAGCTTCATTAAGCAGTGTTTTAAAATCGGCCATCACTATATAAGTTGTTATTTAGGTTTTTTTGGCGCACCAAAAGTATTCATCGCTTTATAATATTAATATTGAACCACTGTACTCACATGAACTGATTTAAATATGTTTTTAGTACATTAATGGATCTTGAGAGAGGAAATGTCATTGCTGGCTATGCAGGCCTCACTGAGCCATCGGATTTCAACAAAAATATCTTCATTTGTGTTCCGAAGATGAACGGAGGTCTTACGGGTGTGGAACGGCATGAGGGTGAGTAATAAATTACATTATTTTCATTTTTCATGAACTAACCCTTTAATGAGTCATGGGTGTGTTTTGGGTGTAAAGTGCAATAAACCAATCAGAGTCTCATCTCCCATTCCCTTTAAAGCCAGTCGTGCTTGCACAATGGCGGATTCGCTATTTACATGGCACTTAACTCACTTAACACTTTTTTTTTTTTTACCTAATTACATTAAACATTTTGTACTTTCTTACTTGTACCCAAGTAAAACTTTACTTGAATAAAAGTAAGAAAGTACTACATTTTTAATGTAATTAAGTAAATGACATTCAATATTAAACGTAGTGCAGTAAAAAGTACAATATTATGCTTTGGAATGTTGTGAAGTAAAAGTTTTCCAAAGAAAACGATACTCGGTTACTTAACGTAACCTCGGTTCTCTCTAGAGAGGGAACGAGTATTGCGTAAGTTCCTTACGCATCGGGAAAGTTTTCTTTCTTCGAGATTACTGAAAAACCCAAAATTATCCTTAATTTTGTAATATTGTGAACGCAGTGCGGCAGCCTGCGTTCCATAGCAGGCTATTCCAGCGTGCTATTGGCTGCTCTGCTGGCAACTGCAGCAGCCTATCGGTGAGCCCGTGTGACGTGGCGACCAATGAGGGCGCTTCGCGCCCACCTGGCTTCATTTGCCTACAGGTGGGGCGTGGCCACGTGTATATAAGCGGGGCTCACGGGCTGCATATTCGGTTTTCGTAGTTCTGAAGCGTAAAAGCCCGCAGGGCGCACGGCAAGGAACGCAATACTCGTTCCCTCTCTAGAGAGAACCGAGGTTACGTTAAGTAACCGAGTATCGTTCTCTTACGAGAGGTTCTCTCGTATTGCGTAAGTTCCTTACGCATCGGGAACATATTGTCAACGCCGTGCGCGCCTCGCATACCGCACATGTTTCCCGGGGAACCGGGGAAAAAAACACTGCTCGGGCAGGGTGGCCGGTAAGGAAACGGGCCACCGTATATACGGATACTTCATTTGAACTGACGGGTGGTTACGACGGGTGGTTACAACACCCTGTCCCATGAATGAGGGAACGGCACCTGCCGGCCTCCTTCAAATTCACCACACCTTGTCTCATGAATGAGGGAACGGCAACGCCGGTCGCCTTCAAATTCACAATATCTTGTTATATGAGTGAGGTAACGGCACCGCCGGTCACCTTCAAACTCACAACAGCTTGTCTCGTAAATGAGGGAACGGCACCGCCGGTCTCCTTCAAATTCATATAAGCCTAGTACCGAACTTACTACCAGTATGTGAGCTATGTCTGCGCAGAATCACTGGGCAGAACCAACAGCCCTATTGAACTGATAACACTTTCGCCTGTAAGGCAGGAACTTCCAGATTGTAAAATCTCACGAACGTAGACGGGGAGGCCCAGCCTGCCGCCATACAGATATCGTGGATGGAAATCCCTCTGGCCCAAGCCCACGAAGAGGCCATGCCTCTAGTGGAGTGTGCTCTGACACCTAGCGGGCACTGCAGGTGTTTGGAAGCGTATGCTGTTGCAATCGCGTCCACTATCCACCTGGACACGGTCTGTTTCGAGGAGGCGAGACCTTTAGTGCGCCCACCAAACGAAACAAATAGCTGCTCAGAACGCCTGAAGGCGGCGGAGCGTGTGACATAAACCCTCAATGCCCTGACAGGGCAGAGGACATTGCCACCGTCCCCCTCGTCGGATGCTGGCAGAGCCGAGAGGGAGATAATCTGCGCCCTGAAGGGAGTGCCGATCGCTTTGGGGACATAACCATGCCTCGGTCTGAGAATGACCTTGGAGTCATTAGGACCGAACTCCATACACGTCGGGCTCACTGAGAGCGCGTGTAGATCCCCCACGCGTTTTACTGAAGCCAGAGCTATCAGGAACGCGGTTTTGAGCGAAAGGAACCTCGGTTCCACGGTTTCAAGCGGTTCGAAGGGATGAGCCTTCAAGGCCTCTAGGACCAAGGCCAGATCCCATATAGGAACCGATGGGGGCTGCAGGGGATTCATCCGTCTGGCTCCTCTGAGGAAACGGATGATGAGCTCGTTCCTTCCTAGCGTGCTGCCCAGCGTCGTCTGAGCGAACGCTGTTATAGCCGCTACATACACTTTGAGCGTGGAAGGGGCCCTGCCCAGTTCCAAAAGCTCCTGGAGGAAGGAGAGCACCCGCTGGACCCCACATTGCTGTGGATCCAAACCCTTGGAAACACACCACTCAGTAAACACCGACCACTTAGAACTATATAACCGCCTCGTCGAGGGGGCTCTAGAGTGTGAGATCGTGTTCATAACCCCTTCGGGCAGGTCAACGGATATCCGTTGGTCACCCATACATGCAGAGACCATCGCTCTGGATGGGGATGCCAAACTGACCCTCCGGCTTGAGAGAGGAGGTCTGCTCTCAGCGGAACTGGCCACGGGGGTGAGTGCGACAGCTTCACCAGCTCTGGGTACCAAATCTGGTTCTCCCAGCGCGGCGCTACAAGGAGCACCGGGCGGCGCGTCTCCCTGATTTTCGCTATAACCTGGGGCAATAGGGAAATCGGCGGGAAAGCATACAGCGGGAGGCTGGGCCAAGGCTGGGACAGCGCATCCTCGCTTTTGGATAGAAACTTCGGGCAGCGGGCGTTTTCTCTTGTTGCAAAGAGGTAGAGCTCCGCTCTGCCGAATAGGCGCCATACCAGCTGGACTGTCTGGTTGTGCAAGGACCATTCGCCTGGGAGAATGAGGCCCCTGGACAGCTTGTCCGGGCCCACGTTGAGTTGGCCCGGTACGTGCGCGGCCCTTAGCGAGCACAGCGAGCTGTGTGCCCACGTGAGCAGGCGCTCTGTCAGATTGCCCAGACAACTGGATCTGACACTGCTCTGCCGGTTCACGTAGGATACCACCGTGGTATTGTCCGACCGGACCAATACGTGGTGGCCTCGTATAAGAGGGAGAAACTGCTTGAGCGCGTTCTCTACCGCTATCATCTCCAAACAGTTTATGTGTAGGAGTTTTTCCCGGCTCGACCAGAGGCCGAAAGCCGATTTGCCCTCGAAAACGGCGCCCCAACCCGAGGTGGAGGCGTCCGTCGAGATAACCTTGCGGTGTGATATGGCTCCCATCGTCACTCCCTGCCGGTACCAGTCGGCTACTAACCAGGGCTCCAGAGCTGAAACACAGCTCTGAGTCACTCTGATCCGGAAGCCCCCGGACGCCCAGGCTCTGTGAGGCACTCGAGCGTTTAACCAGCGTTGTGGCGGGCGCATGCGCATTAGGCCCAGCTGGAGCACTGCTGCAGCTGAGGCCATGCGTCCCAGCATCCTCTGAAAAACTTTGAGAGGTGCGATTTTGCCCGGCTGGAAGTACGCAGCCATGCGTCGGACTCGACGCGCGAGTTGGGGTGACAGGCGGGCTGACATTGCCACGGTGTCCAGATTCAAGCCCAGAAATGAGGTTGATTGCGCGGGCACCAATGAGCTCTTGGTCCAATTGACCGTGACCGTCCAAATGGCTGAGCAGCACTGCCCTGTGGGCGAGGAGCTCGGCCTCTGACTGTGCCAGGATGAGCCAATCGTCCAGATAATTCAAAACTCGCATACCCTGTCTTCTCAGGGGAGCGAGGGCCGCGTCCATGCACTTCGTAAATATACGGGGTGCTAGTGACAGGCCGAATGGCAGGACGGTGTATTGATAAGCCTGGCCGTCGAAGGCGAATCGTAAGAATGGCCTGTGACGCGGCGTTATCCTGATTTGAAAGTATGCGTCTTTCAAGTCTAGGGAAATTAGCCAGTCTCTCGGGCGAATATGCGCGAGGATCTGCTTGGTCGTGAGCATCTTGAACGATCTTTTCATAAGAGCTTTGTTCAGACGCCTCAGATCCAGAATCGGTCTGAGCGACCCATCCCTTTTCGGAACGAGAAAGTATCGGCTGTAAAAGCCTGACTCGCTCATAGAATGGGGAACCGGTTCTATAGCCCCTTTGCAAAGCAGTGTGGCTATCTCCGCTCGAAGTAGATGTGCTACTTCCTCGCTCACTCTCGTCTACGTACGCGCACAGAAGCGCGGAGGGCGGCGAGCGAACTGCAGAGTGTAGCCGTGCTTCACTGTTCTCAGCACCCATCCTGATACACCTGGAATGGCTTCCCACGCTCTCGCGTGTGCCACACGGGATAGAACGGCCTCCGGGCTCGGAACGCCGCGCTTCGCGGGTTCGATGGCCTGTATAGGAGGGGCGGGCGCAGTGCGCGCGCTCTCTGTGCTGTGGGCCAGCCAATCGCTCGCGATGGCTGGCCACCCTACACACTGTAACTCTACCGCTTCGAGCGGGGAGTGGCTTGTGTGCGGCCCTACACTCGTCGTTTCGGCCACCCTGGGCGGAGAACAAATGGTGTGTGGCGCGGCGCGTGGCGCCGGGGGCAGAATGTTCGCGAAAATGTGTGAGCGCGTTTGAGCGGGCACAACTCTTACGCGTGGAACATGACCGGTTAAGGGTGGCTGTGTGACAGCGCGTGTGGTGATTAGGCGTGGGCGCAAATAAGCGGACACGTGACCTAACTTTGGCACTCGAGCGGCCAGTGGCCGCTTTATGTGAGTGAGAGACACGGGATTTGTGGTGCTTGGGTGCAGGGGTGAACACAGACAAGTGGGCACGTTTACTGCATTTGAAACACATACGGCGTGAGCCGTGCAACCAGGAAAAATGCAACTTTGTGAATTCTCTGGTTCGCCGTAAAAACGGCGTTTGTAGACAGACGAGAGGGCAGTTTTGCCGGCTCGTTGGCTGCGTGAGAGCCATCTGCAGCAGCCACAGGAGTGGGGGCTGACAGGAAGAAGAGTTTTGACGGTGGTCCGGCCACGGCGGGACTTAACCGTCGCTTCCCCCCTCTGCTAGGAGGACTTTGGAGGGGCTTCAGTTGGAAACAGGCGAGCGGGCGAGTTCGCCGGCTCGTTGGCTGCGTGGAAAACATCTGCACTAGCCACAGGAGTGGGGACTGACAGGAAAACAGAGTTTTAACGGTGGTCCGGCCGCAGCGGGACTTAACCGTCTTTTCTCTCCTTATGTATAGACGCCCAAAAATACTCGAGCACCACGTGGTGCGAGTTAGCTTTCTGTATGTAAGAAAAGCTGGCCGCGAGCCCGGGGAAGCGGACAGTAAAACATTTTTATCTGCCGCGAGAGCTGGGCTCGAACTCGGGTCTCTGGCGTTTCTGCCGCTGATTTTGCCACTGTGCTACCGGGAGGGACACATTAGCATTCAGTTAGCGCGAGCATATGGCAGTACGTCCTCGTGCTTGTTGGCAGTCGTGCGTGCATAAAAGACAGGCTCGTTACTGCAATAGTAATATTTCCAGCCGCCTGAACTGGAGAGGGGGCTGAGAAATGTTAGAGAATGGCGGTTCGTCCGGCCACAGCGGGACGAAAACACCCTCTGTTAATTTCCCGGTGAGTGCGGCGCGCGCTGAACGTGCTCGTGACCGTGCGCACTCTCATTCCTTGTGAACGGCGCAATCTGCGCGGTCCAACAGGGGGAAGTGCGGGTTCGTTGGAGAGCATATGTCAGCGTCATGTCTCATGACGGCGTTTGTTTGCTGGCGTGCGTGTCTTAACAGGCTCGTGTACAGCAATATGAACAATTCCAGTCGCCTGAACTCATGAGGGGACTGAGAAATGTGCGCGAGGGTGGAACAGCTCTCTTGTAACGTAAAGAGAGCTGCAGGACCGTCCGTTTCTGCCATCCCTTGTAAGCGGCTCATTAGCGCGGCATGAACAGAGGGGGGAGGAGGCTCGCTCCGAGACCGTTCATTCCTACCATCCCTTGTAAGCGGCGCGGCTTGAACAGAGGGGGAGGAGGCTCGCTCCGAGACCGTTCATTCCTACCATCCCTTGTAAGCGGCGCGGCTTGAACAGAGGGGGAGGAGGCTCGCTCCGAGACCGTTCATTCCTACCATCCCTTGTAAGCGGCGCGGTGGCGCGGCATGAACAGAGGGGGAGGAGGCTCGCTCCGAGACCGTTCATTTCTACCATCCCTTGTAAGCGGCGCGGCTTGAACAGAGGGGGAGGAGGCTCGCTCCGAGACAGTTCATTCCTACCATCCCTTGTAAGCGGCGCGGTGGCGCGTCTTGAACAGAGGGGGAGGAGGCTCGCTCCGAGACCGTTCATTCCTACCATCCCTTGTAAGCGGCGCGGTGGCGCGGCTTGAACAGAGGGGGGGAACAGCGGAGTGATGTCGTCAAAAAACTGCTCGAGTCGAGCCCGCAGGGTCGACATAGAGAGTTCGTCGCACTCGGGGCATTCGCCCGCGAGGAGTGCGGCGGCGGCGTGGTCACGGCCCAGACAGAGAGCGCAGACACATGGCGGTCTCTGGTGCTGAGCTGCACGTGGCACGAGCCGCAGGTGGAACGAGGCGTTTTGATAAAAACGCTCGTGCTCTTTTATGAAACGTGTGACGCAACGGCGAGAACACGTGCAATGAAAGGATATAATGCTGCCGGATAGCAGAGCAGGCACGGAAGGCTGAAGGTGGCGAGATGCAGCCGGCTTCTTCAGGCGCTGTCCTAAGCTTGCTGTGCTGCGCGGTCAACGGCGGCGGGTCCCAGATCCAGCGATGCGAAGAGCTTCGCTGAAGAACAGAAAATCGAATATGCAGCCCGTGAGCCCCGCTTATATACACGTGGCCACGCCCCACCTGTAGGCAAATGAAGCCAGGTGGGCGCGAAGCGCCCTCATTGGTCGCCACGTCACGCGGGCTCACCGATAGGCTGCTGCAGTTGCCAGCAGAGCAGCCAATAGCACGCTGGAATAGCCTGCTATGGTCTGCCAGGCTGCCGCACTGCGTTGACAATATTATAAAATTAAGGATAATTTTGGGTTTTTCAGTAATCTCGAAGAAAGAAAACTTTCCCGATGCGTAAGGAACTTACGCAATACGAGAGAACCTCTCGTAAGAGAAACACTCTGATAAAGTGATAAAGTGTAGTTCACCCAAAAATGAAAATTGGACATTTATCTGCTTACCCCCAGGCCATCCAAGGTGTAGGTGTCTTTGTTTCTTCAGTAGAACACAAATGGAGATTTTTAAATTCAACCGTTGCTGTGTGTCACTCACAGAATGCATGTCAATGGGGTCTAGTTCTATTAGGGTAAAACAAACATGCACAGACAACTTCAAATTAATCCCTGCGGCTCGTGACGACACATTAATGTCTTAAGACACGAAACGATCGGTTTGTGCGATAAACCGAACAGTATTTATATAATTCTTTACCTCAAATTCAACACCATGTCCAACAGCACTGAAAGCGCAGCACTTCCGCAAACGCCAGAAGTGCTCTCGCGCTCTTCTACTTCTTCTTCTTCTTCTTGTTTTACGGCGGATCGCAAACAAATACGTGCATTACCGCCACCTATGTCAGAAATGCTCTCGCGCTCGTATACAGTAAACAATGAGTGACGTATACGAGCGCGAGAGCATTTCTGACATAGGTGGCGGTAATGCACGTATTTGTTTGCGATCCGCCGTAAAACAAGAAGAAGAAGAAGAAGAGCGCGAGAGCACTTCTGGCGTTTGCGGAAGTGCTGCGCTTTCAGTGCTGTTGGACATGGTGTTGTATTTGAGGTAAACAATTATTTAAATACTGTTCGGTTTATCGCACAAACCGATCGTTTCGTGTCTTAAGACAATAATGTGCCATCAAGAGCCGCATGGATTAATTTGAAGTTGTCTGTGCATGTTTTTTTTTACCCTGATAGAATTAGACCCCATTGACATCCATTCTATGAGTGACACACAGCAACGGTTGAAGTTAAAAATCTCCATTTGTGTTCTACTGAAGAAACAAAGACACCTACACCTTGGATGCCTTAGGGGTAAGCAGATAAATGTCAAATTTTCATTTTTGGGTGAACTATCCCTTTAAGCTAAAAATACTTCACTGTCCGCCTCTGGTTTCATGACAGTATCTTGGGCATTATTTACAGCTACTTGTATGTAATATTTGATTTAATGTGAATTATATGTTGAGATTAGGATAAGAAACATACCATCATGAAATATTACCATGTAAACGGAAAATATCAATTTTTTCACAATGTATAGCTGACAAGATTTCAAAGTTGGATTCACTTTTTAAGCATTAGTATAGGCTACAATGTAAAATGTTCGTGGATATTAATATGTTTCAATGTAGGCCTAAGTTATATGTTTTCTTTCTAAGTTAATTAGATTAGCATCTTTTTCAGTCAGATCATAACGTTAACTATACGTTACCTCATTTTATCATAGGCTTATAAATCGTCTAAACACCAGTGAGTAACTAGACTAAATCCATATGCATGTAGCCTAGTTTACGTACACTGATCCGAGTATTATCTTTATCTGCTTCTTCTCCTCTCTTTATTTTCTCTGAGTTTTCAGCGGATCTGCCGCTCTCTCTTCCAGACATGTTGACTGTTGCTCAGGAAACAGCAGTGGGCGGGGCATGTGAGTTCATGCGTGCCTCAGAGTAGTGAAACCTGAGTGAAACCCATATTTAAATGAATTATAATTTACATGATATGATATAAAGGGATTGTCGACAAATATGCAGTAAAAAAAAAACATTAAAAATAAAAACAAAATAAAAACACTTTTGAAGAAAAAAAAATCCAAAAGCCAAAATACTTCAATTATGATTTCATAGCGACTTTAAAAACCTTATTTAAACAATTCCTGTGAGTCACATTATGAATGTGAATTAGCTTATGGATAAATCCACATACTGTCTTTGCATTTATCTTTCTGACAGAAGACTAAAATGAATAGGTTATTTAAAAACGTAGTTAAAAGTGTTCAGGACTGAAGTCCCGCCCAAATGGTGTGAAACGTGGGAAGAAGAAAAAAAGAAGGTAAAATCGGATTCTTTCGATCAGACTCAAAAGGAGCTCAGAGTGAAAGCCACAACTTTCCTCGCATTATTAAACAGCCTCAAACTGTATTTTGAAAGAAACCATGCTAGTCAAATTTACCTGTGCTGTAGTCACCAGAGCATTATTTATTTTAGTGTCTCTCATCGGTGTATGGAGAGTGACATGGGTGAAAAATAATAATTTATATTGGTTTCTAACTATCCTCTATCTGCCTCTCGTGGCTGAAATGATTTTAACTATGAGAAGAAGAAAAGGGAAGGATTACAAATGGTAAGTACACACATCATTTCTTTTTGCATGCATAAGAATTTTGAGGGGTCAACATCCTGAAATATAATCTAGTGTGACTTGGGTTAAACACTTGAGTGAATTTTGACAATATAGCTGAGTGACTCAATCTCTGATCTTTAGGTTTTCTCCAGCAATATTGTTTTTCCTTATCAGTATTATACCAACCATATGGATCCTTGAATTGCACCATCAGCAAAACAGATCAGATGATACTAAGGTAATACTCAAGGGAAAGCAATGGCGCATTTAGGACTTTTATAAATGCATTTTAGCTTTTGACTGCTTTGTATACACATTTCATGCTACCTTTAGAAACCTGTAGAAAAATTAAAACCCATGTCCATTTCAACCCCAGTGTGTAAGCCCAGCGCAAGACGATGTAAAATGCATTATTTTTCATAAGCAATGTTTTATGCCCAAAATGTTGCTAATTTCAGTGCAATAAACTGGATTCATCTGAGAACATCAGAGTCTTTCTTGATGAATGGAGAGCCAATGCAACCAATGCAACCACAAGAATACAGGTACTGCCTCTGTCTTTTATACATTCATGACTTTCCACATTACAGACGTTTTCCATGGAAGTCTAGAATACACTGATCTCTGAAAGAAGTCCCTTTCAAAGTCTTTCAGTTTATTTACTCAGTTTTGCTTTTAAAGCACAACTACTAGCTTGGGTGATTTGTAAATACAAATATTGGTTCAGTCCTCCACACAAACAAGTCTGTGTTAATGGTTGCACTTGGTTCTTATAGAGAAACTACTGTTATTTGTTCAGAAGTCGCCACACCTTCACTATATGAGATTTACAGGATATGCTTTATGTAAGTCTGACCTCATTTCTTCCAGAAGGCAGTACCTCTTAGCTGAATAGTAACTTTGTGGTGGTATTTTAGGACCCTCTGAAATTATTGTCATCGGTTTGTGCCAATGACTGGATCCTGGCCCTTCACCAAATTCTCCTGATCCTGCTAATAGTGGGGAAGTGGCTGCTACCAATCGCTGGAGGGGTCACCAGAGATGAAATGTCCCAGTTGTTGCTCATCTTTGTGGGCACAGCTGCTGATATCCTCGAGTTCATCAGTGAGACGCTGTCTGATGTGAAGCAAGTATTGTTTAAGACTAAATACTCCACATTTTCACATTTATTTCAATGATTTTCTGTTAGATAAGTGCAATTAAATCTGAGTCTGTATGGAAGCTTGTTTCCGCCTTGGAATAAAAAATAAAAAAGGTAATTGCTTTTTATCTATTCTAAGGGGGAAAATAAAATATACTCACAACTTGTGATTTAAATTTATATATATATATATATATATATATATATATATATATATATATATATATATATATATATACTCTGGGGGATACAGTGAATAAGCTAAAGATATATATATATAACTTGCAATTGCGAGTTTATATCTCACAATTCTGACTTTTTTCCCTTGCAATTCCAAGTTTATATCTCACAATTCTGACTTTTTTTCTTTTTCTTATATCTTGCAATTCAGACGTAATAACTCACAATTCTGACCTTTTTCTTGCAAGTTTATATCTTGCAATTCAGACTTTATAACTCAAAATTGAGACTTTATATCTCACAATTTAGACTTTTTTTCTCAGAATATGAGACATACACTTTGAAAGTCTGAATTAAAGTCTGAAGTCACAATTGCGAGTTATAAAGTCTGACTAAATAAAAACGCACCATTACCTTTTTTTTAATTCTGTGGTATGTCAAAAAGTAAGGAACATAATCAGTCTTTAATAAATCCACAACATAACTCTCAGAAGATTGCAGGAGATAAAATAAACACCACCACATTTACATTGATGATACCGGACCAAGGAACAATGAAACTCAGGGCTTAAATACACAGGGAACATAATACAGGTGAATAGAGACAGGTGGTTTGAAACGAATTAACAGCCAGGAAAACTAATTAGGACTCAAACTAATTAGGAAGGCAAAACAGGAACAGAACCCAGTGAAAACTAAACCAAAAACGGCTACACATTATAGTATAGTAAGACCCCCTCCTGAAAGGCGCATCCTTGTGCCATAAACGTCCAACTGAATAGGGAATGAGATTGCTCTGGAGGAGGACGCAAGTAATCGAAGGGCAAGAAACTAGGGGAAATAACAGTGGGAGAGACGAGGGTGGAGACAAGAGCAGGAGTAGCCAGGCAAGGACCCAAAGTGCAGCTAGGGCGATGCCCCATGGTGAAGTCGAGGGAGGGAGGAGCCATGGTGGAGTCTTGGCTGACGAAACCAGGGGAACGATGGACAGAGACAAGGCCAATGGAAGGGAAGCCCTAGTCAAAGAGCCACTGAGACCGGGCGACACCAATTGTCCTGGAGGCCAAGTGACAAGCAGTGACAAGCTTCCGAGGTGGAGCCAGGGTGCCATAGGACTGAAGTGGAACCTCTGTGACTGAGGACCAAGGCAAAGCCGGAGGGAATGCGGAGCCTGACGAAGCCGAAGGGGTAGAGGGAAAAATGTAGCTGAAGGCCTGTAAGTCTGTGGCACAGGCAGAGCAACATCTGAACAAGGCGAAGCCAGAGTGACAAGGGTGCCCGGTGAGGCCGTAAGGATGATGGTCCCAGGTGGAGCCAAGGGAGACCTGTCGGCTTCGCCTTGGCTCCACCGAGGTGGAATGATGTGATCGAAGGCTGGAGATGGAGCCAGGGGATCCTCTTTACCACTCTTTAGAGTGGTGTCAGAGGAGGAGCAGAGGGGCTGAAGGGAACTAGCAGAGGTGGGGCAGAGAAACTGGCTGAACTTGGAAGAAGAGTAGGGAGAAGGAGGCTGGAGACACAGGAGACTTTGAGCTGGGCAGAACCAGCGGGGGCACAGGAGACTTGGAGCTAGACGGGACCAGCGGGGGCGGTAGATTAATATAAACATCCTCTTCCAAATCATAATAGCATGCAGAGGTCAGCTTCAGCTAACCCTCAGTGGTGGGAGTTTGGGGGCGGGTTCTTCCTCCATTCCCCCAAATTTCAAAAGTAATCCCACGGCAGCACAATGATGTTGCCGGCTCACACACCTGGTCAAACGATCAGTCTGGCTCTGGGACAATCCTTGGCTCAGTCTTGACTGCTTACACTGTGATCGTGGCAGGCTCTAGCTCTTCGTCTGCAGTGGGCTCTGGCGGTCATGTCCTTGCATCAAGGTTATGGCTGGCTGGGCTCTGGGTCCAGAGCAGAGCATGTGATGTCCTCAGCTTGGCAGAATCTGTTGTTCACAAGCACTCACTCCACAAACGCAGCAAAACCCTTGAGGACCGTAATCACAAAAGTATAACAGAGACAGGTGTGTGGAAACTAATTGACAACCATGGAAACTAGGAACTGGCAAAACAGGAACAGAACACAGTGAAAACTAAACCAAAAACGACAACAGGTTACAGGTGGAAACAAGCTAAGGTCTAAACAAGCCATAGGACAATGTGGACGATTACAATATTTTCTTAGTCATTAATTTATCATCATATGCTGTTCCTTGTACTAGGGAGAGCAGTCTACCCTTTGTGTGCATTATTCTGGCAGTTTGGACATGGAGCATGCTCCAATTTCCTTTGCATTTCTCAGGTCTGTACTCTTACATAATTATCTGTTGTTTCTTAATATGGCATATTAATTATGACATTATATTAATACATAATAGCCATAACCAAGAAACTGCTATTTATTTTTTCTGTTTTTTCATTGGCATCTCTCAGTGGTGAACACCAAACCTGAGGATTTTGGTGAAGGCCAGGATGACTCTCTCCTCTCCAAGTACAGGACAGATATATGGAACATTGTGGGATGTTTTTTACTTCAAGATGGCCCCTTCTTTATTGTCCGACTTACAGTTATGATGTTTTTTTCTGTCTATCATCAAATGTTGGTCTTTTTTACCATTAAGAACTTTCTAGTAGTGATGCTTAATATTTACAGGATGTGGGTCATTTGCATGGATTACAAATCATGAGAAGTGCAGAAAGTCTTGTTCGGGTTAAACAAATGCAGTTAAACAAATTCATTGGCATTATTTTGAGAACTGACACTGTGCAAGTCTCAATGAAAAGTTTCATTGTAATAAACATTTTGATTCATTGTTATAGAACAGCTTTGCTGTGGAAGCAATAAAACATGCATATACAGCATGTTATATTAATAAAAAGGCTGTCAAAATAAATGCATGAGAATAGTTAAATGTTGCTTTTGTGCTATTTTTTTAAGGCAGTTAAGACATTCATTAAATTTGACGTTATAAATTATTTTTTTCATTCTGTTATTTTGGTTTCTTAAAGGGGTGGTAAAACACATTCTTTTGAAGGCTTGACTGTGTTTGTGGGGTGCAAAAAAATTGCCTTATTTTTCATATATTTGACCTTTATTCTACACTGCTCTGTCCCTCCTTGTAAAACGGTCTGATGCTTTCCGGGTTCTATGAAGCCAGTCCCTCAAAAATACGCAGTGGGCTCAGATTGGTTAGCTGGCCCAGTGTGTTGTGATTCGCTAACCGCAGTGCACGTCGGAAACGTCACGCCCCTTACCGCCCGAATCAGACCCAGAACATTTGAGTGAAGATGATCGAGCAGAACCTGTTCAGTCCTCGAGAGTAAAGACTGCGGATCTATAATGATCGCTACTGAATGGCACTTTAACTTTTGTATTTTTAGAACGATTATAGCCAAATATCTGTCGTAAGAACTAACCCAAAACAAACACTAAGCACTGGCTTTAACTAGTAAGTTAGCCAAATCACACACAGAACCATGTTTAGCATGCCTGTAGATAAACAATACATAAAAGCTCTAATCAAAGAATCATTTACACTAATGCCAGGTTCGCTGTTGAGATTTTAACGTTAGTGTTTGTAACGATAGGTGTTCGTCGGATAACGTTAAGTATGAATGAGCATTTAACAGACTGGTTTGCAGAACAGCGTTGTCATCTGTTTACTTCCTTGCTACAACCTATTACAGGAAAACACATCGATGAAAAATAAATCAGACTTACAGGTTGTGGCCCGTAAACAGCTTCTGTTTGTAAATCCAGCTTTCAGGACAAGCCGTTGTGCATATCCTGTATTGAACTCGCGAAGTTTGTGGAAGATTGTGTTGTCCTCCGTGAAGCGTGCATCCACGCACCGGCAGTGTTTTTTTCACGCAGCTGACGTTGTGCAAATCTGGTATTGAAATCGCGAAGACGGTGGATGCAGGGAGCCCTGCGCGCGCCTGATTCCCCGCTGACTCAAACACACGTGCATATAACATGCTGTATGTTAAACGCTCTGCAACGCACCCCCTTCCCAAGGAAGGCTGAACAGAGCAAGTACCCCAGACCTGCAATCCGGATGAAAATAACAGCGTTTCTTCGGCATTGCGGCAAAAACACAGCCTACTAACGCTTCCCCGCGGCGATACAAAATTGCCTCGCCCCCCTTATTTCATATTCCCCGGAGGAGGGGTTTATGTAAATATTGGGCCTGGTGATGTCAGCAAAACCTGGGTGAATGTGTAGTAGTCCCTAGCGGCCGTTTGCTGTAGTCCTTAGAAACTGATTTCTTTAAAAGCAAATATCTCCCTTTGCTTTAAACTTTGAACGTTGTAACTTTGCAGATGTTGTTTATGCTCAAGCAGCAACATTACACGTTAGCTAAAGTTAGAATAGTGAAATCGTGGTTTACCACCCCTTTAAAGGAACACACCGACTTTTTGGGACTTTAGCTTATTCACCGTATCCCCCCGAGTCAGATAGGTCCATACATACCATTCTCATCTCTGTGCGTGCCATAACTCTGTCTGACGCACACACCGCTAGCTTAGCTTAGCACAAAGACTGGAGGTAAACGGCTCCAGCTAGCCTACTGCTCAATAAGTGACAAAATAACGCCAACATTTTCCTATTTACATGTTGTGATGTGTATATCAACATATATATGTGTCATATCTACATGTTTTAATATTTAGACCACTTCTATTATTGATTGCTATCAGGATGTGAAGAGAGTTTCAGCCAGTATAACAAAAAGTGTTTATATTGCCTATACCGTACCTTCAATACATCCATCAGGCTTAACAGTTTGTTTTCCCCAATGCTTTTCCTTATTCTTCTAACATAGCCTTCCTTTTGTGATTGTGACCATAGAGTTCAAATTACTCTTTATCAGACCACAACACTTGCCGGTGGCTTATCTGAGTGTGGTGTTGAATTGTGATTCTGACATTTATGCTGAGGTTGCAGGTAAGGTTTCCTCCTTCCATTCAGATCATGTTTGTGCACACTGACCCTTGTATCAGTTCAATACTCAATATTCCCGCAGGTTCTTTGCCGTCATATGCTTTGTTCTGTATTCCTAGCTACAATGAGCAATTCTAGTCTTGTATGTATTGTCCCTTTTTCTTGCTCTGTTATCTTTTGATCATTTTTGTAATCATTTTTAACGTGTTCATATCAACAAATTACTGTACAGTATATGCATTCTCACCAGACAAAATGATGAAAATCTAGAAGCATTAATATGTTATTAACCACATAAACCGGTTCAGACTCCAATATAATCATTGCAAGATGCAAGATTGATAGAGAGAAGTGAACTGTGGATGTGATCTTATGTTCTGTTTTTTTTTCCTGCAAGGCTAATTGCATGTGTGATAACAACTTACTTTCCTTCCTTCCTTTTTACATTGTTCTAATCCCCCCCCCCCCCCCCCCCCCCTTAATTTGTTCTTTCTGCTTGAAAGCTTTTCTGTTTTTAATATTTAATGAATACATAGCATATAACACAAACATTCAATGGGAAATACTTTTATAGAACATTTGTTTTATATTTCTCTTGATTATATGGAAACAATTACAGTTTTTTTCAATTGTTTACACGCAATTTTGAAAACAGAGTTCTTTTTGTCAAAATATAATCACAATTATCCAAACACCACACTCAATTAGCAAAATTCCTAGATTGTTTGCAAAATGACACACTTCAGTCAAAACATATACACATATTTGTGAAAATGCTATTTGTTTTCATTTAACCAACACAGTCATCAATGATCATACACTTTTGCAGCCAGTTTCACACTGCTGTGATAAATAAAAAACACATTTGTAAAAAAGCCAGACATTCTTACTGTATGTAAGAGATAATTTAGGTGACAAAAAATAGTGAGAAACTGACAACATTATTCATGATTTGTTTTGAGATAGGAGAACGTAGACAAATACTGTAGGCCTACTATAACCTTACTGCACTGCACAACACTTGATGCTGCAGACTGAATATTTCAAGTATTTATTTCAATACTTACAGTATTGTAAGTTACAGTAATCAACCAAAAATGATATCAATTACTGTAAACAAATAAAATCTATAGACAAATAAAAATTACTGCATGAATTACAGTACATACACTTTGACTCTGAAGAAAAGTAAAGTAAAAGTAAACAGAAATGAAAGAAAACTCAAAGCAACAAGAATACTGCAACTATCCATCTCTCCGTCTGGCTGGATCAGGCCATAAGATTTCATCAACATCACAGGCTATGTCTTCATTGGCAAGGCACCGTTGGAAGAATCGCCTTGTGTGACGAATCCACCCCTGCACTGAAGCTGCTTCAATAAGATCACATGCCTGTTCCATGGCCTGAATGAGGGGCAAACGGTCATAAGGCCGCAGGTCATATACCTTCCACCGCCACGCTGAAAAAAATTATTCTATAGGATTCAGGAAGGGGGAGTATCGGGGAAGGTATAAAACTTCAAAATCAGGGTGATCATGGAACCAGTTCTGGACCAGAGCAGCCCGATGAAATGAGACATTGTCCCAAACGACAATGTACCACATCTGGTCCACTTGGTGTAATGCTGTGACAATCTCATGCAATCGGTCAAGAAATGCAAGTATCAGATTTGCATTATAGGGTCCCAGATTTACATGGTGGTGGAGGACCCCATTTTGTGTGATAGCAGCGCAAAGGGTGATGTTACCCCCTCGCTGCCCTGGCACATTGGTGATTGCCCTGTGCCCAATTACATTTCTCCCTCTTCTTCTTGTTTTTGCAAGGTTAAATCCAGCCTCATCCACATATATAAATTCATGTTGAATTTCAGCAGCATCCATTTGCAAGACTCTCTGAAACACATTTAAGAAAATAGGATGCTATTCAATATCTATAGCACAGTATTTTTTTTGTGACAGAACATTATGAGCAGTGCATGATACCACACCATAGTCAGATGAACAATGCATACCTCCACATACTCATTGCGCAGATGTTTCACTCTCTGAATTTCTGTCAAATGGTACCCGATACAGTTGCTTCATGTTTATTTGATTTTTCTTTAGGATTCGACCTAATGTTGACAGAGAGACTCGTTGGATGTTATTGAAAATATTGTCATCATTGATGATATTGGCTTGGATTTCTCGTAGCCTGATACAATTATTGGCCAAAACCATGTTCACAATGGCGGCCTCTTGTGCACGACTAAACATAGGGCCCCTTCCACCTTGGTGTCCTCGACCCTCAATCCGGATGGATGGATGGATGGATGGATGGATGGATGGATGGATGGATGGATGGATGGATGGATGGATGGATGGATGGATGGATGGATGGATGGATGGATGGATGGATGGATGGATGGATGGATGGATGGATGGATGGATGGATGGATGGATGGATGGATGGATGGATGGATGGATGGATGGATGGATGGATGGATGGATGGATGGATGGATGGATGGATGGATGGATGGATGGATGGATGGATGGATGGATGGATGGATGGATGGATGGATGGATGGATGGATGGATGGATGGATATACTGTCAAATGTCACAGTAAACAATATTGATTATACAAGCTTCAGTTTCAATGTATACTGTGTGGTTAGCTTGCCTGTTTTGTCGATGAAATGTCCGAATTACTGACGCAACAGTATTTCTGCTGAGATTTGGTTGAACTCTTTGTCCAGCTTCCATCAGTGTCAGTCCATGGTTGATAACATGGTCAATAAGTGTTGCACGGATTTCTCGAGTCAAATTTGGCCCTCGTCTTCTTTGTTCAGGTTCTATCACCTCTTCAAGTCCTTCTCTACCTCTTCCTCTACCTAGGTGTCCTCCTTTACCTCCTTCTCCTCTTCCTCTTCCTCTTCCTCCTTCTCTTCCTCTACCTTCTTCTCCTCTACCTATGCCTCTTCCTCTACCTCTACCTCCTTCTCCTCTTCCTCTACCTCTACCTCTACCTCTACCTCCTTCATCTCCTCTTTGCTCCCCCTCTCATTCTCACTCTTCTTTTTCTTCCAACTCCTTCCATTTTTGTTGAAGACAGGTGAACTCACCTGCTGCCTTATATAGCACACCTGAGTGCTGCGTTTTCAAATTAGCACATGTGTGCTTCCACACCTGGTAGATGTGTTTATCCAATTCGTTCATTAGTGTGGTAATTGGCAATCCGGTGCTTTGTAATTACAAGGAAGTAACCTCACAATCCTTATCTGTGTCTAAGGTGTGAAAATGTGTGTAGAGTTTTACAAATCACTGTGTGTAATGTTTTGCAAAAAGGGTGAAGCAGACATTGTGTGTAATATTGTGCAAATCTGTGGTGGTGTTTTGCTCATTGGAGTAAAGTTTTGCTAATTGTGTGGAAATTTAAATTTTAGTGTGTAAACAATCGTAAAAAACTGTAAGAGACCATTTTTTCCAGAGCTGCATATAAACATTTGATCACTTGGTATTTGTGCCACTAACATCAGGTATCCAGCAGAGGGCATCATGTGATAAACGGAAAAGTAGAATGTTTGCATCAAACAAGATCACTTTTTTAGTTTAATCTTTGTTTAATTTAATTTATAAACAAAAATTATTTATAGCCTAATTCCTAATTAAGTTATATGAAGGTGGTTCCAATTAATACATTTTTTTTTTTAAATTAACAGATTGGCAAAGATTCAGTCAACTTCTGTCAGATTGCAAGGTAATCTAGGCTAATCTGCTTTACTGCATAACATTAACATTAAAATAAATAAATTATGTCAAGCAGCTATGGAAACATATTGGCATGACTGTTAAATTTATTTAATAGGTTTATACAGTTCAGTTAAAGACTATCATCAAGCCACCAAAATACAGAGACAGAGAATTCTGGCTGAACCGATACACGTGTGTCAAGTATAAATTCTAAGGTTAAATTGAACAAAACATGACCCATTCAATGAAGGGCAAACTTATTAATTGTATATTATTAGCCCCCCAAAAATCCAACTACTTTATGTAATGCCTATGTGTGGCATGTGTGGCAACTCGACAATAATATTAATCGGTAAAGGTGAGCTAAAAATAAAAAGGTAACGTCGATAATATGTCTACTTGTGTTTCAAACCTTTTAATTTAGTAATAAAGAAAAAATATCCAGAGAACATAACTTTATCTATGAATAGCCAGCAGTATAAATATCTATTGATTGTCCTGGTGTGACAGTAACTAAATATTCCAGAATAACACGGCTCTTATAAATATGAGTATCTCAGTCTCCTTCATGTGTTCGCACTATGACACCAACAGCCCGTTCTGTTTGAGGTTCATATGCAGCTACTGCAGAACAAAGCAAGAAGAATATAAGACATTAAAATGAAGGGTTCCTACAACTTCCAAGGCTTTCCATGATTTTCCATTCATTTGTGAATCGCGACTTATGCATACATTTTTTTAAAGAATAATTTTATAGATATTGCACTGACAAAGACCACCTTCCATAGAAATTTCCATGAAGGTCATTCATTTAATACTTTTATTGAGTGCCATATGGTGTGTAAATGATACACTTAAAATGTTTTTACAAATTCATCATATTTATTCATTTTCTGTCTGCCTAATTTATTTAAAAAAATAAAAAATATCTGTTCTGTGCTAGATTAACTGAGACTTGTTACAGCACTTGCATATTGTTGCCCTTGACTGTTCTAGTTGCTGCTATTGCCCTCATTTGTAAGTCGCTTTGGATAAAAGTGTCTGCTAAATGACTAAATGTAAATGTGAAATGTAAATTTATCTCAGCGTCTTTGGGTTAGTAAAAAAAAAAAAGGTAAAATGACATGCATTGAAACTTGTACAGTTAGCAATTAGTTCTATAGTTCTATAAATCCTCCTGCGGCCTTAACTATAATCCCGAATCTGTTGAGTTGTCAACAATTTACAAAAGCTGCCAAATACTCAACTGTTTAGATCTTTTGTATGGTTGGTTAAAGGTAAGGTAGGGAGTTTAGGAAAGGCTAGCAATAGCAAGCTAGCATTGAAAGCATAAGTTCCAACCCCTCCCAGCGCTCTCTCCAAAACCACGCCTCCTTCAAAACACACGAACGCACACAGCTGAGTCGGCAAAGCGTCACGAGAGACGGCGTTAAATTACCTCATGTCTCAAAGCACATAACATTACAATAATAATGAACGTAAACAACTTACATTCTGACCTTTACCACCTGACTGCTGCAGATTCATTTTGGCAATAGTGCTGATGCATAAAAAAATACATCCGAGTCTGAGGACGTGAACAGGACGTGCCATCTCATAATTGGTTAAGATTGTCTGTGCCCAACTCTGCAAAGCCTTACAGAACGCGCAGATGATGTGTGATATCTGCGCAAGCAGGGTGCGCAGAGGTATGAAAATACATATGTTGACAGGCAGGTATAACATTATATCACTGCATTCGGACCGAATGCAATGATTCGACTGATTTTTAAATATTTTGACCACTTCTATTATTGATTGCTATGTACGTTTCAACCTGTATAATAAAATTACCCTACCTTTAAACTATTTTAGATTAAACTGTATGTTTTATATATCTATATTGAAAAATTGTTTCATAAAATGGTCACCAAATTTTTGACTATTACACTATATTGCCAAAAGTTTTGGGACGTCTGCCTTTACATGCAGAAGAACTTTAATGACATCCCATTCTTAATCCGTAGAGTTTAGTATGGAGTTGGCCCACCCTTTGCAGCTATAACAGCTTCAACTCTTCTGGGAAGGCTTTCCACAAGGTTTAGGAGTGTGTTTATGGGAATTTTTGACCATTCTTCTAGAAGCACAGTTGTGAGGTCAGGCACTGATGTTGGACGAGAAGGCCTGTCTCGCAGTCTCCGCTCTAATTCATCCAAAATTTCATGAATGGACTTATTGCACAAGTCAGTAAGTTCAGTAAGTTCAAGTCAGGCTATCATAGCCTGACAAGCCAGACCCACATCAAGATGTTGGGTCTGGAAACCATAGCTGTCAACCCTCCCGTTTTTTCCGGGTTTCTCACGTATTTTAGCTCTTTTCCCGTTGTCTTCCCGGTTTAGTATTTCCCCGTAAAATATCCCGTATTTTTACGTTCTGATTGTGTTAACTCAGAACACGCAACTATCTGGTTTAGTGCCAGAAGACGCGAATGAGAAGTGGTGCGCGCTGTGAGAAAATTTGTCTGTGCACTCATCCAAGAGCGCGCACACGTCTCTCAGCGCGCAAATATTGAGTTATCTTTCAAGTCTTGCTCTTGAACGGACAAACTCACGCAAAAAGTATGTCAACATGTCCATATTGATGAGTATTCTAGCAGACATAGTCTGTATATGGCTTAAGTAAACTTTATACAGTCCAGAAAAGACGAAGCATATCCGAGGTCTTAAAGGGGCAGGAGCCTTTACAGCTGTCTGTTTAATGTCAAACAAAAGACAAGGGCATCACTCACTGCTCTTGATTGAATAGCTTTTGTAAGTTTAATAGGATTAAACTTTAATTTATACAGTCAAATATGCAATGCTATTTTACATTTGATAAATTTCTGTACCTGAAAACTAATGTTAGACGTACCTGAAAAACCTGAAAAGCATAGTTTATTTTATTAGTATCTTTGCTCGATAGTATTTATTTGTGCTGCTGCCTGTATTTAAATGATTTGTTCTTATTATTTTCTTTTTTTTAATTTGACAGTAGTCCTTTTTTCCCTGAACATAGCAAATACTAAACAGTACCGAAACCGTGAACCTAAAACCGTGATACAAACCGAACTGTGAGCAATCTGTACCGTTATACCCCTAGCGTAACGTATGATAAAATGACTGAAAAAAGGTTGGGAATCACTGGCTTACTAGGCTACTATCGAAGAAGAAGAAGACAGTTGCAGCCGCGGGCGGGAGGAAGAGGGAAAAAGTAGCGGGAAGTAAACTTCAAGGAGAGTAGATGAGTGTGATGTGCGATGATGGATCAGGATGCTGACGGCCAAAATCGAAATATTTTGTGTAGTTATAAACTCTTTAGACTTTTTTTTAAGTTTGTGGGTAAGAATCATGTAAAAAAAAATCCCTTATTTTGTGGATGGATTCTAGGAAATCTCCCTTATTTTCAATGTTCAATGTTGACAGCTATGCTGGAAACTCACCATTGACCAGCCATTGACAGGGCTCAATCCGAGGGGCGGGATAAACGGTTGTCTTTCAAATTCCCTCTGCACGCAATTGGATAGTGCTACAACCAACCATCGCAAAGAAGAAGGTGAAGCGGAGCTAACGTTAGTTGATAGACTTTTGCCGTATCCGGTCGGGAAAACTCAGAACTCATCTTCTTTTCTTAAGAATGACTTCAGTGCCGTTCTTTGTTCTTTTCTCAAAGAAAAGCTTAACTCAAAGTCTTCCAGAGTAGCGGCCAAAGCCGATTCGAAAGACCGCTGTTTGCCAGCTTCTGCACGCGGAACCTCCGCAACTCTGCCGTGACGGGCCGTCATTATGTTAAGCCCGCCCACCGACTCTATACATGATGTGATTGGCCTGACCAGAGTTTGGGTTTTCCAGCTCGCAGGTCTACAGAGAGTTGCTAGACTACACTCGCGGCAAATTCAAGATTCAAGATTCAAGAGTTTTATTTGTCACATACACAGTTATATACACAATATACAACTGGCAGTGAAATGTAAACAGGTCCGCTCCATGGACAGTGCAAATAACAGTAACAAGAAATTAAAATAGAAATAGAATAAAATTAGAATAAAAAGTATTAACATAAGTAGAATTATAAATAAATCAAGTAAAAGATAAAAATAGGAAATAAGATAAATAAAAATATAAAAAATATGTGGATATGATAAGTGAGATAAACTGTAGACTTAAAAATAACTGGTTAACATAAAATATATATATATGTATATGTAAAGAAGTATAATGTGCAAGGTTTATTACAGGTTGTTACGCAGTAACAATAGGAAAGTAAAGTGCAGTGCAATTGCAGTATGTGGATGTTAATGTTAAAAAACCGTATGTTTATGCGTGTGCGGGGTGAAGTGAAGTCACGTGACTGAGTTCAGGAGTCTGATGGCCTGGGGGAAGAAACTCCTCCTGAGTCTTTCAGTCTTTGCCATCAGGCTACGGAAGCGCTTACCAGATGGCAGCAGGGTGAAGTGAGAGTTTGCAGGGTGATTAATGTCTCTGATGATTTTGGTAGCTCTACCTCTGCAGCGTTTGGTGTAGATGTCCTGCAGAGACGGGAGAGCTGAGCCTGAGATGCGCTCGGATAAGCGCACCACTCTTTGCAGGGCTTTGCAGTCGTGACTGGTGCTGTTCCCGTACCACGCTGTGATGCACTGAGTCAGGACACTTTCTATCGCCCCTCGATAGAAAGTTTTCAGGATGGCTGGTGAAACCCTGAATTTCCTCAGCTGGCGCAGGTGGTACAGTCTTTGCCTGGCTTTTTTCACCTGTGTCTGGATGTGTGTAGTCCAGGTCAGATCCTCGGAGATGTTCACACCCAGGTATTTGAAGCTGCTCACTCTCTCTACCGGTGTCCCGCTGATCATGAGAGGGGAGTATGACCGATGCTGTCTCTTCCTGAAGTCCACAATCAGTTCTTTGGTCTTGTTAACATTCAGAGAGAGACAGTTGTCCTGGCACCATGATGTCAGTTGCTCCACTTCGTCCAAGTATGCCGTCTCATTGTTGTTGGAGATGAGACCCAGGACAACAGTATCATCAGCAAACTTGATGATAGAGGTGGAGCTGTGTGTGGACAAACAGTCATGGGTGTAGAGAGAGTAGAGCAGGGGACTCAGCACACAGCCCTGTGGAGCTCCAACACTCAGGGTGATGGAGGTGGAGGTGAACTGGCCTACTCTCACCGCCTGGGGTCTGCCAGTGAGGAAATCTTCAATCCAGAGGCAGAGAGAAGAATTCAGGCCTAGATCCAGGAGTTTGTGTGTTAGCTTAATGGGAACTATGGTGTTAAAGGCTGAGCTATAGTCAATAAATAGCAACCTGACATAGTTCCCACTTTTGCTGTCGATGTGAGTGAGGCAGGAGTGAAGGACGTGAGAAATGGCATCTTCAGTCGATCTATTGGGACGATAGGCAAACTGAAGAGGGTCCAAAGTGTCAGGAATGGAGGAGCAAATGTTGTTTTTAATGAGTCTCTCAAAGACCTTCATGACTAAAGATGTGAGAGCCACTGGACGATAGTCATTTAGGCAAGAGGGTTTACTGATCTTAGGTACAGGGATGATGGAGGATCGTTTGAAGGAGGTGGGGACAACAGATGTAGCAAGGGACTCGTTGAATATGGATGTAAAGAGCCCTGCGAGCTGATCAGCACAGGACCGCAGAACACGACCTGAAATACCATCCGGCCCAGCAGCTTTCCTGACATCCACACGTTTGAGTGCCCTCCGAACCTCGTCCTCCGAGACAGAGATCACGTGACCGTTGCTGCTCTGAGGGACTCTCTCTGACGCGTCACTCGCCGGAGTCGCGCTGCCGCGATTACCATCAAAGCGAGCGTAGAAAGAGTTTAACTCGTTCACCAGCAACGGATCAGCTCTCACCTCTGCAGAGGATTTAGTTCCAAAAGCACAGATGGTTCTCAGTCCCTGCCACATCCGCCGGGAGTCGTTGAGTTGGAAATGAGATTCCACTCTGTCTTTATAGCGGAGTTTTGCGGCTTTAACGGCGCGCCGGAGGGCGTAACATGAAGCTTTGTACTCCCTCATATCCCCCGTTAGGAGACCGGCATTGTAAGCGGTGGTGCGCGAGTTTACTGCAGTGCGAATTGAACTGTCCACCCACGGTTTCTGATTAGGGAAGGACGTTATAGTTAATGTTTGTGTGGCTTGCTCTGTCAGTGTGTTAATAAAGCAGAGCGCCACTTCTGTGAACTCGCTGACGTCTTCAGAACTCGCGCGGAACATGTCCCAGTCGACGTCATCAAGAGCTGCCTGTAGCGTGATCTCTGAATGGGATGACCAGCGTTTGACTTCCCTCCTCACCGGGGGCTCTTGAACGAGCCTTTGTTTATATTCCGGTGTGAGGAAAATGGCGGCATGGTCCGATTTGCCAAAAGCTGGCTGTGAACGAGCTTTGTAGGCGTTCTTAAACGGAGAGTAGCAATGATCCAGTGTGTTTGCTCCTCGTGTGGGACAGGAGACATGCTGGTGAAAGTTTGGCAATACTTTCTTTAGGTTAGCTTTGTTAAAATCACCCGCGACGATGAAAGCAGCGTCGGGGTGTTTGTTTATGAAGCCGCTGGTCACATCATGGAGGGCAGATAAAGCCAGCCCCGTGTCTGCTTGTGGTGGAATATAAACGGCAGTGGAGATGACCGAGGAAAACTCCCTCGGCAGGTAGAAAGGCCGGCAAATGATAGTTAAATGTTCCAAGTGAGGCGAGCAGGATCGCGAAAGAATGGAGATGTTCCTAGGATCGCACCATTTCTTGTTTATCATGAAACACACTCCACCGCCTTTAGATTTCCCGGCCTCGGCTGTTCTGTCCATCCGAAAAACAGAGAAGTTCTCGGACGGCGTCACAGCTGTATCCGGGACCGCTGGCGTGAGCCATGTTTCGGACAGACAATAGATGTTGCAGTCTCTCATGTCCCGTTGAAAACTTATCCTGGCTCTAAGATCGTCCATCTTATTCTCCAAGGATTGGACATTTGCGAGCAAAATGCTCGGGAGAGGAGGACTGAATGCTCTTTTCTCAGTCTGTTGCGGATCCCAGCGCGTTTCCCGCGGTGTTTTTTGAATCTTCGCCGTCGACTCGAGTGGCCATTGTTCAACTCGGCGTCCCGGCGAATCTCAGATGGAAGATTGGAGAAAGTGTCCTGAAACAGGTCAGTGTAGCGGTAACCAATTTCCAGAAGTGTTTTGCTGTCGTAACAGATCAAAGCAGATGATCCGTTGGAAAAATTAAAAATTAAATTAAATTTGCTGCCGCTAGAGTGCGTCTAGATTTCTAGGCTAAACCTATCACGGTACCACGCTTGAATTCACTGAGCCCCTGAGAGCGACCCATTCTTTCACAAATGTTTGTAGAAGCAGTCTGCATGCCTCAATGAATTCAATGATTTGGAGGGGTGTCCCAAAAATGTTGGCAATATAGCATATATACACTCACCTAAAGGATTATTAGGAACACCTGTTCAATTTCTCATTAATGCAATTATCTTATCAACCAATCACATGGCAGTTGCTTCAATGCATTTACGGGTGTGGTCCTGGTCAAGACAACTACTTCCAGCAGGATAATGCACCATGTCACAAAGCTCGAATCATTTCAAATTGGTTTCTTGAACATGACAATGAGTTCACTGTACTAAAATGGCCCCCAATAAGTAGTACAGGAGCTCATTTGTACGTGATTGCGGGCTTTGTTGCCATAGCGACAGAGTCTCGAGAACATGCGCTGTGCCAGAGTGTGCCTGTAAACTTGCACGGTTTTTTAAAAACATGTCGAGCTCGCATCGCGTCCACCGTTTGAACGCAAGAGGATCTCCAGATATAGAACTGAATTTATATCAAAAAGGTATCAATGGGTCTGTCCAGTAACTCATGATGAACCTCAGGCCAACTGCACACTTTATGAGAAGCATTTCAGTGTCTCAGACTGTCTGACTGAGGTGACAGACCGGTCTTTGTGACAGACACATCCGTGCTTCTAAAGTTAGGCCTATAGTTTTTTTAATGGATAATATATTAATATAAAATTCCAATACATTATCAGAGCTTGGCAGACAGAATTATTATTTTTTAGACAGGTTAATTAATAGATTAAAGCCTAATAAATGTTATTATTAATTTATAATTTAGCTAGGCTATATTAATCATACATAATAAATAATCCTGTCATATAAAGTTTATGACATTTAAAAAATATTTAGATAAAAATGGGACAAATAATTACACGATAATATAGTCATAATTTAAGTAAATTATTCAAAGAAAATAAACATTTTTAAAATTAAAAAAAGTGATTAGGCCTACTGGTTCAGAATGACTGCTTAAAGGGACAGTTCACCCAAAAATGAAAATTCTGTCATCATTTATTCACCCTCAAGTTGTTCCAAACATGTATACATTTCTTTGTTATGTTGAACACATAGGAAGATTACTGTGGAAGTCAATGGTGCCCCCAAAGCAGCCTGGTACAAACTTTCTTCAAAATATCTTCTTTTGTGTACAGCAGAACAAAGAAACTCATACAGGTTTAGAACATCATGAGGCGTCATAAAGTGCACCAAATAGGCTAAGAGTTCTTTAGAATAAAATAAAATAATAAAATGTAAAATAATATAGCATGTGTTCTGTTGCAAGTTCACGTACTTGATCTTATGTTTTCTTATGGTTTATTATTGAGCTGTCAAGTTGTTAATGTTGAAATAATAATTTCATGACGTATTCTTTATTTCTGTTCTTTATCCAATTGTTTTTTAAGGTATTTTGGGGGGGGGGGGGGGGGGGGGGTCGTGAATGGTTGTCCCTTATTTTGGCAACCCTAAATCTACGTATACATATCTATGACCCGGCCGAAATTTTGACCTCACTCACGGGAAGTGATGGCAGTCTGGAGAGCTGAAGCGTTCGTCTGATATGAGGTGAAATTAATTGCATAAATACCGTTCGGTTTCTCTCAGAAACCGATCGTTTCGTGTCTTAAGACATCAATGTGTCGTCACAAGCTGCGGGTTTAATTTGAAGTTGTCTGTCCATGTTTTTTTTACTCTAATAGAATTAGACTCCATTGACAAGCATTATATGAGTGACACACAGCAACGGTTGGAGTTAAAAATCTTCATTTGTGTTCTACTGAAGAAACGAAGACACCTACATCTTGGATGCCTTAGGGGTAAGCAGAAAAACATCACATTTTCGTTTTTGGGTGAACTATCCCTTTAAGGCAGTTCTGAAGGCGAAAGGGAGTCAAACACAGTATTAGTATGGTGTTCCTTTAGGTGAGTGTATATATATATATATATATATATATATATATATATATATATATATATATATATATATATATATATATATATATATATATATATATATATGTGTGTGTGTGTGTGTGTGTGTGTGTGTAATGTAATGTAATGTATACAGACACACTGTATACAAACAATTATAATAAGATTGAAAAAAAAGTAGTTTTAGATGGACCTTACCTGCTTAAGCACCAGTAGAAAGTAAGAAACTCTTCTTCACTATTAGGGGCAGATTTACTAACAGCTTGCGTCAGCGCAAACCCTCTTTTGGCGTTAACTACTGTCAGGATTTACTAAAAACAAGCAGTGAAAAATAAGCGCTGAAAAGATGTGGACAGAGTTATTTTTGCGGCTGAACTTACTGCATAAGCATTTGTAGGAGTTTCCCTTTCAGACGCAAGATTTATGGGAGGAGAGTATTTAAATAAATCATGCAAGGTGATTTACTAAGTCAATTTACTGGCCCTTGTCAATTTACTGGTGTTTGCACCATTATTTACTGCCTAAAAAAGCACATCAAAAGGCCCACTGAAATCAAAATAAAGTTTTTTAGCTTTTAGTATGATTATCTTAGCCTTAAGGATATGAGTAAGCTGGTGTGTTCCAAAACAATGACAACATTTGCATTTAGGAGATATAAGCATTCAAAACTTACAGTCTCTCACTTCCGTTAAAACGAATCAAAGATTTTGATGACATCATCGCAGACTTCACCTTCTCATCAAATCTTCTGTCCAATCAAATGCGCTCTAGAATCTGAAGTCCCGCCCCCTGCATTATAAATAGACCCTGAACTGCATCTGAAAGCGGTCAGTTGTTCACGCATTAACTATTTTCTTCATGGTGAACGGCACATAGCGCACTATACATGCGATAGGAAACGATTCAGACGGTGTAAATATACTTTCAGTTGAGGCGAATGAAGTCTGGGTTCATGCGCACCGCTGCAGCACACACACATAGTCTAGACCAGAGCCGTTGACTACAGACACAAGAGCGCAGCGCAGATCATATGCGCGAGTCGGTGCAGACAATAAAACATATCGGACCATTTAAATGCTGCACAGAATGCTGTATTTCAAAGAGTTATGGAGATTATGATGATAAATGGTTAGATTCGGAGGAAACTGGCTTTAAAAAAACAGAAAGGCTCTAGTCAAACTGTGGTAATAACGAAACGCTATTGGCTGTTTCAAAAAAGGGGAGGAGCTGCTAACAGCTGCAGCCGTTTCTGGGGAAATTACGTCAACACATTGAATAATGCTGCGCGTTCCAAGGCACTTCAGTGGGCCTTTAAACCAGACGCTAACTGGTAGATTGCATTGGTCAGAATATGGAAATGATCTGGCTGGGTCTGTGATCTTTAATTTGCAGTGTATTGCAATTTGCTGTGTTCTTAAATTTAATTTTGCTTTAATTTGTCAGTAGCTTTTTTGGAAATGGGCTCTCACGCTAATTTGCCCTGTTTAGTAAATCTGGCCCAAAATGTCATATTTACTGCCTATTGGGGTCCTTGGCAACATTTTCAATGATTCCAAGAGATTGGGAGTGTTGAGTCACTCCACTGGACTAAAACGATATACAGATATTTTAAAGGGGTGGTTGATTGCCCCTTTTTACATGACGTAAAATAAGTCTCTGATGTCCCCAGATTGTGTATGTGAAGATTTAGCTCAAAATACCCCAGAGATAATTTTTTTTTGGCATATTAAAATTTTCACTTTTTGAAGGCGAGCAAAAACGTGCCGCTTTTCCTGTGTCCCTTTAAATGCAAATAAGCTGCTGCTCATGGGGCGGAGCTTCAAGAACTCCAGTTAGCAACTCTGATTACCTCTTGCAGACAGAAACTGCAATGATGGAGAGACTCAAGAAGAAATTGTAGAATTTCCTGGATGGTTAGTTGATGAATTTATGTTGCTGATGCGGAGTTAACTATCTTCAAGTCATTGATTAGCATTTTCTGTCATGGTAATTTCACCCCCATTGTTGCGTGTTCCCGGGGGGCGGGGGCAGGGTTTATGAAAATTTCAGGGTTATTGATGTCACTAACCCAGGAGGAAGCTTGTGTAGTCCCTACCAGCCGTTTGTTGTAATCCTTAAAAAGCGATTTCTTTCAAATACAATATCTCCCTTTGCTTTGAACTTTGAGCGTCGTAACTTTGCAGATGTTGTTTATGCTCAAACAGCAACATTACAAACTAACTAAAGTTTAAAAATTTAAATCATAATCAACCACCCCTTTAAAGCTGCAGTCCATAAGTTTTGCCTCTGTGTTTGCCATCTCTGTTTGAAACCTGCAGTTGCAGTTATTTGCGGAGTTGTTATCCGCAAATAACTGCACAGCTGTTATTGTTATCATCTGTATGTGTGTTGTGCATCGGCACGGCTCCTCAGCGCGGATGAATCTAATGTTTGGAGGAGTATGTGCGACTTGCTGTCAGTCACCGCACCGGTGTGGATAACGAAAATATTACAATAAATCGCGCTACCAACGGTGATTAAATCTAACGATCACTCGTATAACATCAAACAGTGCAAATTATTATTATTGTTATACTTTGTTCTCAAATTGTTAATGTTAACAGCATTAGCAGTGTGTGACTACGTGTATTTAGTGTGTATTAGGGTTACCTCTAGATTTAAATTTCTGTACAGTCTAATATTTTGCTTTTGACTATGGGTGAATCTCCAGTTGTCATTGATGATGTCATTTGGGCCTTTCTGGATTACAATCTGCCATCAAAATGATAAGTTTAATTATTTCAGCTGCTGTGAGAAAAGGCTATAAATGATCCGCTGAAGAACAGTAGCCGGACTCTTTCTTTTTGTATACAGACGTGACAAAGACATGCTTGAATTTCCCACAGAAATCCACCATATCACTTTAAACCTCTGAACCCGACAAACGCGCCCGCACGTTCTGGAGGATTTTTCCTCATGACAGTGTAAAACAAATTAAAATAATCCGTCACACCTCCAGGGCCCAGAAAACAGCTCAGGGCTCAGAGGGTGAATTATAACACATTTTTACAAGCTTACCGTTGTGAATCGGGCTATAGGAGATCGTTTTGATACTGGCTTGTTGTGTACTTGCTCAAAAATTGATTTTGGATCATTTTTAACCAAAATAAGTTACGGACTGCAGCTTTAAGATATGTAAATATACAAATTTATGAACAGTCATTTGTAAAAACAGTAAACAGCATTTGTAAAGACAGTAATTTAAAGGTCCCATGGCATGGATTGTTTTTATTATTTCATAATGTTTCCTGAGGTGTACTTATATTGTTAGTATGGTTTTTACATCAAAAAATGTCATAATTTAGAAATAAAAAGCATTTTTTCTATGCTTATATTAGCCCTCTGGCTTGAATGTTCTGTTTCAAGGGGCGTGTCTAATGTGAGACTTCAGTGAAAACGCCCACTGTTGTGATTGGCTGACAATCTTTGCATTTGAAATGAGTATTAGATTATGTGGCGGAGGGGGCGTGGTTTAGCGAGGTCTGCAAGTGCTGCCAGAGAGAGAGACGGACTGCATGTGGACCAGAGAGACCTTAGAGCTGGAGAAAGATAGCTGAGAAAGTTATATTGTACCGAGTTGTTGAGAGCGCTGTGAGCGCGAGTTTATTTTGTTTGTATCTGAGAGTTCTGAATAAACACAAGTCCCATTCACGCCGACCTTCTCTTCTTCCTCCTTATTCTACGAATTTTGTAACATGTGGAACGAATCGGGAAAGTGTTGATTATAGCATTATTTTTTAGATCTTTTCCCATCACATGAAAGGCTTGAGCATTGAGTACACATGCAGTCTGTTGATCATGCGTGAATGCAGTGATCTCGTCATTGGAGCGCTATTTCTCTCACAAAATGCTTTCACCACAACTAACAGCAAACACAACATCGATATGAATACAGTAAGAGCTCTGTGCAGCTTAACAGCGTCATTCATTATAACAGCAGTTTGGGCAAGTGTGCAGATACACTCGCGACGTGTGATTCACAGCTCTGAACATTATAAAGAGAGTGTTCTTTGATCGTTAATCTAGCGTCTAATCAAAATTTAAATAACAGATTTGTTTAATGCTACTAACAGAAACATATGAAGTTTATCGTTTAGTCACTGGCTTGATTCACTGATGCATTACGCTTAGGGCATCAAGATGGCCAGCGGCGGGACTGACAGTATTAAACGATTTAGAAAGAAAGTCTGTGTGAACTTGAATGATTAGCTACACATCAGAAATCACTGATAACACTGATACAGGGAAGATTCCAGATCGGCTCGTCTGAGCTTTCATTTTCTCAAAGGCAGAGCAGGACACCCAGTTGGGGCCACTTGGGGACCAAATACAGGCTAGGGGAACTCATATTAATGTTAAAAAACCTCATAAAATGAAAATTCTACTAACTTCCGGTTCGTAGACAACCTACATGAACCACTGAGCCACTGCCGCCTTAAAGGGATAGTTCACCCAAAAATGAAAATTCTTTCATCATTTACTCACCCTCAAGTTGTTTCAAACCTGTATGATTTTCTTTGTTCTGCTGAACACAAAAGAAGATATTTTGAAGAATGTTTGTAACCAAGCAGAGAGAGCAACTATTCACTACCATAGTATTGTTTTCCCTACTATGGTAGTCAATGATTGCTCTCTATGCTTTGTGAGATCAGATAACTCGAGGGTGAGTAAATGATGACAGAATTTTAATTTTTGGGTGAACTATCCCTTTAAGGGTCAAGGACATTTTTATAATTTTTGACTAAGTTATGTGCATCTTCTATACTGCATCAAGCCACTCCCATAATAGCGGTTCAAAAATGAATGCACAGGATAGACTGTCTGTACATCATGTGTGTAAGATGAATTATCCCCTCACAGATAAATAACTCAGTGAGTAAAACTGTCTGTGTCTAAATTATGATAGACTATACAACATTATAATATTATTTGCAAATTTATTTTTAAATCATTATCAGTCTATTATTGTCCCTGGTTCATTAAGGTACTCTTGTAATAAAGTAGCAGTGGCTGGGACAGACTTTAAGTATCACCTAGACTTAAAAAGTTGCAATCTAATCCTGTTTACATGAAATATGCCTACTCCCGAGCAGGTTTGTGAGCTTACGGACTATTTGTTATGACAGCAACTCTGGGATGAACTTCGAAGAACCTAACAATCCTGGATCATATTAAATCCTCAACAGTAAAATCCAGATAATCCACATAAGAAGAATGGGCCCCAGGAGAGAAAAAGTAACTCAAATGTAACGTACATTGCTTTCCATAAAAATGTACTAAGTATCACAATTAGTTACTTTTTTAGGGAGTAACAAAATATTGTAATGCGTTACTTTTAAAAGTAGCTTTGCACATTGTTCATTTTGGCACGTTGTTGTAACATCACAGTTCACGGTGAGGACTGTGGGAAAATGTCCATATTTAGCTTTAAGCCAATTTAAACAGATATTAAAATCTGTTCTTTGCTACCTAGCCAAATTATGAAAATATAAGGGAGTAAAATCACATTGTCAAATGCCCATGAATTGTTTCCGCTTCACTTGCATCATCCATAATCATTTGGGGGTTATTTATTTTGTTATTGGCACATACAGTACTTGTACAGTTTCCCAGTCAACGTTTTAATGTGTGACTTTGCCAAGTGCTTTTACTCTTCCATAAGCATGTCCGGACTTGTCACACGCTCTACCTGTAACCCACTCTTGAGACCTGAGCTCAACCCCTCTGTGAGCATGTGATTACAGCTCTGTCGGCAGTTTAACTGAAGTCAGTGACAGTCTGCAGCATTAGATGAATCCTAAACTGACACAGGAAGCCTCACGCACACGCCGTTTCCCTATAAATCAAGTTATATAATCAGATTTTTCCCCTCTCGTCAGGACGCCTGTGTGTCGGAGGAGGATTAGGTCGGGATCAAAGAGCCACATTATACAGGATGTCACTTTTTTTTCTAAGGAATTATTGAAGCAACTCTGGGGCTTTATGTAATATTACTTTTACATATTATTTAATTTAGATGTTATTGAGCAATACTTTTAACCCCATGTCACATGGGGCTCAAATAAGTGCTTTACATATACTGTATGATGTACAGGCCAGATAAGATGTCATAGTCATTTAAGATAGTAATTCACACAGCACAAATACCTACATATGAGAAAAGGTAACTAAATTGTAATGCATTTTATTATTTGCTTTTTAGAACACAATATTGTAATGTATAAAAGTAACTTTCCCCAACACTGCACATTGTTCATTCTGATATGTTTTTGTAACATCACAGTTCATGGTGAGGACTATGGGAAAATGTCCACATTTTGCTTTAACATATTTACATTTTTAGATTAAATCTGTTCTTTGCTACCAAGCTAAAATTATGAAAATATAAGGGAGTAAAATAACATTGTCAAATGCCCATTCATTATTTTTACTTTGCCTGCATCATCCATAATCATTTGGGGTTTATTTATTTTATTATTGGGGTTTATTCTGAGTGTCTATTTACACCAAGTGTGCAAATAGCGTGCCTTGTTGGCAAGTGCTACAAGCCTAAAATGCCTGGTTGGGCCAACAAGATAAAAAAAAACATGTGTATTTCAATATCTTCAGTGGTGTAGTTAGTAGCACGTAAGGCTTGAGGATCTTGGTTTTGATGCGATCGACCCAGGTTCAAATCCACCTTTTGCAGAGCTCGCTCTTCTCCCTTTTCCCATCATATATCACATCGGAAAGACATTTACTTTCAATAAAAATTTTCTAAAAGTGGAAATAAAGTGCCTAACGAAATTATATTTAATAATAATAAAATAATTTATTGGGCTTTTACTGTCCCATTAAGGCGGCATCCATTTAATAATTAAAAAAAATATTATAATTTACACTCTATGTTATTATAGCATCCTGTTAATGTACTACAGAGGTGCAAATATTGTGTATCTGTCAAAATAAAGTATAAATTGCATGTAATTACTATTTACACATATTGCAAAGAACTGCTACTTTTACATGGTGTAAATAGAATATATCACTATTTTCACTTAGTATGCTTCGCTAAGAAAATATGTTATTTTCACTTGGTGTAAATAGCATCTATCACTATTTAAAATTGGTGTAAATAGCATCTATCACTATTTAAACTTAGTGTAAATAGCATCTATCACTATTTAAACTTAGTGTAAAGCATCTATCACTATTTAAACTTGGTGTAAATATCATCTATCACTATTTAAACTTAGTGTAAATAGCATCTATCACTATATAAACTTGGTGTAAATAGCATCTATCACTATTTGCACTTAGTGTAAATAGCATCTATTACTATTTAAACTTAGTGTAAAGCATCACTATTTAAACTTGGTGTAAATAGCATCTATCAATATTTAAACTTGGTGTAAATAGCATCTATCACTATTTGCACTTAGTGTACATAGCATCTATGACTATTTAAACTTAGTGTAAAGCATCTATCACTATTTCAACTTGGTGTAAATAGCATCTATCACTATTTAAACTTAGTGTAAAGCATCTATCACTATTTAAACATGGTGTAAATAGCATATATCACTATTTGCACTTAGTGTAAATAGCATCTATCACTATTTAAACTTAGTGTAAAGCATCTATCACTATTTAAACTTAGTGTAAATAGCATCTATCACTATTTAAACTTGGTGTAAATAGCATCTATCACTATTTGCACTTAGTGTAAATAGCATCTATCACTATTTTCACTTAATGTAAATAGCAATTATCACTATTTAAACTTAGTGTAAAGCATCTATCACTATTTGCACTTAGTGTAAATGGCAATTATCACTATTTGCACTTAGTGTAAATAGCATCTATCACTATTTAAACAGTGTAAATAGCATCTATCACTATTTAAACTTAGTGTAAATAG
Source organism: Gobio gobio (assembly GCF_949357685.1). NCBI lineage: Eukaryota > Metazoa > Chordata > Actinopteri > Cypriniformes > Gobionidae > Gobio > Gobio gobio. The sequence goes on from NC_137113.1 coordinate 38,531,518, forward strand.
CATCTATCACTATTTAAACTTGGTGTAAATAGCATCTATCACTATTTAAACTTAGTGTAAATAGCATCTATCACTATTTAAACTTAGTGTAAAGCATCTATCACTATTTAAACTTGGTGTAAATAGCATCTATCACTATTTGCACTTAGTGTAAATAGCATCTATCACTATTTGCACTTAGTGTAAATAGCATCTATTACTATTTAAACTTAGTGTAAAGCATCACTATTTAAACTTGGTGTAAATAGCATCTATCAATATTTAAACTTGGTGTAAATAGCATCTATCACTATTTGCACTTAGTGTACATAGCATCTATGACTATTTAAACTTAGTGTAAAGCATCTATCACTATTTCAACTTGGTGTAAATAGCATCTATCACTATTTAAACTTAGTGTAAAGCATCTATCACTATTTAAACATGGTGTAAATAGCATATATCACTATTTGCACTTAGTGTAAATAGCATCTATCACTATTTAAACTTAGTGTAAAGCATCTATCACTATTTAAACTTAGTGTAAATAGCATCTATCACTATTTAAACTTGGTGTAAATAGCATCTATCACTATTTGCACTTAGTGTAAATAGCATCTATCACTATTTTCACTTAATGTAAATAGCAATTATCACTATTTAAACTTAGTGTAAAGCATCTATCACTATTTGCACTTAGTGTAAATAGCAATTATCACTATTTGCACTTAGTGTAAATAGCATCTATCACTATTTAAACAGTGTAAATAGCATCTATCACTATTTAAACAGTGTAAATAGCATCTATCACTATTTAAACAGTGTAAATAGCATCTATCACTATTTAAACAGTGTAAATAGCATCTATCACTATTTAAACTTAGTGTAAATAGCATCTATCACTATTTAAACTTAGTGTAAATAGCATCTATCACTATTTAAACTTAGTGTAAATAGCATCTATCACTATTTAAACTTGGTGTAAATAGCATCTATCACTATTTGCACTTAGTGTAAATAGCATCTATCACTATTTAAACAGTGTGAATAGCATCTATCACTATTTGCACTAAGTGTAAATAGCATCTATCACTATTTAAACAGTGTAAATAGCATCTATCGCTTTTTGCACCTATTATCTATCACTTAGTGCAAATAGCCGCTGCCCTATTTATTTTGTTAAATCTCATATGTAAATTTTATTTTGTAGACTTTTGGTTGCCCCAACATCAAGTTATTTTGGTTAAAAGGTACATAGGCCTATAGTAGCCCTAAAAGTATGGACACTTAAAAATGTCTGAATGTCACTGCATAAGATACCAAAACCAAAGTGACATAGCCTATGTGATGCTTTTAAAGCTTTTCACTGTATTAACTTCAATTTCTTTTAGGCCCAGTTTCACAGACAGGACTTATAAGACAGAATTAGGCCTTAATTCAATTAGGACATTTAAGTAGCTTTTATAAATGTGCCTTAGAAAAATACATTACTGGTGTGCATCTTGAGACAAAACAATGGCACTGACATATTTTAAGATCTGTCAGTGCAAGTTTTGTGTTAAAACAGCTCAATGATTCATTTTAGTCTGGGGCTAGCCTTAAAGGGTTAGTTCACCCAAAAATGAAAATTCTGTCATTAATTACTTACCCTCACGTCGTTCGAGACCCGTAAGACCTCCGTTCATATTCGGAACACAAATGAAGATATTTTTGTTGAAAGCTGATGGCTGAGAAAGGCTTCAGATTGGCCTCCATTGGCATTCAGTACACTTATACTCCCAAGACGGATAAAAGGCACTCAAAACATCGTTAAAAAGTCCATCTCACCACAGTGACTCTACAATAATCTTACGATGCGACGACAATAGTTTTTGTGCGCAAAAAAAATCAAAATAACACCTTTTTCCAACTTGTTACTGCCTTCCGTGTGTGCCTCCACGACGCATGCGCGAGAATATGACGCAGATCCGGCGTTCGGACAGATGACCCAGAAGTGATTTGTTTACAATCAGAGGAAGACACGCGTATCTCAGCTGTTGGATTCTACATTGATCGTGCTTTAGGTCTCGGCGTAGTGCTCAAAATGGGGTTAGAGTGTGCATTTCATGGATCCCGAACCACGGCGCTACGTCATATTCTCGCGCATGCGTCGTGGAGGCACACGCGGAAGGAAATAACAAGCTGGATAAAGGTGTTATTTTGATTTTTTTTTGCGCACAAAAACTATTGTCGTCGCATCGTAATATTATTGTAGAGTCACTGTGGTGAGATGGACTTTGTAACGACATTTTAAGTGCCTTTTATCGGTCTTGGGAGTATAAGTGTACTGAATGCCAATGGAGGCCAATCTGAAGCCTTTCTCAGCCATCAGCTTTCAACAAAAATATCTTCATTTGTGTTCCGAATATGAACGGAGGTCTTACGGGTCTCGAACGACATAAGGGTGAGTAATTAATGACAGAATTTTCATTTTTGGGTGAACTAACCCTTTAAGCCTTGTCTGTGAAACCAGGGGCTTATGTACTGGTCTCAGGTGATTTTTAATAGATGTATGAAGTCATGCTGTGTTCGTGCCTTGTCGTAATTACCTCTGTGTCGAGATGACAACATGTGATGTTCTATTCAGAGCTGTTCACATTCTCAAACTGGGATTTATGATTTCTATGGCAACACTATCAACGCCTAAATGAACCCGGTCAGGTGTTGTAGCAGTCACATGGTACAAGAAGGAGCTCTCAGAAAATTCCCATTTTACAAGCTTTAATTACGAGTAATTGAAATCACATTGAAATCACGTAATTACATGGACCATTCTGCATCAATACAGTAATGGACCATAATCCATTATAGCCTACTGACATTTCTCTGACATCATTCGTCACATAGGCTAGCCTACGCGTTTCTCAACGAAAATGGCGAAGGAAGGCAAAACACAAAATTGAGTAATAAATAAATGCACCCACTATTTTACCATTCACAGCGTGACAGTGTGTGAGTGTGTGTGCGAGCGAGCGTACGTGTGTGTTCGAGGCTGCATGCGTTATATTCATTGACAAAAATTTAGCCATGTGCAGTAATATTGAAAATTGAGGATGCAAGGCATCGTGATATCAGATTGAATTGTTGCCATGATAATCGTTATCGAATTGAATCGTGAGACCAGTAATGATTTACACCCCTAATAGACATGGGACAAGTTCAAATGGTCAAATTGCCCCCCCTCCCCCCTCTCATCCTCCTATTTGTGTTTGCACTCTGGAGACCGCCAAATGCATCTATTTACAACTTGTTTTTGCAGCGGTGAGTAATGTAGCCAATCACAGATATAGTTGTTGATCTCTTGAACGTGATCAGAGTTTTTATTCAGTTAATGCAGGCTCGCGAAACTCGAGGCTATACAGTCTATAAAATCCATTGAATAAAACGATTTTCATGCTGCTAAAAGGACAGACGGTCAACTGCATGCTGCAAAGTTTCGGAAGTGACATCTAAATATAAATGCTGGATTCACTCTGCACGAGACAGAAATATCCTACTGAGACCCAGAATAGAGGTTTTGCCTCTGTAGAGGACATTATATTTCAGTGAATTTCTCTGACAACATACACAGTTTTAAATCTGGATATTCTTATAAAATATGAGATTCTTATAAAAATTATTACATTTTTCTTTGTACTTTGTACAAAGACTTTGTACAGTCTTTTTACATTCCATATTGTCCCAAAAACACATTACTATGCAAATTAGATATAGTGTATAGATGCATTGCATAGAATGGGAATGGCATTTATGGCCATGTTTATCATTAATTATTCTGTTAGGCCTATATCTTTAATAAAATAGTTGAAAATCATCTTTATACAAAGTTTGGATTAAAAAAAAGTTTGAAGCATAAATATTGCATCTTTTACATTTTCTCAATAAATGGCTTCTGGTGTCCTCTACAGAGCAGAGGATAATATATAACATTAAAAAAAAAAATGTTTAACCCAAAAATATCCATTACTTTTTTATGCTCCAAACAATGACCTATAAAAAAAAATCTAAATTCACAAAACCTTTTTTACTGGTTCCCAGGAAGATGAAAACTTCAAGATATCAGCCCTAAAAATCGGCAGCACATATCGGCCATCGGCTGACCCTGACCTGAACATTGGCATCGATTGTAGAAAAACCCATATCGGTCGATCTCTACCACACCCCCGCATAATCAACAACTTTTTGTGAAATAAACAGTTATGGAAATGTAGAAATTAAAGTTAAAGCACTTTTCAGGACTCGTGTGGCACACTTGAGTGAAACATTTAACACATGGCAACTTTTTTTGCGATAGAAATGTTAAACGGCCCTCAAATATGGCTGTTTTGAATTGAATTCATGGAATTCCTGACTGAGTGTGAAGAGACAAGAAACGTTTCACGTTTCCATATATGGTCATTGGATATGACCATGAAAATGAAAATTAATTGATAATTATAAAACTGTTTTTAAGACAATTTGCATTAGATCACATTCATTTAGAAAATTGTATTGAATTAGAAAAAACAATTACTCGATACCAAGTAAAATCAATAATTTATTCAACAATATTCAATTTCTTTTAAAAATAAATTAATGAAATACATAAATAAACAAAGAACCAACATTAAAGATAATGACCAGCAAGATCAAAGGCATTTAGACAGCAAGAACCAAATGAACCAGCCATTTGGTTTTCAGCAGCTACCAATAGTTAACAACAATTTCCGCCAATACCACTGAAAAAAACAAACAAACAAAAAAACAATCATGTATCTTATGCATGTGATCATCTATATATTGCTTTGGTAAACTAAAGAATATCTACACTATAATGACTAATCTTTATAATTTTTTTTTTCAAGTATGAACGTTCCTCCTTTATTAGGCAGTTACATAGTTCGTCTGGTTTCGTTTAGGATATATCGGCACCGACCGAGCGTTTTGCTGTGCAAAAACTGTCATTGTCTTCGAGAGTGTAGTAAATACTAACACATAAAGCCGCAGTACATTCTTTACCTGTGAAAACAGACCGTAATACCCTACCATGAAACATCTACATACATTAATTATTCATTATAGGACACAGCAAATCGTTTTAGCTTTCACAACTATGACAATCTTTGATGTGTAAATAAAGTTACAATCCACTACAGTACATATGTAACTTCTAGGACAACAATGGTGGAATTCATGTATTATATGTACTATATGCGAGTAGTGGTTACATTAGGCCTATTTATTTTTGTTAGTTATGGTTTGCCCTGAACTAAGCTGTGTTTCTAAGCCCTTCTAATTATAAGTGAATGTGTAGTTTGTCAGTAAAGATTATGCTACAACACATGGAAGAGACTGTAGAAAAATAATGTGTAACTGGTATGTGACTGTAGCTCCTGTGAAACCTATTTCATCTGGACAGAGCTGGGTCATTCATATTATGCAGTATATATGAAGTCTCCATCATATTTAATATTGGATTAAGTATTAAACATTTTTAAAGACACCACTAAAAAAATAAACCCCTTTACTTTAAATCACAGTATCAATTAAGATAACACTTTATGCAATTTCATGTACCAAATTCTAAAATGATGTTTAATCAAAATGTCAATTTTAGGTTTTTGATGTGTCCTCATTATGACATCTAGTTAAGGCCCGTTCACACCATGGACGATAACTATAAAAGAGATTTAGTTGAAAAAATTGTTGTAAATATAAAAAAAATTGCAGAGTCCACACCACGACTATACGGATAACGACACAGAAAATCATTGGAAATCACAGCGATTTTGTCCCCCTGATGAACGATAAAAACATTGACAGCCAATCAGAATACATCCTGCTTTAACGAGCTTGAACAGCATTTAATGCATTGATGTGGACGCTAATATAGTTATCATTATAGTTATCGTTGTTTGTGTAAACGGGCCTTAAATCTTTTGTAAATTCCCTTTCACGTGGACATCATCAAACAGGAAGCAACATCGTTTTGCTGAGAAAACATTGAGTTATGCATAGAACTATTGTTCCCAGAAGGTGGGAAACACATGACTATGGGAAATGGCACTTTTACGCCAGTTGGCTGAAGACATCTTTATTGACGCCTAAAAGGCCAATGACGCATGCCGATGTGGGAGGGGCTACATGCCCACAGCCTCTGAATGCAGTTGCATGCATCAGTCCTCTTGATCAGTCCAGCTCTTCACCGAGCCACTGACTATGCAGGGCTCAGAGGTTGTACCTTGTTTCCCTCCTTACAGTAGTTATATGCATAACTCAACATTCCCATTCAGTTGGTACAAAAGCATACCAGCTTGGCAAAGCATACAAAAAGCTGATAAGAAGAGCACACCTGCATAAGACTCACACAGGGCATAATGCATGAAGTCTCCTGTCTTCCTCTGAGTCATTAGAGAGATTGGACACTATATGCCCCCGCATTCGGACCCAACACCACTCTTGACTCATCCAACGCAAATCGGAATGCACAAGGGATATACCAGCAAGCGCATGAAGATCAGCAGGGCGGTTTTATTTTTAAGACACCATCCTAAGAACCAATGAATCTAAAGGCTCTAACGGAGGTTCACACATACCCTCCAGAACTACCCTTGATGGCACCAGTGATTTTGTAAGGGGCCTAAGATACCGAGCTCCTTTAAGGAACCAAATGGCAAGTGGGTGCTTGACGTAGCACCATTAATGCCCTCACAACAAGCCGAAATGACTGCCAAATAAATTTTAACTTGGAATAGGAGCAACCTTCTTCCAACAATTCATGCCAAAAAATCAGTACCACCCAATTGGGCACGGCGATAAAGACCTTCACCTGCACCAAGCTTTAAACACGTGCCACTTCAACGCATAAAGTCCCCTCAAAAGCACCCCAGTGCTCTGTATTGTGGCCATGACATTGAGCCCCGCTGCCAACAGATTCTCCTTCTCAGTGGGTAGGCCCATATAGACCACAGCTCCAGCCGAGGGTGCAGAATCTGCCACCCTGCCTGGGACAGCAGTCCCTGCATAGGGAAAAACACCATGGTGTGCCTGACAGCGACTTCATGATGCTTGCGTACCATGTGTTCGCTGGCCAGCAAGGAGACACCCAGTGATAGACCCTCCTCGCGCACCCTGTCCAGGGCGGGCTGTATCAGGGAACGTGTACAGCAGGGTCCTGGGCCATACATGCGACAGGGCATCCTGAGACAAGTGAGGCACTCCTGTCTGAGATCGACAAAAACTGTGTGGGTTTTCTGTAGACGCAAAAATAATAATTTCTGCCCTGCCGAAGCGATACCAGATCTGCGCCACTATCCGAGGGTGCAAACTTCCTGACTTGCGGTCCCCCCCAGACAGAAGGTCTTCTCCACCATTCAAATGGCCCGTGACTTGCATTGCCCTGAGTGACGCTAAATGTCCTTTGCCCCATAACAACAGTGTCCATGACTATTGTAACAGGGGAAGAGAGTGAGTACCCCCTTGCCTGTTTATATACGACATGTTGCCCGTTCTGACTAACACAGACTAACACATATCGCACGGCCTCCCCCATTAGTGTTCCCCCAAGCTGATAGCCTGGTACGTCTGCAGCAAGGACATGGTGCTAATCCCGCTTGCCCCACACCTTTTGTACTCTGTGGATTTATTTTTCTCTGGAACCGTTGGGATTGACATGGGGTGACATGGACTTCGGCCACAAAGCTGTCAGCTCCGTTACGCAATTCTGGTAAAGTGCAGTGTGTTCTTACCACGGTTTGCACAGGAGACAAATAGAACCCTCCGAAGCACAAGCTTTTTTGTATTGGAGGATGGGCAGGCCAATCCAGCAATGACAGCTTCCCTGCCATTCTCCGATACAAATCAATGAAAGGATCCTCCATCACTTGATTTCAACCCGCTGCCTCAGAGGGCAAGGGGGAAGCTGTGATTTGCCCCACTTAAAAAATGTGTAAGCCACATCTGGATCAGCACACACTCAACAAGCGCTATACGCGGCTCAAGTCTGGAACGACGGAGCTGCCGGCAGTGCACACATTCCACGGGGTTGGAAAGAGCCAGCATAGTGTGGACAATCCCTTGTCTGGCTATCACCAGACCAAACTCAATCTTTTAAGATTGAACATTAGTCTGGGGAGTCTGCTCTGTATTTTCTACTGCACAAGAGGCATGATCAACGGGCATAGTTCAAATGACTCTGTGCGCAAATGGATAGTCCTTCAACCATTCAGACCAACGATCCGGGTGACGTACTTTGCAGAGCGGTCGGTAGGCAAACGCCACATCCTTCTTTTTTTCTGGTTTACCCAGTCTAGACAGTCCCCAAACACACCAGACAGTGCTTGGGAGAATCCTTTTTTGACAGTAAATACCCACATGTCATAGGGCAGGGGCAAGAACTCTCCTTATGTTTAAACATTTTGTTTAATAGCCCTTTGTTAGCGAAGCTAAACTTCTCTTTTTATGCCTTTGCTTCAACAAGAGTCAAGCTACTGTAGGTTTTTCTCGTAAATGTGGCGTGATGGTGTTCTAGCAGCACGGTGAAGAGCTGAAGAACCAGGGGAATTGACCTTTCAGGTGTAAATAAATGTCTTCAGCAAATGAATGGCGCTCTTGAATGGCGCATTTGCTGAAGACACATTTATTTACACCTGAAAGGTCAATTCCCCTGGTTCTTTAGCTCTTCCCCGTGCTGCTAGATCCCATAGTCATGTGTTGTACTGAGTGAACCGACTGAATGAGAGCATCACAAACATCAAAAGACTGCAGTAAACAATGAATTTGATGAATTGTTATTTTCTGTGGTAACCAACCAATATATCACTAAGAAATCCTGATAGGGTGGAAATAGTTTTGCTTTCTTTGCAAGCAAATGCAAAGATTCTCGGAGGAACATAATGCGAGTAAACAAAGAAGTATTGAAATATAATTTTTTTTCTCCCATCTCATATTTTTGTCACCACAACCCTTTTGGGGCTTCATATCATCCTGTAACTTTCTTTCCTGTTTCTTGACACTTTGTAAATAATCAAGTTATTATTAATACATTTACCGGTAAGTGCCTGAGTTTTACCAGAACATATTTCAGAAAGATCTTCAGATAGATCTGACTTAAAAAAGTCAAATCTTTTACAGAAATGCATCCATTTGTTTTGTTTTTGAAAAAGGAGTTGGAATAATATGAATGACCCAGTTATTGCTTTCCTGTCCCTGCTATTTACATAGGGCTGAATGCTGTAAGCTCTTACAATCATGATGATCAAACTACATCCATTATATTACAATCTACAGCAAGCCCAAACCTCAAGTGCTCTTAGTTTTTGGTCGTAAGTTGTCCAAAACACAGGCCTCCCACATTACCCAAAATCGGCCTGAATGCAGAATTTTACAATGCTAATTTTGTAAATTCTGTTCTCAGAATTAGTGGCATAAATGACAATTTTCCACTTAGATGACTTCATTTGACAGTGTGTTAATGCAAATATACAGTATATAGCACCTAAGTGAAAAAAGGAAATACAAGATAAAACAGATTCCCTTATCCTCTTAAGTGTTTTAAGATTCTTATGTGTCTAACACAGTCTGATCACTGCTGTGACACAAACATGTCCAACAGAGCAGCTCGATTATTAAAACGAATATTACATCATAAGGAATAGGCTTATATCACCTCCACAGATTTGTTGGCCAGCATTGATAGGACATTGAGATTGTGCTTTAAACCGATTGCTTGTTTAGCGTGGCCTGTTTCATCTTAGCAAAATAGGAAAGGAAGGAAAATAAGAGCTTTAAAAATAAAACGAGCTTTAGAATGGTACAGACTCAAGCAACAGCAGGGGACGTGCTCCAGAAACACCAGCGCCGCCGCGAGTGATGTTTATTCAAAACCACATCCTCTTTCTCTCTCTCCTTCTTCACCCGCTGATAGTGATCTTCCTCCTTCAGATACCAGACCGGAGGCCAGCGGTGCTTCTCAAAATATTCCTGATTTTCTGCTCACATTACAACACAAGCCCAGAAAGATGTCAAGAATGTTATACAATAAAGCTTATGAAACAGAAATGTGTCCTCTTAAAGGAACAGTTCACCTACAAATTTTAAATCTTAATTGTTTTGCTTATTTACTTAAAGGGGATCTATTATTCCCTTTTACAAAGTCTTATTTTTTTGTTGTCTACTCGAATAGGACCTCATTCATGAAACTTTCGTAAATATACAAGCAAATTCGGAGTAATTTGCGCGTAAAACGAACCTTTACGAAAACTGGATTCCAAAACGCTCCGTATACCAAGGATTCGGTGGTTAAACGTGTCTACATTAATAAATTCCAAACATTCATAAATAGGGCGTGCGTGCATGCTCATTCATAATTAGCCTAATCCAGCCAGCTAAAAAATGCCTGGTGCTTTTCTGAAAACGGCCAGCTGATGGTGCATGAAAGCACTTTGCAAGGGCAGCGTTTTTCCAGCTGAGATACTTTGGTTGCTATGATACAGAATATCCATGGCAGTAATGTGTTACTAGTATCTCATTTTGAAGAATATTACTGAATATAAAAATGCAGTAACCAGCAATATTAACTATTAACATTGTTGTTCAGTTGTTGTGCAAGTAGAATGATTGGTCGGTGTAGTATTTCTCCCGCCCCTCCTCCACTGTGATTGGACAGGTGGGTAGAAAGTGACAGTGATGAGTGTTGCCTATTACCCAAAGTTGAACAGTAAAAAAAAAAATTCAACTTGTGAATTATTATTATGGTACATAATGCAAAATACGTCATCAGTTTGCCTAAATTAGAACACAGGACGTTCAAATGTTTTATGCACCATTTACACGTGGTAGGGAGCAGGTGTACATTTCTTTCGTACCAACTAAAATTTTGAAAATACGAAACTTTTTGTGAATTCGAAAACCTACGTCAGAACGACTTTATGAAGGATTTACACAAAAATTTGTTCTGCTCATGTTTCATTAATGAGGCCCACTATTTTTTACATATTTTAAATTATTGCAGCACCTCTCTTCCCAGTCTGTCTGTCATGGTCTGTTTAGTTCCGGCCTCTATGAAGCCCCTCCTTCCAAAAAGCGCAGTGTGCTCTGATTGGCCAGCTGGACCAATGTGTTGTGATTGGTTTGTGAAATATAATGTCCCTTACCTTAACCGCGAGTTTCAGCACACTACTATCGCAACTAAATTTTTCATGCTCAAACAGCAACATTTCACAGTAAAGAAAACTGAAACTGTAAAAAAGCAAAAAAGGACTGTATATGTATGCTGTCTGTAAAACACAAAAGGTAGAAGGAACAACTTCACGGCCGCTATGAAATGTAGTGAAAAAGAGCAGCGTGAATCTCCTTTTGTGTTCCATAAGAAGAAAAATAACAGCATATAGATTTGGAACATTATTTAGATTTTTGGGTGAACTATCACTTTAAGAGAACACTCATCATAGCTACTTCTATGTAAGAAAGCAAAGTTAAATGTTACTACAGGTGCTTTGAATCATGCAGTTCCAATGATGATGTTTGTCTCATAATTGTTCAGGAAATGTTTTTACCCAGTGATTTCGACTTGATCTCTTTGCGGTAATTGGCACATATCCTGTTGTAATGGGTGCAGATGTAGTGTAAACACCAGGCAGCGAGTTGATTAGCATTATGGAACTGTCATCAAAACAAAGAGAATAAAAAACAAGACGTTAACATGGTTTGTATGATAAACAGTCACATTGGTATTTAGTCTAAATATTGGAATATGATCACTGTAAACAAAGGCTTTCATCTTGTATTCTGAAATTATATTTTGTATTTTACTATGAATTCTTGCAGCTACTGTCAAATCTTTGAAGGTTATTGTACAATTTGAGGTAGGCTAAAAGGAAAATGAAATGCCACCAACAGTGGGCTTATATAGTGACCTATAACAACTCTCATGGTTGCTCCAAGCCAAGGCAATTATAACTGCAATACATTTTTTGTACCTTTGGATAAAAGCATCAGATAAATTACAGACAGTTGTACAGAATACCACATATGTTCACAGCTGATTTTATTGTAGAGACTCAGGATGTTTACAGAAAGCATTGTGTTTCTGAATGCTGTTAAATTACAGTAAAATATTGAATCAATACTCTTTTTGCTACTAATGTTGCCAGTCATTTACAGTAAATTTATTTATGTGTACGTTTTAAAAATACTTACATTTATTAATTTATATTTACTAGGGCTGGTTAAAATAACACAATGATCTTGAGATACATTTCTGATTAATATGGAATGTTGAATGCGTTAAAAAATAATTAATGCAATATACATATTTTATTTCCTGAGGCTCCGCTAATGTTTTTAGCATGAACATAACGCTAATTGCACGTCCCTTGTCCCGCAGCTCAGATCCCAAATAAACTGCTATATAATTACATTGTAATAAATGTTGTAAAACAAAGGTGCAAAGATTATTACAGTACATTTTACAAGAAAAAACAATTTTAGTTTTTCTACTTCAAAAATGTTAACTTAAAGGGGCCTATTTTAACGATCCAAGTGCATGGTCTAAAGCGCACGGCACAAGTGCACTTAGGACGTGTCCGAATCCACTTTTGCTAGTTTAACGACGGAAAAAATGGTCAGCGTGGTCTGAAAGGGTTGTACCTAGTCTCTTAATGAGTCATGGGTGTGTTTTAGTATTTAAAAAAATTTTTTTGCTGCTGCTGCGCATCCTTGAGTGTGTAATAAGCAGAGTCTACGCACGTTGTGCACCCGCCTATAGGCGCATATTACTAACGCGCCCTTTAAATAACACAAAAAAATATTGCGGCATTGACTTTAGACCAGGTTTCATTTGGTCAATGGCGCAGTCTATTTCAGTTGTCTCAAAATAGCAATGCACCAACAATGCGCCTGAACACACCTCACTTTCAGACCAGAACGCCCATGGGCGCACAAATGGGCGCAAATCCATTTTCTATTTAAACAATGTGGCACTGGACGGGAAAATGATAACTGCGCCGGGCTGAAACTAGCAAAAAACACTTGCATCGTGCCTGGCGCCACATTGCACCGGGTGTATGTTACGTGTTACTTGCCATTTCTGTGTAATTATTTGTGAATTTACTAGCAATTTCTGAGAGAAAATTGTTTAAATCCAACAAAATTTTTTTTTTCTTCAGTGTACTCATGTTAACCTCTAGGGGGAAAATATCGATTTAATAGATTTATTTATATTTATCATTCATATTTGACATACTAACCTTACTAGTATGTACATAAAATATATTTATTATACTGATTCTAATTTAATTTGGGGATTCCATGTGTAGATATATTTACAATTACAAGTTTTCAGTTTAGCAGCCGATTAATCGCGACTCACCACAACAAACCTATGTGATTAATTTGTTTTTTTTTAATGATCCACAGCACTAATATTTACATTTATACATTTAGCCGTCACTTTTAACTACTATTAATGATCCACTTAAATAATGAAGGACAGATTTACCTGAGCAAGCTCCAGATAGGTGATAACCTCTCCGTCAATATCCTGTCCATCTTTAGATGCTTTTAATAACTCGCTCACGGCGTATTGCTCTGAGGAGAGAAAATATCTGTTAAACACATTTAGATGAGCTTTTCCCCAACATCTAGCAGAGTTATTTACACCAAACAATATTTCATGTAATGCTTTGCATTGCAACTCTTGCAGATGTAAATAATCTGACGCACAAAAAAAGAAAATGTGTTTTCTCCAGGGCGGTGCAGGCTACGCAAAAGGAAAATAGCTGCATCTGGAGTCACAGATAAATTTCAGCCTGTCACCACCACGTCACTAGATGACGTCTGCCGGACAGATTGTAGTGTGTGCCACACAAAGCTCTGCGGAGACATTCTCTTTTATTTGGCACCTTGACATCACTCGTTGCTAAGCAACACAGAACGAAAGGGCTGAAAGGCCTGTTTGCTTTGGATCTGAGGTGGTCAAACGGCTCTGCCCTGTGCTTGAGGAACGCATGTGGTGTTTTGTGTGTCATTTGGAGCGTGTGGCGGGGCGTTGGCAGAAAGCTAACCTGTCAGGGCGATGAGCCGTGGAAGGCACAGTCTGTTGGCCAGGGCGATTAGCTCCATTGGGTCCAGGTCTGCCATGGGCGACAGCTGATTGGTGTAGAGATACTCAAGCACTGCCTGCATACATACCCTGCTGGTGTTGGGGAATGAGACCTGGCAACACATATGAACGTACGTCATTATCAATTTCTTCAATTCCATTTGGTTCCGCTAAGTCAGCGTGAAATAGCTTTACATCCCATTTACTTCTTAAATGTGACAATTCTTGAGTGAAATAGGAAATCGTTGGGAAAAAAAAATGTAGAACGAGATTTGATTTTATCCAACGAAAACTGATTAAATTGTGTGGGCATCTTTATATGACAGGTGTTTGGAGACGTTGAAAAATAAAAGGACTTGTGACATCTACCAAAGAGGAAAGTCGGTTATAAGTTGCACAAAAAAAACTGCGGTTGTTACCTCAAAGATTTAGTTCTGCTCAATCAATCCTAATTTGGAAGGGTGATTTATTCGGACTACATAACATTTTGACCTCAATAAAAGCAGTTAATTTAGATGAAGTTGTTACCAGATGAAGCACATTTTTTAGGTCCCTTGGTAGGGGAAGGCATTATGACCAACATCTTATATCACGATAACAATATATTACTTTAAGGTTTTTGTGAGATCAACATTTTTGATACCACTGGAATTTCATAATTCTTATCACCATTTTCAATATTATTTTTGACCCTGGACCACAAAACCAGTCATAAGTCACACGGGTATATTTGTGGCAATAGCCAACAATACATTTCTATGGGTCAAAATGATCGATTTTTCTTTTATGCCAAAAATCATTAGGATATTTAGTTTTGATCATGTTCCATGAAGATATTTTGTAAATTTTTTTGTACAAAAATATTATTAGTAGTAATATGTGTTGCTAAGGACTTCATTTGGACAACTTTAAGGCGATTTTCTTTTTAGCACCCTCAGATTTTCAATCTAGTTGTATCCCTGCCAAAAATTGTCCTATAACAGACCATACATCAATGGAAAGCTTATTTATTCAGCTTTCTGATGATGTATAAATTATGACTGGTTTCGTGGTCCAGGATCACATAAAAAAATTCATACTAGCTTAAAAAAACTCTCAAGTTTATGAGGAAAAATAAACAGTGATAAAGAAAGAGCAAAGAAAACAAACTACAACATAACAAAGACATTAGCATTAATAATGACAGCAGGTAAATTTGGATGCTGTCACTTTAAGACAGACTGCATGGATCCATTATCCTCGAGCTTCACTTAAGACATAAATGACTTGCAAATACATGTCACTTTGACACATATGTATGTGTATTTAACCGTTCAAGCCCAATTAGGCGGCAAAAAGCACTCGGTTCATTTCTCACGTGCTTTATGAGCAGCGGCTTCATGTCTTGTGTCTCTCTCAGGCAGTCTCTCAGAAAGCGGCCACATCTACTGAAATTAGTTGTCTTTCGCTGCTAATTGCATTTCAACGGTTTAAAATCACGTTTTTTAAGCAGTGCTTAAAAAACATGCAAATGATAAGCTTTCATGACTCATGATATCACATGAGCGTAACCGTGATAGAGACGATAGTTAAACATTTCTACTGATTGCCAAATATAATAATATGTATTATTTAATATATTTATTTCTTTATATATATACATATATATGTTTTTTTTTATAAATTTGGTATATACATATACTTATTAGTAGTATTATTCTTGTTATTATTTATATTTATTTATTTATTTCAGTTTTTATTAATTTCAGTAAGTTATTGTAGTTTTTCTTAGGATGACAAAATGACTTTTTTTTGTTGACTTTCACAGATTTATGGGGGATTACAAAAGAAATGTGATACATTTTAGATTTGAATTCGACCATTGAAGAAATGTGCTCAAGAGCACCAAAAATTAAAAGATGAAAAATATATATTTCAGAACAGAAACAAAGTGTGTGGTCAGCTGATTGGAAACCAGACTTTTCAGTCTTTAATCTCTATAAAACTGATGGCCAGCTCACCAGCAGCCCAGCATTACTAAGCACATTTGGGCAGAACACGCACATAGACGCTGCTACGTAACCCATTATATAATACTCTTCAAGGGCAAGCACAGTAGATTTCTGTTTCGCTGGGGTAGTCTAACCACTCCAAAAGAGGGCGCAAGAAAAAAAGACTCTCTTGCTCTCTTGGATTTAAGCAAGCACTGTAGACTTAAGTCTGAAAGTAGGACGCAGCCTAAAATATAGCTGTCCCAATTGTTACACTGGCATGAAATGTCAGAGCACTAAGGCAAATAAAAAGGACTGGCCATCATGCATTAAGTCCCATGTGCAAAAATTATGCAGAGAAGAAAACAGATCACTGTCTCTGAATGACGTCTGCTTTTCCTCCTCGGGGAGGAAACTCAGTTTAATTCCACCTCGGCTTTATTCCACCTCTTAAGGAGGAAATTAATGAACAGTGCCACAGATGAAAGCGTCTATTTGGACAGTGGAAACAGGATTAAGTGTGCATGTGGCATCCGTGGAACCAGCAAAAAGTATTATGCTGGCTTCAAACAGCAGGAAGTATCTGTATCGATAGTGCATCTCATCTCATTAATTATGAATTATGGCTAGGAAATTATAATGAATCATTTATTATGATGCTAACTATACTATAAGGTTATTATCATTAGCAAAATACTAAGACTAAAACTAGACAAAAATATGCAAGTCAATGTAACACTATAAACACCATAAGTAAAATCTAAAGTAACACAATACATGTGCAGTACAATATAGACAAGAACTCAGCAAAACTCAATAGAGAAAATTGCAAATAAAAGCAGTTGTTGTTTTCTAATTTTGCCAAACTAAAAAACATGGAACAAACAGTTACAACAGATCAAATTAAAATGAAAATCAATGCAAAACAAAATGCAAATCAATGACATTTTTCAAAATGTAATAACCCTGCTATATTGTAAACGTCTTGTAAGACAAACATCATGCACTCCAAAGCTCATAAGAGCTGACAGATCATTCATCACCACAAAAATAGATTTTCAAAACATCACTTAGGGACACCAGCGACCAGACTATTTTAGTTATTCAAGAATTTCAATTTGTTGGCAAGCAAATGTCTGTAAAATGTGTCAGTGCGCATCTATTTGAGTATATAAGCGCATGTAAATGTCTGAGCAGTGTGACCTTGAACCATCTGTTTAAGAACCGGCAGACTCATTAAAGCTTGAGGACGGAATAAAAATGTTCTGTAAACTTGTCAGTGCCCTAACTGGAGCTCATTAAACATTGTTTTCACACTCACCTCGTCATTTGCACTCTCCATGAAAGAGCCCCCAAATAAGGCAGCCATCCAGTCACAGCTTGAGATCAGCAGTGGTTTGTGGGCGTTAATGGTGCCATCATCCAACCTGAACACCACATCTGCAAAGACAGTCCAAAACACCATGGGTAACTGCTCTTTACAAAGTAATCTTTTATAGCATCTTTGCTATCCCATTTTATACCACTGAAACTAATGATTTATTACAACAACTAGCAGGGAATTAAATAACTATAAGTGACACTAGTAATGTAACTGTTTTTTTCCAGTATGACAGTAGTTCAGCTATTTTTAAAACGCACTGCTTTTAATCAAATACTTATCCGATAAGTAGCTGTATACATGACAAAATGCTACATCGCTCATAGCTTGAATGTAGCTAGCTGCTTTTTGTTGTTTGCTTAAAGTGTTACTACACTGTTATCCCTGAAATTGTTTTAATTCAAATTATTTAGGTACAATAAACATAAACTCCAAAATATTTGTTCAATTACTCCATGATTTTCGTTTGTTGTACAATTTGCATGATTTTTTTCATTCTATTTAATTGGATAAATTAAATGTACTTAACAGAGCCTATTTTAGTCGGTTGTCAATGCAACGCAATACAAGGAAGATGCTGATTGGCTCTTTGAACTGAAGTCAGGCTGCAGCTGTGCGCATTTTTATCAACGTTTGCTGGTGAGTATAGGCCTTGTAACTTTACATTTTGGTCTTAAACAGCTAATACATTATTAATCCCTAATAAATTAGATGTATAACAGTTAGCCAGTAAAACAAAATGTAAGTTTAGGCTGTGTTTACACTCAAAAAATTATTTTACGATACTGTTGACTTTATTTAAACAATTTATTTTGTTTTAGGTTTTCATTTTGAAATAACTAAATAAATCAACTGAAGATAAAATAAGACACTAAATATCTGAAGATCTCAGCAGAGGAGGATTAAACAACTCCACAAACAGCATTACCAGTTTCATGCATTACTAATCAAATTGACTTTATTTCTGTTTCACCATGATGGAGATAAGTGTTTGTTTTAGTTGGACTCTTGACCCGTGGCTCGTTTTTTCTTTGGCTGCTTTAACTGTGTGTTTAAAAAATACAGTTTAGTTAGGCCAAGACAAGCCAAAGAGAAAATGTGATATGGTGACTTTGGCTTATTGATGATGATGTCATCATCATGTAGTGGCTGAATCACTAATCTCATTCAGACTCAAATGTTCTGGTTATAGAGGTAATGTGTTATCAATTTTGTATTTATGTGATGTTATTTATGTTATTCTACAGCATGTGATCCAGCACTGTTATGGTAATTGAATCATATTCAAGATTTTAAAATCATGTAGTGCTCAAAAGGTTTAAATCTACGGCAATACTTATACACATGCAGACATCAAGAATCAACGTATTAATCTCAACAATGGTGACAATGAAAAGCTTCATGCTGCAGTGCATGCTGGGTACCACCAATCAAAACTCCCCCATGGGTCCCAGCATGCATTGCGGCATGAATAAATTATGCATCTGAATTGTGACTAATTCTCTTTTATTCTTACAATTTGCTTTTCCTTGCCATAACAAATGGGCTTTATGAACACACAATTAAAGCAGACAGCGAAAATCTAACTTAAAGAGTTAAGGGCCAAGAGCCCAACTAAAACAAACACTTATCTCCATCATGGTAACCCAAAATTTCAATACCACTGAATTAAAAACTGTTAGTTCAATTAACTAAAAGTTTTTAATGAAATGCTGTTGAAATCTTAAGTACATTAAACTGGAAATGTGTTGTTTTTTCAACAAGACAAAATTAACTTGTTTAGGGCAACAAGTTTCCATAAATTTTTTAGGTTCAATCAACCTGTATAGGCTTACAGTGTATAAAGCTATGACTTGACTGTAGTTACATTTACATTTACGCATTACCCAAAGCAACAAGGTATATCATGCAGTTCATGCATTCCTTGGGAATCAAACCCATGACCTTGAAGTAGCTAGCACTGTTTGAGCTACATACCTGTAATTGAAATACTTTAAATTATGAAAAGCTTGTAGCAGATGTTGCAGCAGATGTAATAATCATTTTCAAGTGAGACGTTTCATTCTCAATCAATGTAAGATAAATGAAACACATCTGGGTTCCTTAATACCTGTGAAATTATTCTTGGCGAGACACTCTTTGATTCGGTTGGCCTTTCTCACATGAAACGCTTTTGTGATCTCTTGATTCATGAAGCCCTCATTGTTCATGATGTTCTCCACCATCATCCTAAGATCAAACACTTCTAGGATCTCTGCAATCTGGGCGATCTTCATCAGGTCCTTCTCCTTCTCATCCAGCTCACCAGTGTAGAGGAAGCGTAGGACGGCACTGAATGGTCCATTGTGGATGGAATGATCCATCTTCACCACAGTCATAAGAGCCGGCGTACCCGTGACCGGGTTGATCACGCTCTCCTTGTGGATGCTGTAGAAAGCCTTGCTCCAAGAGGCCAGGGACAGCCTGGTGCGCCGGTGCATCCCACTGAAACTCATCATCTTGAGGGTACCATCACTCTTGGATGTCCGGAGCGAGCAAGGCGAAAGGTTGGGGAGAACTGTGACGTCCTCTTCTGTGTCCAGGCTTAGTGTGCGCATCAGTTGATCCCGCCTGTGATGCTCAGTTACCACCAAGCACTGAGACTCATCTGAGAAGTCCATATGAAAGAGGTCGAAAAATTTGGATGATGAGGTAGACAGGTAGATCCTGTGGGCAAACAAGTGGACGTGCTCCTGAATGATGAACATAACGTCAGCACACAGGGGGCTCTCAAGAATCTGCCTCAGGCCATCCCGGTTTTTGGCCGGGCACTCTGGGATCTTAATAAGCGGTGGAGGGGCTTTGGGTGGCAAAAATGGTGCCTGCAGCAGTGGCTTCTGGACCTTCCTCAAGTGGGACTTCCAGAATTGCAGGTGGCGTCTGGAGATGAGGGCTGCTCGGATGGCATTATCAAAGATATCCTTGATACCAAACTGATCGAAAACACTTGTTTCGTAGTATGGGATACCAAGCTCTTTAGCTACCTCCCTTCCACTCTCTGGAGGCAAAATATCTCCGGGTTTAATAGGCCTGTGAGAGACAAATAAATACAGTCAGGGAAAGAAATTGCAAAGGAATAGGGACAGAGGCTTTAGTTACCAGTACCTTGATAATGGTCGCCTAGCTCGATTGACTGCCTCCAGGTCAGCATAGCGCAAGTCCAGCTGGCAACCGACCAAGATGACGGGTGTACGTGGACAGAAGTGCTTGATCTCGAGGTACCACATGGTTTTAACATGATGCAGCGAGTTGGGATTGGCGATGGAAAAGCAGAGAACCACAACGTCAGACCTTCGAAAGTGAAAGGTAAGAAGGAAATCAGGTAATTGTCCAATGAAACTTGTCTGTGTAAGAACACAGAGCAAGACACCACGTAACACGCATGCTAACAGGATTTTAAGCCAAGAGTTTTGTATGTGACAGGTGCCAAGCTGCAACACCACAGTCCTTCAGTGTTCGGTGGACATGCAAAACCTGCAATCTTAATGCCAGCCTGACATTGACCCATTGACAGCACGCAAAAAGATTGCCTTTAGTTTAGACACGCCTGAGGCCCAAGACCACAAACTTCTTTGGCAATGCTTTTTTTGGCTGCGTCTGTGAGGACTAGAACAAACATGGTCAACAAAACAGACAAAACAAAAGCACAAAGAGGATGACATGCAGACATTCTGGAGCACTGCTGGCATACCTTCCTATAGCAAGATTAGTACAAAGTCTATCCTGGGGAGGGGGGCAACACTCGTCACCACACAAGTAGGTGAATAATGTACGATCACCCGTTTGCCATCTTCCACAAAAGGAATCGTGCATTTCTTGCTAACTGGGCAAGCAAAAGTCTCAGCTACCACACCACACACTTGGCAATGCAGAGAATTATGGAGATGCTAGCAGGCTTGACGACTTACAGTGTCTCTCTTATGTTTCACAGGCTTGCATAAAGATCATAGGAGCCCTACAAACAAAAAGAGGCACAAAACAATGCTACATAATAATTTGCCTTTGTAGTCAATGACAGTTCAGGGAAATCTGTCTGAAGGAGAACAACATTACTGCCACAATATTTAATGACAATGCAAGTCCAAAGCTGCAGTAAAGCAGAGTCTGATAACAAGCAGCTTTTAAGATGTGAGGTTGAAGATATCTGAACACTTTGATATGGCACAGCATGGTCCCAATAATTGCTAGGCTAAAGACTATCCTGCCTGCAGTAATTGTTTGCTGACATCTCGGGTCAAAATGGGGCTCTTGGCAGATCACCCTAGCGCTCTAGAGACAAGCCTGTTTGATGTTAAGCCAGAATCAATGCACTTCTGGTAAAACATGAAGCACTTATTTGGACTTCAGAATGTCTTGGAGGGCCAGCGTGAATGCAGTTTGTCCTTTCGGTAACTCAACAATAACTCCCTCAACCTGAATAAATGTGAGTAAATCAGCCTATAAGCAGTAATTATCCTTATTAACCTTACATCAATCCAGGGAGTAACATTTTTGAAATATCCTTAAAGGATTAGTTGACTTCAAAATGAAAATTTCCTGATATTTTACTCACTCCCATCTCATCCAAGATGTTCATGTCTTTCTTTCTTCAGTCGAAAAGAAATTAAGTTTTTCGAGGAAAACATTAAATTAAATTGACTTCAATGGTAACCAAAATATTGAAGGTCAAAATCAATGCAGTTTCAAAGGGCTTCAAAGGCTCTGCACAATCCCACACGAGGAATAGGGTCTTATCTAGCGAAACGATCTGTCATTTTTTAAATAAAAATAAAAAATGAATATACTTTTTAACCTAAATTGCTCATCTTGTGCTGCTCTGTGACGTGCCATGGATTGCGTAATAACGTCAAAAAGGTCACACTAGACGTAGGCAGAAGTACCGCCCTGTGTTTACAAAGCGCACATGCGAAGACTAATACAAACGTCCTCAAGCAAAAAAAAGGTAAAACAACGATGTCGGATGATTTTGAAGTTGAAGATGGAATGTTTTTTTGCTAATGGGCATTTGTATTAGTCCTCGCACATTCGCTTGGGGCTGTACTTCCACCTACGTCTAGTGTGACCTTTGCGACATGATTGCGTAATCGCAAGATGAGCAATTTATGTTAAAAATTATAAACATTTTTTTTTTTTTTTTTTTTTATGACCGCTCGTTTCGCTAGATAATACCCTATTCCTCGTTTGGGATCGCGCAGAGCCTCTGAAGCCCTTTGAAACTGCATTGATTTGGACCTTCAACGTTTTGGTTGCCATGGAAGTCAATGGTGTGGAGAAAAATCCTGGAATGTTTTCCTCAAAAAAAACATTATTTTCGACTTTTTCTTTTCGACTGAACATGAACATCATGGATGAGATGGGGGCGAGTAAAATATCAGGAAATTTTCATTTTGAAGTGAACTAATCCTTTAGTTAGCAATAGAACAAATCACACTAGCAGAAGGAGTCCTTTGTAAAATTGCTACATCCATGCAAAAGGGTCTTTGTCTCCTTTAGGTAAACTCATGTAGACTGATTGCGGTAAAGGTTGTATTTTCCCATTGTCACAATGTCAGCTAATCACCCAGATTTATGACTCCTCTTTTGCTGAGTTGTTTCTTCTCGTTTATCACTAAACAAACCAGTCACTCAGCAAGATATATGCAAGTATATACTGTGTGACAGTGCAAATGTTTAAGTAATAGATGTGCTGCAGTTGTGTTCTTCTAAGATGAGGAAGATCTTGAAATTCAGGAGTTTGTTAGGCCACTTCAAATGGAGCTATAATATTGTATATTACAGTTGTTGTATAATTTATTTAAATATTCAGTGTCAAATATGTCTAATACAGTCAGCTTTTAGGATCAGAACTATCCATTTTATAATAATTCATTTTGTTTTTACTTCTACTGTGGGACGTAAAAGAAGATATTTTGTTTGTCTATACAATGAAAAACTGTTACCAACATTCTTCAAAATGGCCTCTTTCGGAGTGTCTATTTACACTAACTCCGCCCACTGACCACAGGTTGGACTATACAAAATTCCAGAAGATGCTAAATTATCAACAGTACAAATAGTGCAGGGGTAAGGTGCATGGCCGAATTGACGCAAATTGACCCTAGTTCGAATCTACCTTTGCTGAACTCGCTCTACTCCCTAATACCATTACATATCAGATCGGAAAGGCATTCATTTAAAAAAAAAAAAAAACATGTAAAAAAAGTGTCTAATGTGTGTTTATCGGTTAGGGTTAGTGGTCGGTGTAGGGAGGGTTTTATTGTCCAAATAAGACGGCATCCATTTAATAATTTTAATAAATATAATAATTTACACTATGTTATTATTGCATACCGTTTAATGTACATCAACACTGAGGTGCAAATTGTATCTGCCACTATTTAGAAGTATAAATAGCATCTAACTACTATTTACAATTATTGCAAAGAAAATACTGCTATTTTTACCTTCACTTAGTGTAAATAGAATACAGTATATTGCTACTTGCACTTAGAGTAGATAGAATATATTGCTATTTAAACTTATTTAAACTTTAAATTTAATGCTGCACTATGTAAATTTTCCGTCCATTAGAGGTCGCCTATTCAAAACAAAGGCGTAGTTTGATGAGGCCAAGTTTGAGCACGGATTCATGGGAGATGTCGTCTTCACCTCACAGCGGTGGAAAAGAATCGGGATAGGACTCG
The DNA here is from genome assembly GCF_949357685.1 of Gobio gobio. Lineage (NCBI taxonomy): Eukaryota > Metazoa > Chordata > Actinopteri > Cypriniformes > Gobionidae > Gobio > Gobio gobio. The sequence goes on from NC_137113.1 coordinate 38,555,689, forward strand.
GGCAGAAATCATGTTCATGGATGAGATTATTAACGTCACTGTAGTATGAAGCAGAGCAGGGCCAAGTGTTGTGGAGCTGAGCAAGGCCGCTGGAGCGATTATTAATAAGAAGAGCGGAACACACGCCTCGCGAGTAGCGGGACTTTTATTATGGCATAGTCACCGGCGCCATTTCCGCTTTTCCGGTCATGAGTATGAGGTAACGCAGCTCTGTTTTTCATATTAGATACATCTGAGTGTGTTGAAAATTATGTTATGCCGTTACGATTGGTGGCTGCTATGACACTTGTTGCAACTGCAGTAAGAGTAAAGCGTTTCTGCTAAATAAAACTGGAAACCGAGGGTAACGCAGATATGATGCAATTGACAGGCGACTCCCTCACACGTCCCGGTTCCTTGGTTAAAATAGCAATTTTCTCATGATTTACAAATAGTTGGAAACATTTGGGATATTCTAAGTACTCAACTGAACAAAATATATAACACTGGCCTAGTGGTTTTTGGATATTTTACTGAAAAAAAATTACATAGTGCACTTTTAAATAGCAGCTATCGCTATTTTCACTTAGTGCAAATAGAATCTAGTTTATATTTACACAGTATAAATAGCATCTACTTCTAGCATCTTAGTGCAAATAGTCGCTTGTGCTCCACAGAAAAAAGAAAGTCATACAGGTTTGGAATGGCATGAGGTTTAGTAAATGATAGCTTGAATTTGGTTGAGCCATCCCTTTAAATGTTACATAATGTGAGATTTATCATTTGTCATGAATAAATCATATCCTTTGGTTCCAAAATGAGATGAAGCAGCATTCTTCCTCTTTTTGTCATTATATAATATTATTGACACTGTGATATAAGCATTTATTCATGCTGCCCACACCTACTATTATCCTGTGCTCATAAAGCAGGACACACATTTCTTACTCTTCTATTTGGTAGTTACACACACAACATGGGGATTCTGAGAGGTGGAAGACTTTAGAATCCAGTTCCTAAATGATGGTATACTTCTAAAGAAAACAGAGTACATCAATAACACATCAAAGCCCTGAGTAGTGAACATCTAGAGGTCATTCTTTAAGTCAGAGCCTAGCTTTATAACTCCAGACCTCAGTGCCTTGGGTTTATTTTTAGGATGCTATAAAGCAGGGAAGACTAAAAATGTCATTCTATTGAACATGACTGGAAGCAAGTAAGGGAGCAAGGCATGCTCTCCAGGCAACAAGTCAGGTGAGTCTGATTGAAGTAGTCTAGTCTATCTGGATTGGGATAGTGTTAAATCCTGGCATACTCTTTCTTTTCTTTCTTAAATATGCAGACAACCTTTCTTTAGGTTTCTAAAGACTCAGCCTGTCAGAGGGAAGAATCAGGTCATATTCATCCTGTTGAACACCATCTGTTAAACAACTCAAACTAGACACTATATCCTATAAATATATAGGAATATATTTTCTTCTAAAACGGATCCTTGGACTGCGTCTCATTCCCCTCTCTAACTGGTGTGAATCAGTATATCATGAACATGAATTTGGGTGCTAACAATCCACTAAGCACTGGGACGCTGATGACTAAATTAAATTTGACATGACAAGGTCACTTGATAAAATGTAAATGTTTTTTATCGAAAACATTGCTGTATAACAAGGCATGAGCTTCAGGTATTATTTCCAGCCACGTTAAGTAAATACAGTGATCCGTTATAATTTTTTTTTTTTAAATGGTGCATTCTGGGAATTCCTAGGGACCGAACATTTGAGGAAATTACTTTGATTCCATCTGCAGTCACTAGGCAGTGGCTTAAGAAACACCCTATATGCAGTTTAATATTGTTAGTTAAGATGTGTCTGCCATCTCTTTACAAAAAAAATAATTTCTTGCTAAATAATAAAAGAGGTTTGACACATGACTATAACACCAACCAGTAAATATGTGTTTGTTTTATTTACAGTTAAACAAAAAAAATGACCCTGAATGAAATAGCGATAATAAGAAAATGAATGCCGCATGCTATGCATTCTAAGTTTCTTGTAAATACATCTGTGAACATAACATAATTGATGTTAATTTTGTTACCACCACTACAAACTCCACCACACCAAAATGAGAAGGTTCTATGTTTTTCTGTTCTGAAAATGCCATAAAAAGAAAGCATGAGAAGCAGTGACGGTGTGATGAATGCAAAGAAAGACCTCATTAAACAAGTGCTTGACACAAAATGGCCATGAGTTAACATAACAGTGCTCAGCTGTCATGTTCGGCACGCATTCAATTGCAAATAGCTCAGTGTCTGATGTCAGAGCGAATGATGAAAGCATCTGATGGTAAGATGCTTCCTGTCTTTCTGTTCAGTAAAGTGGTGGCACTTGTGAACTGAAGAGGCAATTAAAATTTTTCTCCGGTAATTTGTTGAGATATTAACCAGAGAGCACTGTGAAATTTTCTCATGCATACCCTCATATTTATGTTATTTTCAACATCGTAGTTTAATCTGAGTCACACTGATTTCCATAATAAATAAATGAATATAAATCACCCTGAATTAATGAATTTAATTTAATTTAACAAGGAATTAAAAAGATAGTTCACCCAAAAATGAAAATATACATGTTCTTTCATGTGAGGAACACAAACTAGGAGGTTCAGCACTGTTTACACTGCTCTTTTCTATACAACAAAAACACCTTAAAGTATCACAGAAATCCATAAAAGTTGTGTGCTGTAAGTCTTCTGAAGTAATACAATAGCTAGGGTGTCAGAACTGAAATTTAAAGGGTTAGTTCACACAAAAATGAAAATTCTGTCATTAATTACTTACCCTCATGTCGTAAGACCTCCGTTCATCTTCGAAACACAAATGAAGATATTTTAGTTGAAATCCGATGGCTCAGAAAGGCCTCCATTGGCACAATGCACTTTACACTCTCAAGACCCATTAAAGGTACTAAAGACGTTGTTACAAAGTCCATCTCACTACAGTGGTTCTACAATAACTTTATAAAGCGACGAGAATAGTTTTTGTGCGCAAAAAAATTCATAAATAACGACATATAGTGATGACCGATTTCAAAACAATGCATCATGAAGCTTCAAAGCGTTATGAATCAGCGAGTCGAATCATGATTCGGATCGCGTGTCAAACCGCCAAACTGCTGAAATCACGTGACTTTGGCGATCCAAACCACTGAATCGACTTCGACTCACTGATTCATAACGCTTTGAAGCTTCATGATGCTGTGTTTTGAAATCGGTCATCACTATATAAGTCGTTATTTAGTTTTTTTTTTTAGCACAAAAACTATTCTCGTCGCTTCATTAAGTTATTGTAGAACCACTGTAGTGAGATGGACTTTGTAACGACGTCTTTAGTACCTTTTATGGGTCTTGAGAGTGTAAAGTGCCATTGTGCCAATGGAGGCCTTTCTGAGCCATCGGATTTCAACTAAAATATCTTCATTTGTGTTCCGAAGATGAACGGAGGTCTTACGGGTGTCGAACAACATGAGGGTAAGTAATTAATAACATAATTTTCATTTTTGGGTGAACTAACCCTTTAAACTTTTATTCTCAAGTCTCAAGCTCTGAAATCTCATTTGGAAATGCACATATTCAAATATGGTAAGTGACTGGTTATGTGACAAACAAAGAACGATCTGTGTATGTTGCTTTCAAAAGGGTTAGTTCACCCAAAAATGAAAATTGTATCATTAATTACTCACCCTCATGTCGTTCCAAACCCGTAAGACTTTCGTTCATCTTCGGAGCATAAGTGAAAATGTTTTAAATGAAATCTGAGAGATTACTGTCCCTCCATTGACAGCTACGCAACTACCACTTTGATGCTTCAAAAACTTAATAGAGAGATTGTCAAACTAATCCATATGAATTGAGCGGTTTAATAAAAATTTTAAGAAGAGACACAATCGCTTTATATGATGAACAGATTAAATTTAGGCTTTTGTTCACATATAAACATTCACCAGTTGTGGTAAACGGAACCTTAAGCATGTTCACTTGACGGCGAGAACCAATGAGGTTCATTCTCGTGTGTCACGCAGCACATTTAAGATTTTGTTCACGCGCGTCAAGCAAGTGCAGTTGAGCTTCTGTTCATGTCCGCTAATCAATGTTTATATGTGAATAAAAACCTCAATCTGTTCATCATTTAAAGCGATTGTGTCTCTTTAGAAAATGTGGACTAAACCGCTCAATTCATATGGATTCGTTTTACAATCTGTTTATGAACTTTTGAATGCGTCAAAGTGGTAATTGCGTAGACTGTCAAAGGTGGGACAGAAATCTCAGATTAAATTAAAAATATCTTATGAAGATGAACGAAAGTCTTACAGGTGAGTAAATGATGACAAATTTTTCATTTTTGAGTGAACTATCCCTTTAAAATTCGGCAAGCTATATTATTGTATAATGTATAATATATGTATATATGTTGTATTATTATGTTATTTCATACTATCGAATGTGTCAACTATAGCAACAGATGACTATTATTCATTGCACAGAATTGGTAATGGCACGGATTGATCTTTGGTTGGCCAATCAGCGGAAAGGGCATTTAACCTACACATGGGAATTGAATATTCAAGCTGTTTATTCCTTTAATACCTAATAAAAATGTACCTGAATTCTTGTTTTTATCATTTTCATCATTTTCAAATGTTTCTGCTTTCAGTATTTAAAAAAACGTTCACGGACCTACACAGACCAAGAAGCTTAATACTTAAATATTTGAAAATTTGAATATTGATTATTCTGAAAGATTTATGGTGCATTATGTTCTTCTTAGCTAGGATTAGCTTTAGCTTAGCTTTTCATTTTTGGGTGAACAATTATTTTAAGCCAGCCCCACTATTACACAGAAAGTGCAAATCAAACAGAATGTATTTGTACCTCCCATAGGCGAAGCGTCTGTCTTTGTGATGGTCTCCAAAGGTATCCCATAGCCGGAGGGACACACTTACGTCATCCACAACATCTCTGGAACGTTCTAAGACCTACAAGGAGTCATAGCGTTAATTCGGCTTTTAAAGTAGCACCCCTGCCCCGAAGCAAAGAAGACCACAGGCGTGTTTGATCTTTTTCTGTAATCTGTTTCCCTTCTGCCAGCCGAAATTTAAATGAATCCTGACGGAAGCAAATCTGGGGATCATGCGCTTGTTATCTCCAGCCATGGGCCTGACGTAATGCAATGATAATGGCAAGGTAAATTTAATTGATAGAAGATTTACCTCTTGACAGACTCTGTACTGGTCGATGGCCCAGACGGTGGGTACGTGGGTGGCCAGAAGTTGGTATTGGGTCAGGGTAGTGTTGCAGGCCCGCGCACAAATAAGGCGAGTCTTCCCCACAGCATTGTCTCCTACAACAACACACTTGATGGTCTCTACGTTGGGTCTTTCGTAGTCCATACTTAACTTTAGCACCCTATGACAAGAGGAATTATTGTACAACAATTCATAATGGCGCACATACATACTGGTATTTAATTTCAGATCTATTAAAGCAGAAGCTGCAGAGAGCGTTGACCTTGCTGTGGGACAATGAAACCTCAATATAATACAGGACTTCTTGTTTTCACATTCCTAAAATAGTTGCCCTATATTTATCCACATCTTGTTCTTGCTGAGTGGGACAAAACCCAACCCGTATGACTTTCTTATCAGATGCAATGTGTATGACTGCAAATATAAAGATTATTTTACAATAAAGAGTGTTTTTAATGACAGCTCTGGTAATTATAGACAGAGGACCGGACCCAGATATGGATTATGCAACAAGATTTGTTGCTGTGGTCCAGAGAGGCCTTGATTTAATGGACTTTACAGTGGAGTTTTGCCGTCAAGTCGTTGTATTGGATCGGAGTAAATAATTCAGTAGACCTCCCAGACACCCATGGACTGGACTGGAGGGAGGCCATCATCAGGTGTCTGAAGAGCGTCTGTGGCATCTGTGGCAGAACGAATACTGGTGGACTTGGACAAAGAGGACTGGCTGATAGAATCGGACACTGAGGTACTGCCTCCCACCTGAATCTTCTGTTTCTTCATCATCACCGCTGGTTCATCCAGCTTTAAGACTGTGTTGTCGAACTGTATGGACTTTGAATTACCTTCCCTCTCTCACCCTCAACGCAGAGCTCAGCCAGTCCTCCAACCCCGCCTCAGCTGGATGCCTGCAGCCCTTCATCTTCCCTATGACGTCTTGTGCTGTTGTGAAGCCTCAGGTCGTGCAATCACCAGAAGCGAGAGGATCCCTCAGCTCTGCCTCCGGCCTCTGATCCCCTCGCTCCACCTTGGACCGTTGACTCCGCCTTGGCTCCTGTCACCCTCAGCTCCACCAGAGACCATCTGCCTTGTGGCTCCACCAGGCTCCATTTTCCCTTTAGCTCCACCTCAATCAGCCATCACCCTGCCTGCACTGCAGACTTACGAGCCATCCACTGCGCTCCGTCTCTTCGGCTCCAGTTGGCTCTGCCCTCCCTCCGGCTCCACCTTGGCCCTCAGTCGCAACGGCTCCGGCACAGTCCTAGGGCATTCTCGGACGCTCGTCGCCTCGGCTGCGCCTTGGTCTCCTGTGCCAGCAGGGTGGCTCAAGTCCATGGGCTCTCCGTCTAAGCCCTGGGATCCCATGACATCAGCTCCATCTCCGTCGGTCGTTCCACGGATGTTGTCAGCCAAGTTTACACCGTGGCTCCTCCCTCCTGCAACTCTGCCGTGGGCTTTCCTCCAGTCTGCGCTCTTGGTCTCATCCACCTGACCACTCCTCCTGACATCTCCTTGATGGCCGCTACCACCATCTGCTCCTCGCTGGTATTCTTTGTCAGTTTATCTGCCTTCGCCTTCTCCTTGCCTACTTCCAAAGCCCCCACCATCCCTCACTCATCTCTTCTGTTTTGGCATGAGGCCACGCCTTCTTGGAGGGGGCGTTATGTCACGTATATGTTCTGTCTGTTTCATTATTATGGACTTTTAGTTTGTTTTCATCAGTCACGTGTTCCTTTGTTTGACCCCCCCCCATCTTTAGTTACCATGGTTACTGATATGATTGGTTCTTTTGTTCAGCTGTGTATCATTAATTAACCTTTAATTTCTTAATTAACCTTTAAGACTTTAAACTCTAAAGTCTCAACAGTGATGACAATCAGCATATGTCAGCGGTATGTCAAGTTGTGCTTTAAAAACTGGATTATATTCATTCAGCATGATCACAAAACTTCCATGCATGCACCTCTGTGCTCTGTATGACTAATCCACTCATTTTTTATGCTGAAATCTCTTTATATACAGTAGTACGAAGACAGATGTATTGGCATTTTTCTGGGGCTGTTGCAATTTAATTTTGATCAAATAACAAGGTTGTAGGAAGAATCAGTTCATTATTCATCATTCAGTTAATTGCTGCCTTAAATGTTTTATTAAAACTAAAGTGCATATTCCAAACAATTCCCATTACAGATTAAGTTGATACTCTAAAAAAAATCATAAAATCGAGTACAAATAGACAAGTAAATGGATAGTAAGAAACAAAGATATGTCATAATTTTTATTTAAAGCATATTCATCTGGAGTGACTATTGCATTAAAGTTTAAACTTGCAGAACAATCATACTAAAACATACTGCAGAATCAGAAATAGTGTAGTGCGTACGTCATAATATAAATGAAAATGTAAACATATACAACATTTATTCACAGTGAAACGTGGAAGCATGTTATTCCTATCTCATCTGACTCTTAAAAATGATTACCCCAAGTTGATTTACTATAAGTCTATTGTTATTATTATGTGAATAAAAGTAGTTCATTTAGATGCTACCACACAAAGCACATTTTTCAATTATAGATTAAACATTTTCACTGCTGAAAATGTAAACAGCATGAACTTGCAAAGCAAGTAATGTATGGAGAATACTGACATTACTCCACATTGCGCACAAAATATAATGTTGGGAAATAATTCCATAACCAACAAAAATGATATTATAATTTACTTATAGCATACATAAAAACAATACATCGTTGTCTCTATTTAAGAAGTTGATCAACTGTCCTACAAGGTGCATGAAGAATTAGCCAACATGAGGACACCACCCTGCAAACAAAAGCCATCACACGGTGGACACACGCATACGTACCGTGTCTTTGTGATGTGTGTGTTTATTGTTGTCAGAAGTCAAGAATTCTGAATACAGTGACTGCAGCTTGCTGATGTTATGAAAGAACAATCGCTCGTCGCTAGCTGGGGAAATGCTGCAAAACCATCTCCTAACCACCACCACGTTCCCCGTCTGTGAGCCAAAAAAAGTTAATTCCTATATACTTGCAAGCGTATAGACTGGTAAATACGCTGGGATATTGTGTCCTTCCCGGTCGCGAGGCTCTTTGAGAGAATCATCATCTGTCGCGAGTCAGATGCGGCTTCCATTGTGACGTCATAGAGCCGGTGCTATTAATAGCACGCGCGTACGATTTCATTCAGGAAAACAAGGTGCCTCATATGTGCTGTGAGCCAAACAAGAGCACCAGACAGCACTTGGAAGCTAATTTTCACCGAAACACACAGCGAAACAGTGTTTATTTAAGAGAAGTAACATCTTAAAGGTGTTCAAATGGAATTGCTACTTAGACTTGACACATAACTGCATTCACCGTGTGACAGTGCCAGTCACTGTCAAGGCTGGTAGCCATTTAAGTCTAATTCTGTATAACAAGGCATTATGCTGTAAATCTCCCCAGGTTATGAAATGTATTATGAATTTATTTTACAAGCACAGTCAGATACACCTGCACACACACTGATTATATGCTAAATGACTGACTTGTCTACATCATTTTAATCCAAATATGTACAATTGGCATCGACTCATTTCTGATATTCTGCATATGGATGAGCAAAAATCTGATTCTGTTTTATGATACCATAGACTGAGTGTATGTCAAAATAGGACCTGTGAATCCAGTAAAAGAACAGACTGTCCTAATTCTAGCAATTTCCTCCATCTTTTTACTTGCTCGGAGAAACACAGCTCAAATTATGAATGAAACCAGGGCGGCGGAGCCACATCAAGAGATACTTCAGGGCCTGTCTCATGCATATAAGCCCAGAGGATGTTTTTGAATCATGCATGAAGTGTGTGATGTAGATATATTTATAACTGCTTGGAGCCTGCTGATCCCTTGGTTTACTGGAGGCAGTAACTGAATGAAGGCAAAGTTGAGTGGGACACATCCTGTAAACAGGATTATTCAGCTTCAGTATATTGGGATGTCTTAGCCTGTCTGATTGTCAAGTAGGTGATACCATGTGGTGCATAACATATAAGTGAAATTTTCCAATGTGTAATCCTTCAAATTAATTCATACCTGCTATGACCCAGTTGTCAGACTCATTAGACATTTTGTGCATCACTAATGCGCGCCACAATTCATTGAAAGTTCTAAAAATGCACAAAAAAGAAAACATTATCTCTATTCCATAACCTATGAAGCATCACAAATAAAGCACCGTGCGTTTCTTCAATTGCTAATCCGCCGTCTCATTGTGATTGCAAATAGCAAAATGATGATATACTTTGTGCTTAATTTTACATTTGGATTTGGTGCTACGTGATAAAGCGGGGCCTTTTTCTAAAATCCTGATCCTGTGGTTAATCAAGATAACCAGGACTAGTGATGTGGGAATCCTTTTAATCTACTAAAGCCGTTGATGTGCAGAGAGCAGACAGAGTTGGCAGGTGAGTGTGCTAATCAGCCTTTAGCCAGTGGCACAGTTAGATGTCTGGGTTTACACCCTCAGGAAGAAGGATCATTTTGAAAATAATTGCTGCATGTGCGTGTCTGGTACTCTGAGAGGCGTCCAAGTCTATTTTCTAAAGTAAATGTTTTTATTATATTCATATAACAAGCAATGAGTTTACAATGAAATTGAACCAGAAAATGTTGGCTACATGAATTTAACATATTTTGAGTATTTGGTATGTCCAACTTTTGCTTTAATGACAGCATGGACTCCACAAGTTTGCGTTACAAACCCAAATGTTACAAATTGGTTACTGAGTTTATTTCTTTTATAGTCTATGGTTTATTTCAGTAAGTTATTGTAGCTTTTTGGATAAAAACTAAGAGGACAAACCTTTTTGGGGAGACCCGTTAAATAGCGTTTGCATTTTGCATTTTTATCAGCTGTGGATTTTATGCATACAATAATTATTTTTGTTTTATTTTATGTATTTTTGTCCATATTCATTTTATTCTCATTTACAAGCATTTATAGACATTCTCACTTTTTTATTTTATTTTGATATATCTTAACATAACTTTAATCTTTAATAAACATGAAAAAATGGCATTATCTTATATTCATATTCCTGGTTTGTAATTAATGCCCTCAGACTGGCGACATCCTCATGATTATTTTTACATAGACTGCTCAAATGCAACCAGGCTCTAAACTGCAATGATCAATCTCAAACAGATGGCAAAAGCCAAGCCATGTTTGATTGTGCCCCTGCAAAATCCGTCCAGAGACATGTTACATAAGGCCGATGTGCAAGTAGCCGCATTTACAAACCTCCCTAGATTTATCCTGCATTGACACTCCATGCAATCCCATCCGGATACTGGACGCATAATTCCTTGACCTAGGCAGTGGCCAACAGTAGCCAAGACAGGCTTTTACTGGCAGCCTAAGGTAAGACAAACACATCATGAAGTTTATTCATGAATAAAATGGTCAATTAGGGCATAATGCATCTCTAGATGTGTCTAAATTATTTATATAAAAGCATAATGAGATTTGCTTGACATTTGCAATAAAATATGTTTAGGAGGTACGTTTATTTTTTTTACACTGACATATCTCGTTTTTTAAAAAGCTTTTCAAAAGTACTTCAGGAAATTGTGTGGATATACATATTTCTATTCTGTCCAGTACTCTAGGATTCAATGTTTTACATTTGGGACCCCTGGGGGTGTATGAAGGTAGTGCATGTCATAAATGGATTAAGATATACAGTATATAATAATATAAATACCATTAAATCAAAAAATAATTGGACATGGCTACTCATTTTATTATTATTATTATTATTATTATTATTATATTTTGAATTATAGTAGATATACATTTAATTACATTATACATATTGGGTTGGACAATGAAACTGTAGCACTGGTCAATATAATGTTGGTTTCAGCAGAGTGCTGAATTAGCAGAGCAATAGCACAGCTGTATATAAAATATTGCAATCCGCATAACCTAATTGGAGACGTATCAGAGTTCAAAATAGGACAAATTGTTGGTGTGTGTCTCGCTGACTCATCTGTGACTAGGGCTGTGTTTCCCAAAAGCATTGCCAGCCCAAGTTAGCTCACAATGCCTTTGGGAAATGCAGCCCAGGACCGCAAGACATTGTGGTGTATCGAGAACCACGGGTAATATCGGCATACCACCATGAAGGAAGAACCACATCTAACAGGAGTAACTGTCGACGCAGGAGGAAGCAGTCCAGTCCATGAAAAGGATGTCCAGGTACCTAGAATGTATCCAAAAAACATAAAACCACAGCTGCCCAACTCACTGCAGAATTAAATGCACACCTCTATCCTGTTTCCACCTAAACTGTTTGTCATGAAGCTCCACAGAGTCAATTTTCATCAATAGCCAAACCTTTGGTCACTTGTACCAATGCCAAATCTCAGTTTCAATGGTGCCAACAGTGCAATTCTTGGGCTGCAGACAATGTGAAACATACACTCACCTAAACGATTATTAGGAACACCTGTTCAATTTCTCATGAATGCAAATATCTAATCTGTCTGCTATTGGTGTTTCTGGCACAGCCCTCAATTGGTTTCAGTCATACCTCACTAACAGAAAACAGTTTGTCACACTTGGTCCACATCAGTCTACCAAGTCTCCAGTCACTCGTGGTGTCCCCCAGGGTTCTGTTCTTGGGCCCCTCCTCTTTCTCATATACATCCTCCCTCTTGGCCAGATCATCCGCAGACACGGTCTAAATTTCCACTGCTATGCAGATGACATTCAACTCTATCTTACCACTACCTCTCCCTCTGACCCCCCACCACGCTCCCTCACTGACTGCCTTTCTGATTTAAAATCCTGGATGCAAAACAACTTTCTCAAACTCAATACAGATAAAACAGAAATTCTGCTGATTGGCCCCAAAAGCATGCTCTCCAAACCTCAAACTGTCACTCTTAACATTGATGGTTCACTTTTCCACTCCACCCCGGTTGTCAAAAACCTTGGCATTCACCTTGATTCAACCCTCACCTTTGACCACCACATCAAATCACTCACTAAGACTGCCTTCTTTCACCTCCGCAACATTGCCCGCCTCCGCCCCTTCCTCTCTGTTAGTGATGCACAGACTTTGGTCCACTCATTCATTATGTCCCGTCTAGATTACTGCAACTCACTCTTCCTTGGTCTCCCCTCTAAATCCCTTCAAAGATTACAATACATTCAAAACTCTGCAGCCAGGCTCCTCACCCATACCAAACGATCAGCACACATCACCCCCATTCTCCATCAACTTCATTGGCTACCAGTTCGGTCTCGGATTAAATACAAAGTACTACTACTCACTTTCAAAGCACTCCACAACCTTGCTCCCCCATACATCTGCGACCTCTTGACCCCTTATACTCCCTCCCGCTCACTCAGATCCTCTGATCAAAACCGCCTAGTCATCCCCCGTACCAGACTCTCCACTCTGGGTGGCAGGTCCTTTAGTGCCTTGGCCCCCAAATTCTGGAACTCCCTCCCCCAACCTCTTCGTGACTGTCCATCTCTTCCCCTCTTCAAAGCACATCTCAAGACCTTTTTGTTTAATGATCACTTCTCTTCTACACCCAACACATAGCTCCATACACAGCTTATTTTGTTGTATTGTTATTGATATTATTTTGTTTGTCTGTTTGTTGCTATGCCTCCTTCTGCTATGTTAAGCGACCTTGGGTTTGAGAAAGGCGCTAAATAAAATAAACTTATTATTAAACTTATTATTATAATCAACCAATCACATGGCAGTTGCTTCAATGCATTTAGGGGTGTGGTCCTGGTCAAGACAATCTCCTGAACTCCAAACTGAATGTCAGAATGGGAAAGAAAAGTGATTTAAGCAATTTTGAGCGTGGCATGCTTGTTGGTGCCAGACGGGCCGGTCTGAGTATTCCACAATCTGCTTAGTTACTAGGATTTTCACGCACAACCATTTCTAGGGTTTACAAAGAATGGTGTGAAAAGGGAAAACATCCAGTATGTGGCAGTCCTGTGGGCGAAAATGCCTTGTTGATGCTAGAGGTCAGAGGAGAATGGGCCGACTGATTCAAGCTGATAGAAGAGCAACTTTGACTGAAATAACCACTCGTTACCACCGAGGAATGCAGCAAAGCATTTGTGAAGCCACAACACGCACAACCTTGAGGCGGATGGGCTACAACAGCAGAAGACCCCACCGGGTACCATTCATCTCCACTACAAATAGGAAAAAGAGGCTACAATTTGCACGAGCTCACCAAAATTGGACAGTTGAAGACTGGAAAAATGTTGCCTGGTCTGATGAGTCCCGATTTCTGTTGAGACATTCAGATGGTAGAGTCAGAATTTGGCGTAAACAGAATGAGAACATGGATCCATCATGACTTACCACTGTGCAGGCTGGTGGTGTAATGGTGTGGGGGATGTTTTCTTGGCACACTTTAGGCCCCTTAGTGCCAATTGGGCATCGTTTAAATGCCACGGCCTACCTGAGCATTGTTTCTGACCATGTCCATCCCTTTATGACCACCATGTACCCATCCTCTGATGGCTACTTCCAGCAGGATAATGCACCATGTCACAAAGCTTGAATCATTTCAAATTGGTTTCTTGAACATGACAATGAGTTCACTGTACTAAAATGGCCCCCACAGTCACCAGATCTCAACCCAATAGAGCATCTTTGGGATGTGGATGAACGGGAGCTTTGGCCCTGGATGTGCATCCCAAAAATCTCCATCAACTTCAATATGGTATCCTATCAATATGGGCCAACATTTCTAAAGAATGCTTTCAGCACTTTGTTGAATCAATGCCACGTAGAATTAAGGCAGTTCTGAAGGCGAAAGGGGGTCAAACACACTATTAGTATGGTGTTCCTAATAATCGTTTAGGTGAGTGTATATTGTTCTCTGATGAGTCCACGTTCACTGTCTTCCCCACATCCGTGTGTAAGAATTCCCAAAGAGACTTAACATCTGAAATGTTGCTGCCCAGAGTGAAGCATAGGGGAGGATCAGTGATGGTTTGGGCTGCAATACCATGGCATTCCCTACTGTGCTTGATGGGCGTGTCACTGCCAAGGACTACTGAACCATTCTGGACCATGTGCACTTAATGGTTCAAACATTGTACCCTGAGGGGGGTGCCGTGTATCAGCATGATAATGCAACACACAGCAATACTTGTGACAGTATTGTTTGATGAACATGAAAGTGAAGTTGAACATCTCCCATGGCCTGCACGGTCACCAAATCCGTTTGATCGGACCACACGAGCCAGCCTTCGCTCCACACGTGCATCATTGAGCCTTGGCCACCCATGACCCTTTTGCCGGTTCACCACTGTTCCTTCCTTGGACCACTTTTGATAGATACTGACCACTGCAGACCGGGAACACCCCACAAGAGCTGCAGTTTTGGAGATGCTCTGACCCAGTTGTCTAGCCATCACAATTTGTCCCTTGTCAAACTCGCTCAAATCCTTACACTTGCCCATTTTTCCTGCTTCTAACACACAACCCCTGTTCTTAGCCTTGTTTTTTTAGTTTCTGTCTGGTTAATTTAGTTTTTTTCCCCTCTGCCCTTTTCTTTTTGAGATCTCCCCAGATCCCCTGTCTACTTTGGCTGCCGGATCCCGTCCTTCTTCTTGCACCCTTCCTGCTTCTTCTCTGCCCGTTAGCCCCAAAAGATTCTACCACCGCCAGGTCTCTGCCTCCACTCTCCAGGGCTGCGTGACCTGCTTCCGAAACCTGGAAAATGCTGCCTTCGGAGGTCACATTTCAAGGTAGGAAGGCATCAAGGCACGTCCGAATCTATTGTTAGCTACACTTCCTGTCTCCTGAGATACCTTCATCTGATCGATTTTTGATAGGCAGCATAGATTTATCCTTCGCTGCTTTTGATATCCCACAATCCTGTGCTTTCCATTCTGTGACAGTTGAGCTGAAAAAAAGATGGCGTCCAAAGTTGAGTGTGCTGGTCAGTTTGTGTGTAAATGTAAGTTTTTTTACCAAGATTTTCCACTTCTGATGTAATTTCTAGCGAGAAATTACTAATGTAGTAATTCAATATTTGTTTAGTTCTCACCAAAGCTCTCTCTATTTTACACTGCCTTAGAAGTCTGTCTGAAATCAGTTTCGTGAGGTACCTTCATGCACAAACGCTGCCTTACAAGTCATTGTCTGTTAAGGCAGCAAGGCAACGAGTCACTGCCTAGGTTTTCGGACACAGCCCAGGTTCACTCTATCCCTCACCTGCCATTGCCACTCTGTCCCCAGGCGTTAATCAGTGAGTTCACCTCTTTGTTCTTAAACTGTCCCCCAGTGTCACTGGATCTGCTCTACTGTTCTTTCTAAATGTCCCTTGTCCGACGCCTCCTGTTGGGCTGATGTAGCACTACCTTGTACCTGGCTGGAATACTTCCTGACCTGATCCCCCTTCTGACTGTGGCCTCACTTTCCTCCCTGTGTAACAGTTTTTGCATGCCACTGTTATTCCCGCAACTGATTTCTCCTCTTTTACCACCCAGACTCTTTATCTACCCACACACACACACAAACGCTCTCTGAGGGTTATGCGTCTTGATCAGTGGTTGCTATTTTGCGGGCTATGTGAAGTCAGAGCTCGTAACCTGGAGTATATCGATCTAGTACGAGTTAACGGGTGGTAAGTCACAGGTCTGACTGCCGTTCCAGTGCACTTTCACAGGTAGAAGGTTGGAAAAACACGGGTTACGGATTGCCTGGAATGCAACATTAGAAACACCCTCACAACTGCGGTAACTTGTTTTTTGTAATTTGATGCAAAAGTAATACGTGTTTGCAAAACGGCCTGAATGCACTTTAATTAGTTTGGACTGCTTATTACAGCTCAGACAACATATACTTACATGTTTATCACTTTTAGCAGTGTTTTATGTAACTTCAAAGGGTTTCCTGTATAATGACACCAACATTTTTTATTTAGACCACTGTACATTTTAAATTGACATTTAAAATGTATGGGAAGCTTTTCAATTTGGGTAGGCCAAATCCAGGCGGAAATGGTACCAGAGTAATTTAGAGTAAATAAGTTACCTTGATGCATATCTCCAGAAAGTAGAGACTCTAAGCTTTAAAATGGTATCACATATGACATTTAAAATTGAAAGTATATACATGATGATGTCATTCTTGACCCTGTACAGGGTCCGCAGAGCTAAAACTTGCACTGTGATTTTGTTGTAAATGTAATGCGGCACCTGTGAGTCAAAACACCCCCTTGGTACAAATTTATTTTATGCTAAAAATCCAATGCCATGAACACCCTGGACATTTTTCATACTTGGTTTTTATTTAATGTCATTTAAAAAAATGTCCCCCCATTCTACCCAACACACCTGATGCATATTCTTTTTTCTTCGTTAAAAACCTTGCTGTATTTTTGTGAAGTTAATTAAGAAAAGGTACACCGCCATCTTGGAAACACAAAAAAAATTATTAACAGTCTTAATATGAATGTTTATTTTATAGCTTATTAATCGATTTTTTTTTATTATTATTAATAAAAATAATACAGTGTTGTTGAAAATGTCAAGCATTTTTATATTAGGGGTTTGAGAGTCAGGGTGATTGTCATGGTTGGTTTACTCTGCAGACCTGAAGACTATAATTCAACACCTTTTAAGACTGAGCTGCCATGAATGCCTTGCATTGCTGGAACATGTTCCTGGTATTTTAAAGACAATTCGCCTAAAGAACAAACATCATTCCAATAGTGACTCAAAGGTCTCAGTATTTACCCTGCACTGATCAAACAATGTTTCCTTTTTACTTTTATTTACTGAAAGATTAAGTTATATTACCATGTTGACAGTTGCCTTAAAAGTTAAAAGCAAACTTAAAAGTTGTCACTATTTAAACAGAAACCCACATTAGAAACTGGATGTAACTAAAGGCAAGGCCGGGGCTAGTTGTCATAGTTTTTACTCCACTGATTATTTCATGTTGGTAGTTCTTATTTTATTTTATAGAAATTGAGCATTATACCATTATTGTCAAAGGAAGGGAAAAAAAGTGAATTAAACTCTCATTTTGTGAAACTATGTCTGAATATGGGACATGTTACCATATGGAATTTGGGGTAATTTAAAATCGGAAAATTAGGAGACAAAACACTTTAGTCTAAACAATGTGTAATTAATCTGTTCGACAACATATAACATGTGACAACTTGCCCCAATAGGTCCCTTTTGAAAAAATTATTTGGCTATAACTTTGCAACTACATGTCAACTAACTTTCATTAGAGTATTAGTCGACACTCTGCTTAATATCTGCTAACTCTTTATAGTGATGGTCCCTCAACAGACATTCCACTGACTATACGTAACTTTGAAACTACATATATACCTAACCAGCAGCCATATCACCCTGTAGCCCAAGACTGGTTTCCCACTGAAGCCAAGCAGGGCTGAGCCTGGTTACCTGGATGGGAGACCAACTGGGAAAACTAGGTTGCTGCTGGAAGAGGTGTTAGTGAGGCCAGCAGGGGGTGCTCACCCTTTGGTCTGTGTCGGTCCTAACGCTCCAGTATAGTGATGGGGACACTATACTGTAACAAGCACCGTCCTTTGGATGAAACGTTAAACCGAGGTCTTGACTCTCTGTGGTCATTAAAAATCCCAGGATGTCCTTCGATAAAGAGTAGGGGTGTAACCCCGGCATCCTGGCCAAATTTGCCCATTGGCCCCTGTCCATCATGGCCAATATATATATATATGTACGATTGGCTTGATCACTCTGTCTCCTCTCCACCAATCAGCAGGTGTGTGGTGAGCGTTCTGGTGCAATATGGATCAACTCTGTCATATCTTTCAGTTCATTTTTAATTTGCCCTTATCACAACAAAGAGTCCCAAGAAGTTGGAAGCATTCTATTATTGTGCCTATAGCCAGGTGCAGCTCCTCAAAATCCTTGAATGATTTTAGACCTGTAGCCTTGACCTAATTGGTTATGAAAAGCTTTGAGAAAATTATCAAAGAGGCTGTCCTACTGCAGGTTGGAGATCAGTTAGATCCACTGCAGTTTGCATACAGGTCTGGCAGGGGTGTGGAGGATGCTGTGATCACACTACTGCACTTCATTTTTAGCCATCTGGATAGAGCTAAGACTCATGTCAGACTTTTATTTGTTGATTTTACTTCTGCTTTTAACACCATTCAGCCCTTTCTGCTCGCTGAGAGACTGATTGCGGATTTTAACCTTGATTTGAATTTGGTGGGCTGGTTATTGGATTTTTTAACAGACAGATCCCAGAGTGTGAGGGCCAACAGCACCCTGTCTGAAGTCATTTTTAGATCCACTGCTGTCTATCTCCTCTCCTGTACATCCTGTACACAAACCAGTGTCCCAGTTTATACCAGGATAGATACATACTTAAGTTTGCTGATGATTCTGTCATTGTCAGCCTGCTATCAGGGAATGAGCGGGACCATGGGCCAGTCCTCAGTGACTTTGTAGAGTGGTGCGATAGCTCCTTTTTACAGCTAAATGTATCTAAAACTAAGGACATGGTCATTGACTTTCGCAGGACACCACCTCCCTTTACAGTCACGGTTATTAAAGGCACGGACTAGGGCTGTAACGATATGCGATATGAAATCGAAATCGCAATACGCAGGTCCACGAACCTGTATCGCGATGTGAGAAGGCAGAATAGCGACACACCCCTTCCAACTCCCAGAATTATCCTTCCTGTCCAGATCCAATGCAACCACATTTTTAAATTACTATATGTATTATAGTAAAGTTAAGTTGAAGTTAACATTATAAAATACGTAGACCTACACCACAAAACTAGTTGAGGATAAATTCTTTAATTTTATCTGTAAGCGTCCTCCAATTACGTGTGATACCTTAAGCTTTCCAATCATGTGACGCGTCACGCGAGCTAGTTGAAGAACGCGAGGAAACATGGCAACCAACCCAGAGATTGCGGACCCTCCTAGTACTTTTAAGTCAGCAGTATGGCAACATTTCGGCTACCGGGGGAGAACAAGGATGGCAATCGTGTAGTTGACAAGACCCACACAATTTGCCGTAAGTGTTTCAAGAAGCTTCCCCAACCGGCCGGCAACACAACCAACATGCAGATGCATATCTTAAGGCACCATCCCGACATCAGTTTAGCTCGTGCACAGAAAACAACCCAACAGCAGCAGCCTACACTACCTAGTTTATTCCAAGCAAAGTTTCCAGCCAATTCAGATCGAGCACAAAAAATTACAGATGCAATTGGAATTTTTATGTCACTGGATATGCGCCCTTTTTCGGTTGTTGAAAACGAGGGATTCAAGTATTTACTTAGTGTGCTCGAGCCCCGTTATGCATTACCGAGCCGGGCGCATTTCTCTCAAAATGTGCTACCAAAATTTCTGGAGAAAACAAAGGCTAAGGTGGAGGAAGGGTTGAGTACTGCTGAATCCATCGCAATCACCACCGATGGATGGACGTCCCGTGCCACAGACAGCTATATGACCATAACCGCACACTATATTACGGCCGATTGGCAAATAGCAAACCCCGTCCTCCAAACACGCGCTGTGTATGAGAGCCATACAAGCGACCATTAATCGGAAATACTTAAAGAGGCAGAGTTCTGTTTGTTTTTCAACAGTATTTTATTACAAAGAAAACAGAAGTGTTATAGCTTTGGCTATATAATTTAATTTACTTAGGTATTTTGTTAATAATTTACATAGTTAATATTGTTATTTGGTGTTCAGTTTATACAGGTTTTTCAAATGTTATTTAAAGGAGCTGTATGTAGGACTGTGGCCAAAACTGGTACTGCAATCACTTTCAAATTACTGTAGAGCGGTGGATCCCCTCTCCCCCTCCCCCTGACTCGAGGTTGCCAGATAGGCTGCAGGATGCAGCAGGAACGTAGGCTGCTACACGGAGCTTTCAATGGCAAGTGACGAGTCGTACACAGTAAGTTTTTTTTCTTTCTGTTAATTATGTTTATGCTTCAAGAGCGATGTTTTGTGAAGTAATTATGAATCGCAAAAATTTACTAATGGCGATTAGCCAAATATAATCGTAAATATGAACGCGTATGTGACAGTACATTCCCACATGAAACAATACTATAGTAAAATTACAGCAAAGCTAAATAACATTAGCAATGGTCATACAGGTCAACTTGCAGCATGTTTTGTCCACTATATATGCGAAGAACGAATGAGGAATCATTTTTACTGAGGTAACGTTAGGCTACTGTCTCAAATACGTTTACACGGTGCTAATAGGCGTGCTAATGTTGTTTTCCTCAGCGTCCCAGCATAATGACAGAGAAACGGGCTCTGATAATGCATTACTAATGTTAGCAATGACGACTCGCCGTTTTTATTTACCAAACAATTCCTTAACGTTACCTTTTCAATTCAATGTCCCACCTCCTCCATCTGCGCTAACCTAACGTTACTTTGCACGAACATGCATAACTTTGTTCGACTGTCATGAATATTTGAAATGTCCATTTACATTAAGTACAAGTTAGCCAAACATAGATGAACCTTACCTGTCCAGGAGAAAATTAGCAACGATGGCATCAGTCTTCAAATTATTCTCCGTTTTCAGCCGTCTTTATCTTTCAAAGGCATCTCAAATCCTTGTTTTATTTCGGACACTGTCACAACGTTTTTCTGATTCATAACGAGGTCGTTTATTTTTCGTAAAGTTAGACATTGTTTATCCAAAAAGTTTGTAGCTGCAGCTGTGGTAACTAGAGCAGAGCTGGCAACCCGAATGCAGAAACACTACTGACTTTATGATTGGTAGATAGGTGGAGGGTGGCGCTTCAGGCATGACACAACATGTCAACATCAACATCAGTTGAGGGCTGCAACTTCACTTTTAAAATGACAATATCTTGGCCGGACAACCGTTGTCAGTGATATAAATATTTGAAATTAACATGATTTCTTAATGTCTAGTGACATATCAGGGCCATTTTATGATTAATTGAAATACATTTCTTACATACAGTTCCTTTAATAAAAAAAATGTTTTTCCTCAAAATATCATTTGAACTGTTTTGTCAACTGTTTTGTTGTTTTTTTCTTGGGCACATTTATAAAAGTTACTTAAATGTCCTAATTGAACTAAGGCCTAATCCTGGTTTAGTCTAAGCCCTGTCTGTGAAACCGGGCCTTAGAGTCATAGCTCATTCACAGGATCATCCCCTAAGAACAGAGTTTGAGCTTTTGCCCTCTGAGCGGCGCTATCGAGTTCCTAGCTGCAGAACAAAGAGAATGCAAATATCTTTTATTTCGTCAGCTGTGAGGCCCCTTAATGGCACTTAGTACTTTATAATAACTTGTTCTGTATTTTATTTATTTATTTATTTGCACATTATGTACATTGGGCGTTATTGTGAATTCCTTCTCTGCTGGTTGGTCTTTGTTGGTGAGTGTTGTTGTATGTTTATGTGTTTTATGTGGAGCATTTGCTGCAAATCCAATTTCCCCTTGTGGGACAATAAAGGTACTTTGACTTTTACTTTGACTTTGATATGGCTGCCGTCGCATCATCCAGGTGGATGCTGCACATTGGTGGTGGTTGAGGAGATTCCCCCCTTCTATATGTAAAGCGCTACACTCAAAAAACTGAACTTTCACTGTTGTTAGTTGCACTCAAATCATCCTTGTTCACATTACTTAAAAAACTCATGCAACTACATGGACTTAAATTTATTGAGTTGTTTCTACTAAAAATTTGTATTGTCAGTATACTTAATAAGTGTTTGTACGGTCAGTTTAACATTCCTGAGTGAAAAGAACATAGTGGGCAGTGGATCTGTAGTTCCCTTTCGTTCAGTCACTACGACGTAACGTTAGTGACTAACGAATGGGGGTTTCGCTTAGAAGCCTATCAACTTCGAGTTTTGAGAAAACGCCCAATGGCGTGCCAATGCCATGGGGCATGCGGAATTTGCATACGTAGCTCCGCCTCACTGCGTGAGTATATAAGGAAGTACGAGGCAATATCGCATTATGTTTCTGCTTTCGGAGCCAAGAGTACCTACCTCTTCACTCCTACAGCCTTCTGAGACTCTGTCAGCTTCTTCGAGACGAGCAGCTTTCCAGTCGGTGTTGGTGTGACGGCGCGTTCCAGTGATCGCATACTTCCTGCCTGCTGATCTGTGCAGTGGTCCGCCTGACAGCTGGTGTGTGTTTCCCTGGGCGCTTCGGCATCGACTGCGAGGCTTTCCTCTCACAAAAAGAGCTTGCGCGTGGCACGTCTTTTTCAAGACGGCTCGCCCGTGCACTTCCGGGTGCGATCGATTTTCCGCTGCTGTCTGAGGACGCATTCACTGCTCGAGCGTGTTTGGGCTTCAGCGCGCACGGGCAGTGTTTGCGGATGTGTCACGTTTCCATTACGGGGGCGTGACCATCGCGATGTCACGGTCGAGACTCAATGATCTCCGTGAGGAGAGAGAGTCCCCTCTGCCACACCCCAATCTACCGTCCCCGAGTGAGATGGTACTTTGGCTGGTGGCCAGGGTGACCTGAGGGCGGTGCTGTGGTATTAAGAACCCCGACGTTCATTCCTCGGGCCACACCCCCCTCTTATACATCGCCTCCGCGAGTGTTGGATTGAATCTACGGCCCGTCTCTGACGCCCCGTTCGTTCAGTTCACGCTCCGGATAGCAGTGAGATGTCGATCGCCGCATCCCAAGGTGGGCTGGAGTCCTTTGGGGATGACGATTAGGTTGTGCTCCGCCTCCGGGTGTGTCAGCACTGCCTGATCTGACCTAAAGTTGACAGCCATGTTATCTCGGGCAGCCGCGAGTCTCGCGCTGGTGTGGAACTCCGCCCAGTCGTGGGTGCTCGTGGTTGCGCGATTGGTTTTTGGGGGCGGCACCCGACAGCTGTTGGGCCCCGCCCCCAATGCCTTTCGCTCCCGGGGTGCATGAGGAGATCACGCGGTCCCGGAAGTCCCCGTGCTTCTCGCGACCGTTTGGTGGCCTCCTCCGCCTTCTCTGCCCTTGATGGGGCCGCGGCCTAGGGTACACTGGGGCCCCCTCCCCCCCCACTGTTGAACTCTCTGTTGCGCACTACGGTGTCCACAGAGGGCTTTGACGTGGCGTGGTGTGGCTGTCCTAAGCACCCCCCCCAAAGCCTGTGGGCTCGTCTACTTCGGTGGCGTGGTCCCGCAGTGCTACGGGCAGGCCGCCGCCCCTTTGCACATGCACAAGGGTGGAGCCGACCCAGGGCTCTTCATTGAGCTGCGTGCCGCAACTGACCCCGCCCCCGGGCGGTGAAGGTGGCCACACGCTCCCTGGGTCGGGCGATGTCCACAGCTGTGGTCCGGGAGAACACCAGGCCTTACCTGGTGATGTGGAGGACGTTGAGCGGGCCCGCCTCCTCAACTCACCCATATCCCAGGCTGGCCTCTTCGGCGGCGCGGCTGAGAACTGCGCCCAACAGTTCTCGGCCGCCCCAGAGCAGACTGAGGCTGCAACACGTACTGCCCCGGCGGCCAGCTGCTGCACCAGCCGCCGGCCCAGTCGCCTCAGTCCGCTCGCCGCCGAGGGCGCCCTCCCTCTTCCCGCCCGGCCCCAGCAGCAGCCTTCACCTGGGCCGCGCCGTGGAGGTGGTTGAGGATGTCGCCCAGTCCGCTCCCCAGACTGGTTAAACGCCAGGATGGAGGTGGACAACTCAGAGATGGGTTCCAGTTCTTCCCAGGGGATGGTAGCAGGGCCTCTCCTTCCCCCGGTGGAGGGCCGGGGGAAAATCCTTCCGCTGCTGGCCCCCGGGCTAGCAGCGCTTGGGAAGAACTCATGTTCCTGTCTCTGAGCACCCAGAGACTGGTGATGACAGTGCGCGCCACCCTCGGGTCTCGCCACTCGCATCCCTCTCTGTCGCCAGCCCCCTGGTAGAGCAGACCCCAGTGGAACGCGAGTCCTTCCCTGGTCTCCTCTGTCAGGGCGCAGCCGTTAACCGTGCTCCGACCCGGGGACGCCCAACAGCCTCCCCTGTCCGCGCCGGTAACGCTGCCTCGCTGCCCCACCCAGGGTACGTCTGTCGTCCGGATGACCCCGTTGGTGCAGTCTCTGGAAGCCTGGCTTCAGCTTCCGGGGCTGTCCCGCTGGGCTGCCCGGACCATCAGGCTCGGCTACGCGATTCAGTTCGCGCAGGCTCCTCCCCGTTACAGGGGAGTCCGCTATACCATGACCGGGGCCCATGCCCCCGTCATGCGTGTGGAGATTGCCACTCTACTGGCGAAGGGTGCGATCGAGCCTGTCCCTCCAGCCGAAATGAGGTCGGGGTTCTACAGCCCCTACTTCATTGTACCCAAGAAAACCGGTGGGTTACGGCCAATCCTGGACCTTCGCATCTTGAACCGATCCCTTCACCGGCTTCCGTTCGAGATGTTGACTGCGAAACGCCTTTTCGAATGCGTTCGTCCGTACGATTGGTTTGCAGCGATTGACCTGAAGGACGCCTACTTCCATGTCTCCATCCTTCCTCGACACAGACCGTTCCTACGGTTTGCTTTCGAGGGGCGGGCATACCAGTACGCAGTTCTCCCATTCGGGTTATCTCTGTCCCCTCGCGTCTTCACGAAGATCGCCGAGGCAGCCCTTGCGCCCCTTTGGCAGCACGGGGTCCGCATCCTGAACTACCTTGACGACTGGCTCATACTAGGCCACTCTCGAGAGCAGGTTTGCGGACACAGAGATCTGGTTCTCCACCACTTAACCCGTCTGGGCCTTCGGGTCAACTGGGAGAAGAGCAAACTTTGCCCCGTGCAGAGGATCTCTTTTCTCGGTATGGAGATCGACTCGGTCGCCATGTACGCGCAGCTTTCGAGCGAGCGCGCGCAGTCTCTGCTGACTTGCCTCCGACAAATCGAGAGCAAGAATGCGGTTCCACTGAAACTTTTTCAGAGGCTCCTGGGGCATATGGCATCTGCAGCCGCGGTAACGCCGCTCGGATTGCTTCATATGAGACCGCTTCAGCACTGGCTTCGCGATCGAGTCCCGAGATGGGCATGGCAGTCTGGCACGCTCCGGGTCCAAGTGACTCGGGCCTGCTTACAGACACTCACCCCGTGGTCGAACCTCAGCTTTCTACGGGCTGGTGTGCCCTTAGAACGAGTTTCCAGGCATGTTGTCGTATCGACGGATGCCTCTGCCACGGGCTGGGGTGCCATGTGCAATGGACAAGCAGCCGCGGGCTCCTGGACAGGACCCCAGCGTCTCCTGCATGTCAATTGCCTCGAGTTGCTGGCAGTACGGTTCGCCCTGCACCGCTTCCGAGCGTTGCTGAAGGGTCAACATGTGCTTGTCCGGACAGACAACACGGCCGTAGTAGCGTACATCAACCACCAGGGCGGTCTACGCTCCCGCCGCATGTCTCAACTCGCCCGCCATCTCGTCTTATGGAGTCAGAAGCGCCTGAGGTCCCTTCGTGCTGTCCATATTCCGGGAGTCCTGAACCACGCAGCCGACGAGCTCTCGCGGTTTCAGCCTCTCCCGGGAGAATGGAGACTCCATCCCCGAACGGTTCAGCTGATTTGGGAACAGTTCGGCGACGCACAGGTAGACCTGTTTGCCTCCCACGACTCTTCCCACTGCAGCCTGTATTATTCCCTGACCGAGGGCACGCTCGGCACGGATGCACTGGCGCACAGCTGGCCGCGGGGCCTACGCAAATATGCGTTTTCCCCCAGTGAGCCTACTCGCACAGCTTCTGTGCAAAATCAGGGAGGACAAGGAGCAGGTCCTTTTGGTCGCCCCGTACTGGCACGGCCGGACCTGGTTCCCCGAACTCATTCTCCTTGCGACAGCCCCTCCCTGGCCTATTCCTCTGAGACCGGACCTCCTCACTCAGAGACGGGGCACCCATTGGCACCCGCGTCCCGACCTTTGGAACCTCCACGTGTGGCTCCTAGACGGGACCCGGCAGGTTTGAGTGGCCTACCACCTACGGTGGTCGCCACCATCACTTCCGCTAGGGCAGAGTCCACTCGGCATGCCTATGCGTTGAAGTGGAACCTCTTCGTCACCTGGTGCTCTTCCCGCCAAGAAGACCCCTGGAAATGTCCGATCGGGTCCGTGCTTGAGTTTCTCCAAGAGGGGCTGGAGCGAAGGCTGTCTCCCTCCACCCTCAAGGTATATGTGGCCGCAATATCTGCCCACCACGATCTCTTGGAGAACAAAAAGGTAAGTCAGCACGACCTGGTCATCAGGTTCCTGAGGGGAGCTAGGAGACTGAATCCTCCTCGCTCTCCTCTCGTACCCTCTTGGGACCTCGCAGTAGTACTAACTGCTCTGCAGAGACCTCCCTTTGAGCCTTTGCGGTCGGTCGATATTAAGTTTCTGTCTATGAAGACGGCTCTGCTGACCGCATTGGCCTCAGTCAAGAGGGTCGGGGACCTGCAGGCATTTTCGGTTGACGAAGCGTGCCTGGAGTTCGGGCCGGCTAACTCTCACGTGATCCTGAGACCCCGGCCTGGATATGTGCCCAAGGTTCCCACCACTCCGTTCAAGGACCAGGTGGTGAACCTGCAAGCGCTGCCTTTGGAGGAGGCAGACCCAGCCTTGGCATTGCTCTGTCCAGTACGCGCTCTCCGCGCCTACGTAGACATGACGCAGTGTTTCAGGACCTCAGACCAGCTCTTTGTCTGTTATGGTGGAGAGCGGAAGGGAAGTGCTCTCTCAAAGCAAAGGCTGTCTCACTGGATAGTGGACACCATTGCTTTGGCTTACCAGCAGCAAGGCCGACCATGTCCCCTTGGTGTGAGGGCACACTCCACCCGGAGTGTGGCTTCCTCTTGGGCTCTAGCGCATGGCGCCTCGCTAGCAGACATCTGCAGAGCTGCAGGCTGGGCGACACCCAACACATTCGCCAGATTCTACAATCTCCGAGTGGAGCCAGTGTCCGACTATGTACTCGCCCCCCCGAGGGGCCGGTGATGGGCCAGGCTCAGGTGTCTTCGCTTGCTCGCCACTCCACTCCACGGACTGGATACGTGCGATATTTTCCTCAGGTGAGCTCCCCGAGAGCCCTGAGCTCCTCCAGCACTGTCGACGCCGACATCAGTTCAGTCTGCCCTCTCGAGCCCAGACCCTCATGTCCGGCCAGGTGCCCCATGTGCATGGTTCCCTCTGGCGACCCCCACATGTGTATTTCACCGTAAGTCTCCGCAGTGAGCGGGTTTCTTCCCTTGGCGTGTCCCCGCCACCCCTAGGGTTAAAAATCCACCTTCGGCTGGTACCCTAGAGATCTTCCATATGCAACCCTCTCCGGGTCATATGTGTCTCTTAAGTCCTCCCCACGGGTAGGCATCTTGGCATTCCCTCACTGGGATATGCTTCCCAGTGTACCTTGGTAATCCTGTGTTAAGTGGGAGTCCTTCGTCCGTACTAGTCTTACGACAGGGAACTCACACTTACGCAGGGCGCTGGAAGACGGCTGAGTGGCGGGATTATATTGGGACCCCCATTCGTTAGTCACTAACGTTACGTCGTAGTGACTGAACGAAAGGGAACGTCTCGGTTACGGATGTAACCCTCGTTCCCTGAGGAGGGAACGGAGACGTAACGTCCCCTTGCCACATCAGCTGTGTTGCCTGGAACGCAGGAGTTCAGTCTTGGCTCCTCAAGCAGGTAACATAATGCGATATTGCCTCGTACTTCCTTATATACTCACGCAGTGAGGCGGAGCTACGTATGCAAATTCCGCATGCCCCATGGCATTGGCACGCCATTGGGCGTTTTCTCAAAACTCGAAGTTGATAGGCTTCTAAGCGAAACCCCCATTCGTTAGTCACTAACGTTACGTCTCCGTTCCCTCCTCAGGGAACGAGGGTTACATCCGTAACCGAGACGTTCCCAGCATGCTTTGCAAGAGACTGCATTAGGAGAGTAAATTTAGGGATTAAAGTGGATTTATGTGGTTTTCAGTAAAGGGAAAGATGTTGTTAGTTTATGTTAGTTATGTTCAGTTATGCCGGACATTTAGAGGAGTTTCTGTAATTTTGTGGTTACCATTATGCAGAAGATTGGTGCCTGTGTTTAGGCTCTGGGGACTCATGTACACACATCAAAAGGATGGAATTCCAGCCCTCAGTTTAATTAATCTTGTTCAATGAGATAGTTTTGCATTTTGTTTCTAAAAAAATATGCGTGTTGTTATTTAATAGTTGTCCACTCATGCTTGTAGAGCAAATAGCTAATTTAATAAGGTAAATTAAATCGATAAATGTGTTCACCCAACATAATAAACGTTTATAAATTAAACATAACATTATTATTAAGTAAACTGCACATATAAATATTATTTAAAAGTGATAAATTCAAATTTACATTTACTCAAAGAAATGTTGTCAGCTTTACTTGAATTTCTTTTGTTCATATAACTAAATTATTATTTGTAAAAATTACTCAGTATAGTTGTGTGGAAACCGCTGCTTTTTTGAGTAAATTCAACAAGTCATTTTTTTTTTAGTGTATATAAATGTAACAAATTGTTATTGATTATATGTCAACTTATTTTAACCCTACCAGTCTACTCTACTAACACTAATGAGAGTTAGTAGACATGTAGGTGCAAAATTACTTATAGTCAAGACTCAACACAATATGTTAAAGGGACCATCAAAATAAAGCGAAACCAAAATCTGCCTTATAAATTAACCTAATGTGCAACATTGTGTTCTTGCTTACACAAGATATATTCAAATGTAAAAATTAGAATTTTACGTAAACCACTGCTATAGAAGGGTTAGGGTTAGGGTTAGGGTCAGGGTAAGGTAAGAGCAACAATAAGATGATATTGGATTATTGCCCTGCCCAATGCAACAACACAACAACAAACATTGTGGAAGACACATTTGGAAACATATGGCTTGGAATTGTACATAGTAAACTGCTAGAGAAACAAAACACATTTTGACCCAAACCTCATAAATGCATCCCTTGTGACAAGCCCCGATCTCCCGTACAATAATACTGCATAGTCAATGTCATGAAAAGCCCTTATAGATAAAACAATGGCGCCATCTAGTGTTATTTAAAGAGCAGCAATAACTCAAATCCCATCACTTCAATCTAAAAGCTTAAGTTTATTAATTTTGCAAGTTAACTGTTGCCTTGCCACAAAAAAAACTACAGTAATTCTATTTTCTTTTTTAGATGATATTGGATTATTGCCCTGCCCAATGCAACAACACAACAACATATGGAAGACACATCTGGAAACATATGGCTTAGTCTGAAACTGTTTAATGAATGTACGATGGTGTTCAATGATAATGTTTTTGTAACCTATTTTCTCCTAAAGTGTTCGTATCACTTAGTTACAATATTTATTGCTCTTCAATAGTCGCCATCAATTCGGATCTTCGGTGCTCAATAAAGTAAAGTAAAGCCAACTTTAACACATTGTCATTTTATATATTGTATTGTCATAAATGTTTCTCGAAAACATTCGTTATATGTAACAGGAAACTTTTTGAGTGTTATGGCATACTGGCATGCATATTTTTTTTTAGGAACAGAGCCAATGGACAGAGCAGGAAGTTGCTGCACACAGGGACAGATATTTCAATGTGTACAGTTGCTCCAGGATCTACTTCAACATGGCCACCGTCGGCACAGGTGAAAACGAACCTGCACAGGTGAGAGGACATCACGCCTGATTTCTTCTCTTCACTCTCCTCTCACTTTCTGTCACTAAAAGAGACATTTAATGCAGATGTGAGTACTTCTGTTACTTTAGAGTGCGTGACAGCTGTGAAAGTCACGGTCTTGAGTGTTATCCAGACTCCAGAGTGTGCGGTTTTGATATTTTTGTTTGGTTAATGCCTTTATACAAATGTTTCTAAGCATGCAGTTTTGGTTGAGCGGAATAAATGTGAAGTGTATCTTTAAAAAGGTGAGCGCGTTTCGCGGGGATTTCCTGACGCGCGCTCTCTCCTGCACTTGACCGTTTCGATTTTGAACGCGTTTTATGATATGAATGGGTGTTTTTTTTTCGTGTTGTGAATGATTTTCCCGTTGCTTCAAATGTCAGTTGACAGTTAACACATATTGACCAACGTGTGTGATTGTCATAATCATTGTTAACTTTTACATTTTCTGTAGAACTGAATGCTTCCTTTCATTTGAAACTCACTGACAACTCGACCAGTATGGTTAAGAAGTGGTTTCCAGTGCACTGCTAGGGGTTACTAGGTAGTTATATTTGCTAAGAGTGGTCACCAGAGGGTTGCCAGGCAGTTGTTAGGTATTCAGAGTGGTTCTGTATATGTTGCTATTTGGTTGCTCATGTAGGCTATATTGCAAGGTGCATTTTGTCAAAGGAGCCATCAAATCTCTGTGATTTTCTTATCATTAATTATAATGTTATTACTAACAATACTACTAAACTACTAATACATAAGCCAACACTTTCACTTTCATTTCAATATTGCAATTAATTTTGATTAAAAAGTCCTTAGCATACTTATTATGCATAATTATGCACATGAAATATCAGTAGGCTACTTGTACAAATATCTGTTAATTTTATTAATGAAAGTTATTATAAGTAAAAATGCACCAAGGCAGCATTTATTTTATTTAAAAAACATTAAAAAATGTATTTTAGCGAAATATTATTACAATGTGAAATAAATGTTTTCTATTTGAATACATTTAAAAGTGTAATTTATTCCTGTGATCAAAGCTGAATTTTCAGCATCTTTACTCCAGTCTTCAAACTCACATGATCCTTCAGAAATCAGTCATTTGCTGAGTTTGGTGGTCAAGAAAAATGTCTTATATCAGTGTTGAAAACTGTTGTGCTGCTTCATGTTTTTTGTGGAACCCATGATGCATTTTCCTTCCAGAATTCTTTGATGAATTTATTTGAAATATAAATCATTTGTAACATTATAAATGTTGTTACTGTCGCTTTAATGCTGCCTTGTTGAATAAAAGCATTTTCATTTTTTTTTTTAATCAATAGTGTCAGGATGTGGTGAAGAAATACATAACTGTAGACTGTTTCTTATTCAAATCCAAATTTGCATTCTCATGTGGTATGTTAGTGTTTCTTCGCTGCTTGAAACGTTTTTGTGTGATAGATCTTGTAACTTTATGGTGTTTATTGTGGAGGCTTGTGCAGACGACATGTCTGATAAGACATTTTCTGTAGTGGAAGTACAAAGTTAATGGTTTATTATCATAGTGTTGGCAAACAGTGTTGGTGGAACAAGGTAATACAGGTTATTCAGATGTCCAGAGTAGATTGGGTAGAGAAATCTTGCCCCTGAAGCTAGAAAGAGACTGAACGACATGCATTTACTCTTTCCATCCCATGTATGGAGATTATCAGTGTGTCTGTTCCTCAGTCAGGAGTCTGTCTGTCATTCCTGACAAATGCCTGCTTGCCTCTAAGGGGCTTCTGGGCTTAATATGATTCAGTTGTCTGCATTTCCCTTTCATTTATGCAATTGGCACTTGTCCACTTTTTGTTGCTGCCACAACAACAGCAAGGCCTGCGTGATACAGTTATTATCTCAGCTGGGCCCTAGTTGAAGATCTGAATGCAGCACATTCAAGTTGTCTATTCTCAGGCTTCTTTTGGAGACAAACAAATGAGCCAGTGATGCGTTGATGATGCAAATGTTATAAGTGCTGGCCCGTGACTCGCTGGGGCTGTTGGTTTGTTTGACTGACACAGCTGGCGATGATACAGATATGAATGAATGAATGAATGAGACACTCTTTTAGTGGCGACTCGAGCGATGGGGTAAAAAAAAGAAAGGCCACCCCTACATGTCATGATCTGTCTTAGGTACGGATGACTTCAGCTGCCCAGATGACTGACCTATACATCATGCAAAGGTCTTGTTCCAGCAGTACTGCGAGTCTTAGCACAAGATACTGAGAGTACACAAAACATTGCAATGTGGAACTGTTAACATGTTATAAATGGAGACAGAATTGGTGATTTTCATAGCATCGGAAAGGGAACTTTCTGTCTGTGATATGTGAGACAGTAGCAGCCTCAGGCTGAAACTAAATGTGCAAATGTCCACAAGTCTAAACGTACACAATAAGAAAAGTCCAGAATGCTCAGAGAATTCTTCCTGAGCATTGTTTCACAGCAGGTTTACCTTTGGACCCTAGTAATTGATTGTGTCTGCTAACATCTCGCTAACTTGGGTCACTGTTATAGTATCCATAAAAGTTTATGGGGCTCAGTTAAGGGCTTTTTA
The DNA here is from genome assembly GCF_949357685.1 of Gobio gobio. Classification (NCBI taxonomy): domain Eukaryota; kingdom Metazoa; phylum Chordata; class Actinopteri; order Cypriniformes; family Gobionidae; genus Gobio; species Gobio gobio. The sequence continues at coordinate 38,588,249 of NC_137113.1, forward strand.
ATGCAGTCAGAAAGAACTTTAGTGGAATATACTGAAACAGACAGGGACTGAAAGACATTTTACACCATGGTTGCAAATTGTAAATTAGGCTCATTATTGATTGTGACTTAATCACAAAAGTCAGCAATATTTGTCTGCTGTAATTAATGTCACACTATTATTAACAGTGGAAAGCAGGTGATAAACAGAACTTTTATTAAAGAGATGTTTTTGTACATTTTCCATGGATTATGAGAGCAGTAATTCATCAAACGATGATAAAATGAGTGTTGTAATACTCAATAATGTCTTTGACTGTTTCCTGATTTGTTTAGTTTCTGTGGAGAATGTGGCAGATGCAGACGCAACTCATTCTTCATTATTTGTCTCCTGAGTGTATTATTTCATAAGGCTAAGCCAACTATTTAATAGCATATAACACGTTTTTTTCATAAGTTTAATGTAATAAAACCCATCCATTAATTTATTCAAGAAAACATTAAAAGTGCAATTTCATGTAGATCATGAGTTGAATGCTCCACTTTTATGTTTTTCATTTCTGTGCATAAAGTCAAAAAAGTTTAGGTGCATGGTGTAACTGTCATGCAGGACCTCAAGGTCAATACGTCTCTTAAAATATCAGATTATTTTACCAACAATTTGAATAACAAGGCAAGGTAGTTTCAGGTTGTAATATATAATGAAGTGCGACTTCCCAAAAACATAATCATATTATAAACATAATACATGATATTTGACTATAAATTGAAATATTTTACAATGTTGCAGCACCTCTATTTCCAGTCTGTCAGTAACGCTCTGGGGTGCGTTTCCCGTACAATGACGCAACTCACTGCTTAACAACCATAGTACGATGCATTATTGAAGAAATCAACTAGCTACTGATGAAACTGTTTCCCGAAACCGTATTGTCGCAAAATTGTCGTACCACTTTGGTTAATGATGTCACACAGGTGGTGGTATGGTGGACTAATAACTTCTTTTAATGAATCCGTTTAAGTTTGAATTAATGAGAGATTTTTTTGCTCTAAATTATGAACATGGCATCTGAGGAATAATTCTTACTCATAATAACTTACTCATAATAATCAACAATAATTGTTCTCACTTATTTTGCTTTATTTCCAGATTCAATCATTGGCTCGTCCTTACATTCTAGTGCACATACGCACATGCAGTGCACACTCTTTAAAAATGGTGCTTTAAATCTCTTCACAAACTAAAAGACTTAAATGACGTTTGTATGTATTCTAGATAAAAGATATAGGTTGTACTGAATGTCAGCTTGCTTATTTGCTCAAGAGAAGGATTTATTAAGTCCACATGTTATGCAAACAAGAAACTATGCTTCTAACCACCGGTCGAGAGCTGTCTTTCCAACCACACAAATTTGCGATGCTGTTTGCAAACGTTCATTGGAACTATGGTTTCGGGAAACACCGACTCGTTGAACTATGCTGATAACGACGGAACTTGCGATCATAGTTGACTAACAACGCTTTCGGGAAACGCACCCCTGTTTTGTTCCAGTCTCTATGAAGCCCTTCTTTCCGGAAAAGTGCAGTGTGCTTTGATTGGTTGGCTGGTTGACTGATTGACCAGTGTGTGATTGGTCAATAGCTTCAAGCATGGGAAATATCACACCCCTTACCATAACAGCAAGTTTCAACCAAGCGGCAACCTCCCCCAGTTTATCTTGAAGCCAATATGGAAGTGACTTAAACTGCAATTAATCGACTGGCCACTAGAGACAGGCTCCAAAAGAGAGCAGAATCTCTTGAAGCCCCATGTTAAAATGCCCAAATTTACAGCAGAAAAAAAACATGTTTACAGCCTGGTAGGGCTGTCAAAATTGCTCAAAAATGACGTTCGAATATTCCCTCTAAAAAAAACATGAATATTCGAACTATTCGAACATCTGGTTGCGCATTTTATCAATTACGTCAATTACGTCAATAACAGGACAAATGAATACAAAGAGACATAACTACTTATATAGGTAGTCTATTTAAGTTTAAACATATTTGACAACGTATTTCCTACACAAAAACAAGTAAATCAACTAATGGCTAAGACCGCAGACCTCACTCTCTCTCTCGCCCTCACGCTCTCTGCGCATAACGGTTTAAATGAACACACACTTTTTTGAGAGCTGATCAAGAGTTTTGTGCAAGCAATTTAAGGTCGCGACTCTTGTCCCAAATATAGCTGGCTTCATTCAGTGATTGAAACAAATATTAATATAAGTTTTACAGCATATTATTGAACGCTCCGAGCGAGCTGTGCTGTGGTAAACATGGAACTTTTCCTTGACATGAAACGGTAAATAATCAAACCAGTGGAAGCAGTGCATTTATCCTTTATTCATGCAATATCTATTCAGTCAGTACCTCGGTTCCATTGCTTGACAGAACTCCAGCCTTCCCATCCACGACACTGATCGCTCTCACGTCCTTACAAATGAACAAAATTAATTTCTCCGTTATGGCCTCTTGTCGTGTTGCAGACAGAGAGCTTGTGGCGGGCGATGCAAAGTAAGGCTGGTCCAGTTTGCACATACAAATTAGTTGCTTATATTTACAAAACGAGCCTACAAAAGCATAAAAAAGCCTGTTTAATAAAGAAAAGTTCACGAAACTAAGTGAAAACTCACTAAAGTGTTTAGTGAAATTAGGAAACATTTAGATATCATAAATTGAGTTGTATAAGTTAACGTTACATTTCTACATATATTTTGTTCTCATGTCAAAAGTAATATCAAGGTTTATTTTGATCTGTTTTACATGATTCTTTTGTAGTGTGGTTTTCGGTGAAGTGTACTAAAATAAATATCGTCACCTGTGTACATTAGCCCACTTCTTCTCGACGCTTTTCCTGATAGTTTATAGAACAATTACTCCGAGTCGCCATCTGTCGTTTCAAAGAAAAGCACAACGGCGAGCGCGTCAAGTATAAACACCTCGTCCGTTTGGGGAGGAGCGCGTGCAGTCAGCGGAGGCTCGCGCTACGGAGACAGGCCAAAGTACACAAGGCTTCAGGCGCGCTAGCGCGCCCACTCGCAAAGCAGACAGCCACGCCTCTACTACCGCGGGCGTTTTTTTCCACAAATTTTTTTATTTATTCAAATATTAATTTTCACCTTCGAAATTCGTTTTTTAAAAACTATTCGAATATATATTCGAATTTAGAATATTTGTTGACAGCCCTACAGCCTGGTACAAATTGTGGTTTTGATCTCTAATTTTGTCCTTGATGACAACTGTGAGGGGGGTGAATTTTTTTATAACTCATTCATTTACATTATATAAAGCCTTAAAGTTCTGCATAAATAAGGGCGTGGCCACTTTGAGTGACAGGTGGATAGCTGTTTGTCTGCTGTCTGTTAGTTGTCACCTCAGCTTCACCCTTTTCAGCTATAAGGGAGTGATGCACGATGACGCGCTGCCAAGATGGCAACGGCCAGCTCGACCCTACAGCCATAGCTATTTATTTCAGGTAGGCCTATATTTTATCAAGCATTTCACAAAGGGCATTCTGGGTTGAGCGCGCGGTGCTGAGCAGAATGAGCTTTAGAAATCAACAGAATTTTCAGTAAGGCGCTCTCCACTGGAGGAAATATTACCGCTCTTTCTACGCACACACCGCAACGGTCACAAAATGACCTCATGTATGTTTTAAAAACATAATTAAATACTTTTTAATGGGCCACTTAAAATGCTTATTACAAATAAATGACTAAATTCTAAAAATTGAATAAACGTGCATGAACAAAAATTTGCATTGCATTTGCAGCACCCCCATTTCCCGCGCCCCTGACCAGGCATCGCCCCCTATTTTGCATATGTCTTGAGCGAGAATGATTTAAATGAGGGAAATTGGGACGTGTTCATTCCCGGAAGAAACAGTTGAGGTGTATCAGGGAGTTCAAAAACAGTGTGCACTGATATAGAAAAGAACTCACTTTGGAGTGACTTTGTGCAGAACTTTTCCATGCTTAAACAGCAACAATACACACTAAAGAAAGTTAAAAAAGTGTAAAAAAGCACAATAGGTCCTCTTTAAAATAAGGATTAGTGTACACTCACATATATTCAAGTTATTACTTTTTACTTGATGGTTACACCACATGAGTCATAAAGCTGAAATGTTATATTAAATGTCATATAAAGCTGTACAGTTCACAGCACTGGTCACAGGGAGGTCTTATTGGTATTTTTAGCAATTGAAGTAATCACTCTCAGTAATTGCTTTCAGTAATTAGAAGTATTTTTGTTTTTGTTTATAAGAAGCAATATGCGGTGTACATGGAATGTTGTCCTGATGATGTGGCAGTGCAGCAACAATGAGCTACACAAGCTCCAATGCATCCTGATTTAAATATTCAGGAAAAATAAATAGTTTCATGGATTCCAAACCCGACATGTCAAGCCTCTTATGAATTCATTGCTGTATTCTCTCAGTCAGTGTGTCCTGCAGTTAGTCCAGTTGGTGCTATGCACCATTTAGTATGTCACAAACAAATTACACAACTAAGCAACGTCTCTTGGGGGAAAGTATGATATAAGGTGGTAAACTATGTCTGGAGGACCATAGTGCCATGACACTTTTTAGACTTTTGCTATGCAACCATTTGAAGGGCTAAAAAATGTCTTTTGTGTCATCAATGAGGAAATGGGCCAAGAGCAGAGACTATAAATTCTAGAAGAGAAAGAGCAGCCATTCTGAATGATGTTTAGATCTCCAGTTCTTTAGGCGCTCATGTGCCACATTTGATTTCTTTCCGAGTTGTGGTTGTTATTTAGGTGAGGGAGTTATTTATGTGTTAAGTTGTATGTCTCTTATACTGTTTCCTGTTTAGTTGTCGTTTGTTTTTTTCTTCCTGCTCTCACGGTAAATGGCCCTGGCTGTTTACACAGTAACTCTGTGGTCCTGTTAGTTTCTACAGCCAGCGTGGAACAGTCCATTTTGAAAATAATCAAAAAATACATGAAGATTCAGTTTGCCTGTTTTGTGTTAACTTGGAAATTTCAACATGTAACAATGATGGAAATATGTACCAAAAAAAATACTGAATCACACCCATGATCTTGGTGTCTGCCAGTCCTGTTACAGGATCACATATGTAAGATCTATACAGTTAAAGTGATATGATTAGTACCAACCGTTATGATCATGGGAGGTTCTTTTCACATTTAATGTTCAGTTCAGTGACTAATAATCAGTGTCTTAATTTCTTGAACTACTATATAGTAGATTTAAATAGGCAAATTCGTAAGAGTCTTGGATCATTATTGCAGTGATTATTATGTTTCTAGTATTAATGCTTCCACATTTATCGTTTGAATTTCGTGATGAAATGGACTGAATACTTAATATGTTCGTGTGGGAACTCGGATTGAAGTGTGTTCCGCGCTTAAAACAAGCCGACTGTTAACTGTTAAAGATTGCATTCGGAAACCGTTACCGAACCGAAAGCCCTGTACCGAAACGGTTCGGTACGAATACGTGTACCATTACACCCCTAGTTAACGTGGAGCGAATATCCGCAAACGTTCAGATTTTTCAACTTGTGCATCAAATGCCCGACATGCTAAATTCCCGCGCCTTGTCATTCTATTGAATCTATCTATTTGCGTCTTTGCATTGACTTAACATGTAAATCACTCGCGCTTAACGCTTCATTCACGTCTGGTGTGAACGCACCATTAGACGCAGCTTTCTGGGCGTACGCTTCTGAGTTCCAACACAGTTCCCACACAGAACGCGAGTAACAAATTGAGTTCCCTGTTGCATCTTGCGGTTGAATATTTAAATCATACTCACCAAAGCCGAAAGCGCTTTTTACTCGCATTTGGCACTTGGCGAGTGTTAATTTTGGGCCCTGTGTGGAAGTCTCTGACACAAATAGTCTTTGTTCTTTAGTTTTGTGTTTTCTGCTCACATTTTTATCCCTGTGGTGTTTTGGCTGCCATGGAGAAATCAGGCTGTGTTGGTTACCATGGGGACTGTCTTCCATAGTGTGCCCAAGGCATTCAAGCAAGAGCATTTAAATGTTGTGAAGGCCTACGATATTTGAGCTCATAGCATCTGCAAACATCACAGGTAGACCTTACTGATTGTATGTGCCATTTATTGCGCAATTTGGTTTCTCACACTCGTAGTGGGTAAATGTGTAATGTTGACACCATATTCTCTGGGACAATAGTTTAATTAACCAATAAGGCACTCATAGTTAAACTAAATACAGTATAGTAGAGTATAGAAGTAGAGTATTGCTAAAGGTTGTCAAGCAGATCATTGACCACTGATCATACCGTCAGGTGTAATGGTACTGTGGCTATATTGTAGTTATTTTGGATTTTTTTTTATTTTGAAACATATTTTATGATGTTGCTAATGTTGTTTTCTAGGGCAGAGGCTCCTAACTTCACCTTTGTCAGCTGAACCCCTGACACCTAAATCATTGACTTGAAGAACCCCCTGAGACTTTAAAGCCAGTGTGAAATCAGAATATTTTCTTCACATTTGGCTTCAACCACTTCCTTTTAACCACCTGGCTCTAGGGATGTAACGATTCACTCAACTCATGATTGCGATACAATTTATGATACTGGTTTCACGATACGATAATTTTTTTTTAACAAAATGAGATCTAAGACGAATTATAATTCGTCGTAAATTCGTCGTAAATATTATCACTTGAAAGAGTTAGAAAAACAGAAAACATATAGAAAAATATGCCTTAATAATCAACAAATCATTAAAAAAATCCATGTACACATTTTGCCATGAAAACACTGATGCACCTTGTGATCTCCGTGGCTCTCGCACTCGTCGGCTGCAAATCCACCGGTCAGTTGTTTGGCCTATCATCTTTTTACATGCAGACGGACAAAACTCAAAACTCTGTCAAAACTCTGATTTGAATGAGTCAACATCTATGCTTGTCATCGCCATATGTGCTAATGTTTGACGGTGCGTGCACACTGGCGCAGAGCAGAGCGCGCTCAACTTCCATAGGAATGAACTGAAAACGCTAGTTCTGCTTCACACTAGTGTGCACGCACCGTCCATAATGCTAGCTACAACTTGCTCGTTGCTATCATGCCTGTAAAGCGAGGTCCCAATATACAGCTTCAGCGTCCCTGCTGTTTAAAGCATGTATCGTGATTAATTTAACATCTCAAACGACTTAAATCCTCACACATTTTTATCGATTTTCAACCGGCCCTGAGTGAATCGTTACATCCCTACCTGGCTCTGTTCTGTCAAGCAATGTCCACTCTTCATAATCAGTCAATTCAATGTGTTGATGCAAAGTCCTAGGTTAACTTCACTTGTATTATAGTGGCAGGAAAAATGGGTTCTTACTCGTCAAAGAAGTCAAAAATCTGTAAACAAGTGCGAGTTTAATCAAACACAAAAAATACAAAAACTTACAAAAATCCTGTTGTTTTCTGTGCCCTATAGACACTTGTCAAACTTTTATCTTGTGTTACCTTAAATTGACAGACAAGACGGTAAGGAAACTTTTTCTTAAAATGAGTTCAATCTTCCGCAACAACAAGTGGGCGTAACCATTAAAGAAACCGAACAGAAATTATGTATAAAACATAGGAAATATCAGAATTGCGTCTCAAAGAAAGTTACATAATAAAACTTTCAGTTATCACTTGCAAAATCAACAATAATAACATACAAATTATTGCCATATTAAATTGGCTCTTACACAATGGATGAAATCAAGTCCGGGCCTTCAGTTTTTTTTGTTTTTTTTTTTTATATATTTTGTTTGGCTAAGAAATGTGTCAGATTATAGATATTTCATGTTTTAGTAAAGTTAACTTTGCAAATATATCATGAATTTCTTGACCTCTCTTGTAAATCATAAATGTTTTTTTTTTGAAAATCTGAAAAATGTGAAAAAAAAGTTTTCTGTGATGAGGTATAGGGTAAGGCACTTACAGGTAATTGTGATGGATAGTGTAGAGTTACGGTTAGGATAGAGATAGAGTTTGCATTGTTTCAGTGAATTGTCCTCACAAAGGTAGATGTACAAGTGTGTGTGGTCCTGGTAAACCCTACATTGTGGATAGTGATACCAGAAATATTTGACCTTGTGGGGACATTTTGTTGGTTTCCATGAGGAAAACAGCTTATGAATCATACTGATGTTTTTTTTCAGAAAATGCTGAACGTTTTCTGTGATGGGTAGGTTTAGGGTTAGGAGATATATACAGTTTGTACAGTATAATGATCATTATGTCTATGAAAAGTCCCCAATTTAAATTTTATTTAAAAATTTTTTATTAATAAAATATAAAATAAATGACAAATAATCTAATAAATATAATGTAAAAATATAATTCATAAAATGATATATATTTTAAATTTGGCATTTGCATTTTAGTTACATGAATTATCTCAGAAATCCATAATGAATAGATTTCCATAATGAAAATGCTGCCATTAGATATGTAGTGAACCGATGCTTTAACAAATGTCTTGACAAGGTTAAAGTTTATTTAAGCAAAAGTTGCATAATTTTTTCAAACTCTTTCAAAGCCTTAAGGATATTAGAGGAGTTCTTGACATGCCCTTGGGTCTTGTGAATGTGTATTTGTTTCTAATTTGTCTTTCAACATCCATAAAGAAAGTGTTTGCCTGACATCTGATACCTGATGTAATCTCACTTTAGGATGAGGTGATTGACCATGATTTCACTTTTTAAACTTTAGTTAGTGTGTAATGTTGCTGTTTGAGCATAAACAATATCTGCAAAGTTACGACGCTCAAAGTTCAAAACAAAGGGATATATTTTCTTTTAAATAAATCGCTTTTTAAGGACTACAACAAACGGCTGGTAGGGACTACACAAGCTTCCTCCTGGGTTAGTGACATCACTAACCCCGACATTTACATAAACCCCGCCCCCGGGAACACGCAACAAAGGGGGTGAGATCATCATGACAGAATATGCTAATCAATGACTTGAAGATAGTTAACTGAACAGTTTCATTGGCTGTCTGCATAAGGTTATCAGAGCTGCTAATGCCGAGTTCACACTGCCCGATTTTAGGCCCGATTTTGACTCACCAAAAGGTTTTGCGAAATCACTGACAAATGCCCGAAATCATAGGCAAAACGGTGCTTGTGCACGTGAGTGACAATCACACAGTGTGAATTATCAAAGACGAGATCAGAGAGAATTGCAGACAAGCAGCCGATGCCCGTGAGATATTTGGCATGCTAAATATCTGGACTTGTCGCGATTCAAAATCCTGCTGTGTGAAATGTGTTCTGACTGAAAAATACATCAGCGATGACCGACAGCCAATGAGAGGGCAGCTAAAGGTTCGGGGAGGAGTTATAGGCCAGAATATCAGTATTTTAATAGATATTTACAATTATATCAAACAGAAACAAAGCACAAACATTTGCTTGACCAGCCGCAAAAGTAGCACAGCGCAAAATTATTTATTTACCTCAAACTCTCTTTGCAGAACACAATCCTTGCTTCCTGTGTCTCCCAAACCATTTCCTCCGCCATAATCTCTTTTCTTTTTCTCCTTTTCGCTGCAAATCAGCTCAGACAATTTGGATCGCAAACTTTCTGCAGTTTATAATTTTTAATTAATTTTTAATTCCAGTCTGCGAGATCTCCTGTCTGACGCACACATCTCGCGTTGTTTACTTGTCACATCTCATGTGTGTTTGGTTTTGAAACGTAATTTGCGCACCGGAGAGAGTTGTGAGTGTTTCTTCCTATTGTAAAGTCATGGAGTGTGAAACCTCCTGTCGCCGATTCATTGTGCAGTGTGAACACAGCAGTGACTGAATGCTACCCCGGATGGTCATGCAGTGTGAAAAGAGCAGTGATTCGAGGAGTTTGAAAATCGGGCAGTCTGAACTCGGCAGGGTTGCCAGGTTTTCGCAACAAAACCCGCCCAATTGCTACTCAAAACTAGCCAAAAACAAGCCCAGTCGTGTTTCACGGAGCTTCTCAGGTAAAAATTGGCGGGTAAATTGGGTAAATTGCCGCATTTGGGGGGTAAAATATGTGTTTTTGACATGGTTGCCTACTAAAATTTGCATTCCCGGGGCTAAATATCACATAATTTAGGTCGCTTCAACCCGCGGACATGAAAAACAGCCCGCGGCAACAGTGTTGAAGTAGCCCAATTCTGCGGGAAAACCGCGGACTTGGCAACACTGGAACTCGGCAAGGCATAACTGTAGTTCTTGAAGCTCCACCTCATAAGCAGCAGCTCATTTGCATTTAAAGGGACACACAAAAACGGCACGTTTTTGCTCACCCTCAAAAAGTGACAATTTTAACATGCTATAAAAAATGATCGGTGGGGTATTTTGAGCTAAAACTTCACATAAACACTCTGGGGACATCCGAGACTTATTTTACATCTTGTAAAAAGGGGCAATCAACCACGCCTTTAAACATTTGGCTAATTACCAACTGATTGCCACATATAGCAAACAGACGAGTTGCTTTGGGGTTCTTCTCATAGACGTTTTCTATGCAAACCCCATAAGTAAAAGCACCTTTTATGTGCCAGATTTTGTGGAATGTGTTTCTGTCATAACCCGCTCTAGGGAATAATGGTTGCATCATTGCTCAAGGCTGCTATAGGGGACAACACACTTAAAGTGCTGTTGATGTCTCCTGCAAGTTTCTCACACCTCTTTTGGATGAGTAAATACATTTTTTCATGCTCAAACAACAACATTACACAGTAACGAAAGTTGAAAATGTTAAAAGAAAAAAAAATAGGTCAGGTCAGATAAGGACAGCGCTAGATGAAAATTTGGGACTGTGCACGTTCTTATGGCGTTGGCCAGTCAGTGCATAGTAATCATGAAAGATTTCAAAAATCTGTAATATTAAATGGGTGTATTAAATATGCTGATATCTTATAAAAACAAATTTAATAAAGAGATTCATTACACAATACCGAAAAACCGCAAATCCTATATTTCCTCTGCAGCACACATTTTATCAGCATGCATCAAACTTGAATTTTGCTGAGCTTGTTAATTAAAGTTTTGACATGTTAAATCGTTTATCATATTTATAGCTAGCTACCTAAATGTATCCAGTTTAATTGCTCAGATATTTGTGGGTAGCTCTGATGCCTCCTTGAGTACGGAGGTTTATTGCTGCAACCGTAACTGTAGAACTGTGTATGCAGCTTTATTGTGTCCAGGATCAACAGCTTTTCAGGTGCCTGCATCCCATTACTGTTGTGAACCGGTTTGTGAGCTTGAATCCTGTTTGTCCTAAAAGCAAACGCTCTTATTTGTCCTTTCTGTTTGGTCTTTTTGTGTAAAAGGAAGGACTTGACCTGGAAGTATCACTCACTTTAGTTGTGTAAGCCTGTAGCACGCTCACAATCACACACACTGTTAAACGCTTCTCTGCTCCCAAGACATGCAGGGCAACAAGATCAGGTATCTAAAGCTGTGATCTGATGCTATTTGAGCTGAAGAGAGTCCCGTCACCCGGCTCAGAGTCTTTAGCACTTATTTACACTAATCAGCGTTCCTGTCAGCAGGAACAATCCAGCTGGCACAGGAGGTCTGGGATGAGAGCAGATCTGATGTGATGGGTTCGGTTGTGCCTGCAGTCTCATAAAGAGCAGGATCAGGCTCGTGCTTGTGGAGTGGAAGGCAGTTAGCACGTCTGCTTAGATCATCGTTGAAGCATTGGGGTTTTCATGTTTTCACAATCTGATTTTGGTGATTTGTGTAACTAATAGGGTGAAAGCAACACCATATATATATATTTTTGAGACCACTGTGTTATTTCTGCACAATATAATAATAATATTTATTTATTATTATTAAATACTATTATACTAATAATTTTTAAAGCAATAAAAATGTTTTTAAAGTCAGTATTATTTTGTTTAACATTAAAATCACTCAAATTTTACACTCATTATTATGATAATTAGAGTAGTAGTAATTAGATAATCATGTAAATAATAATAATTATTATTATTATACTAATGAGCAGTAGTATCATTAGTATTATAAAATGTGCTACTACTACTAATAATAATTGTTTAAAATAGCAAGAATACATTTAGTTTCAAGTCAATGTTATGTTAAATGTTAAACAATGACATATTAAAGGTGCAGTAAGCGATTTCTGAGAAATTTAAATCAACACCTAAACAAACAATTTTGTGTATATTTTCTAGATGTCTGTTCTGTGTGTGTAAATTTTTTTGTGTGTTTGTACATAGTCCTGTAGGGCTTGCAAAAACGCTAGCACTGACGTCCCGAGGCTGTTGTATCTTCCAGTCGGGCTACCAAAATGTATCACCACCCGAAGGGCTATTTTAAATAGTGAAATACAGTTCCTTCCTTTATTTGCGTTGTTCACTCACTTGACTTGTTATCTGAAGGAAAAATAAGATCACAGATGTTTTTGATCATGCTGATTTAGTGAAATTTAGCCTATGCTAACGTACTTGGCGAGTGTGTGTTTGTGTTAGTGATGAGCGGATTATATCCGAGGGGTTGGGCGGACCAAATAATAAAATATAACATTCAAAATAATTGCGTATGGGTCGCGGGTGGATGAGAGATAAATCATTAATGTGTTGATTTAGTTAGAGACACAGAACTCTCATTTGACGGTAAAACGCAACAAACGCGCATAGGCCTGTCACGATAACAAATTTTGCTGGACGATAAATTGGCCAAGAAATTATTGCGATAAACGATAATATTGTCGTTCTGAGGACATTTTTATCTAAAATAATGATAATGGCACAATAATGCAGTTACACCTTTTCAAAGATCCATAAACTTTTATTTCTAAAGACTATTTAACACTGAAAACGGAAAGCATTTTAAATATCCACAATAAATGAACAAAACAACCAAAACAAAAAAAGCAATGGACTCTCAGTCTGTTAACAAAAAAATGCACTTGAATAAACAGGGAAAACTGCAACGGGTGATTTTTAGGTAGTGCTGGGAATCAGTTACATTTGTTTTACTAATTAATCACATTTTTTTTCTGTAATTAATCATGATTAATTTTTTTTTAATGTTTTGATATTGTAATAATTTCAGTTACTCTTCAAATTAATGTAGAAACAATTTATTGACAGCATATTTTAAATATGTGTTGTATTTTCATGTTTTTATGAATGAAGGCCAGTATCACTGATACTAATGTCTCTATGAAACATTAATGACGTTACATTGCAGTATAACTGAAAGCTCCCAATTTCAACATTTATTAGGCTTTAAAAAACAACTTTAACCCTCATTTGTGCTTTGGGGTCAATATGACCCCAATCGACTTTTCTTTAGTTAAAAATAATGTTTCCCTATATCTCAGTGGAATGAAATCTTGTGACTTTTTCTAAGTTATCTAACTATACACACACAAAAAAACTGGGCTTGATCTAAGCCCTTTAGACTCGGTTGTTCTAAAGGGATGTAAAAAAAAAAGTCACACTCATGACCTTTGGGGTCAATATGACCCCACATTGAAATGAATGGAAAAATCGAAAAAAATTTGTTTTTTATTTTTCTTTTGTCAAAAAAAATCTATAAATCCAGAATAAATCTGAAAATTTCCATACCACAATGAAGTCCTGGTACTAGAGCACAAATGTAATGTGGAACGAACATGATCATTTGCACACACACATGCTCGCGCACACAAACACACACACAGGTGTGACTCCAATTGAAAGCATTTTTTTTTAGAAATTGACAAATAAAATCAATAATTCCAGCATAAATCTGAAAATTTCCACACAGAAATGAAGGCCTGGTACTAGAGCAAAAATGCAATGTAGAAAAGACATGCTCACTCAAACACACACACCCGCACGCACACATACACACAAACAGGTATGACTGCCACAGCCAAATAAAATCAGCCATAAATGCAGAACTAAGATAAAAGGGGTGAGACCTAATGCACACACACGGGCACACACATACACACATGCACGCACACACACACACACACACACACACACACAGCACACACACACTCGCACGCGCACACACACACACACACACACACACACACACACACACACACACACACACACACACACACACACACACACACACACACACACACACACACACACACACACAGAGAGAGAGAGAGAGAGAGAGAGAGAGAGAGAGAGAGGTGTGACTGTCACAAATAGCATCTGTATGGAATTTGTCAAAGGAAATCAGAAATCAGCAAATGAAATCATTTGTCAAATGAAATCAGCTATCAAATGTAGAACACATGTGAGTGAATCAGTGAGACCTAATGCATGCACACACACACACACACACACACACACACACACACACACACACACACACACACACACACACACACACACATGCAGAGAGAGCAAGGGAGAGATGAAAGGCAACTAACCTGTTCAACTTTGAGAAAGTTTACACTGAGATCTAAGAGCTGCAACTTTGTTTTGAAAATAAATAAATTGTTCCCACACGAAAGGTATACAAGAGGGTCTTTGGTGTCCTGCACACAGTTCTGTGGCAGTATGGCAAAGAAATACACTCTCCTGGAGACTTTGAATTACTTGCTTGATTCAAGAGAAACTTTAGGTGTTTCTTATGTGGCGATTTATGTGGTATTTTGTAAAAACAGACATTTCAAAACGCATCAAAATCTACCAAAATTCTACTATTTGAAAGAATATTTATTTTTAATGTCTTGTATAATGTGTATACATGTATAAATTCACAAAATGTATCACAAAAGTTATGATATGAGCAGTTGGCCACATCCAGTAAAATGAATGGATCCCTATGGCCCTCTGCTGGGTCTCTATGGACAAAACAATTTCTTTCTTAAATTGTAATTCCTTCAGGTTTGTCTTTGACCAACAGATGGCAGAATTGTACAGCTAACACCTAGATCAATATCCAGAAACAAATTATATTTAATTTAGATCATCATTTAAGTATTTTTTTCATAAAAAATTAATATTTCACACGCAAGCTAATGGTATAGTTGAGGAATTGTGTGGTAAATAGGTACAAAAGTACTTTGTATATCCAAAAACACAGCATTACTGTATAGATGAGAAGTAAACAAAAAAAATAATATATTATATGTATTATTAAAAATTTACATTTTTTTTACAATCATTCTTTAAATTTTGGGGTCATATTGACCCCAAATGCACTGAGTGTAAACAGGAAACTAAGGACATATGAGGGTTAAATTTAAGTGAACTTAAAACAATCTTTACATAACCCCATTATAATAAATGTTATTTTTACCTGTGCCTTCCCTGTTAGACATATACAGAAATGTAATGGTTATCAAACACCTTTCTTAACTGCATAAATAATAAATGAAATATAGATTAATCATCATTAAAGCAACAATTTTCTCTGTTCCCATTATTCTTTGATGAACATTAATGACAGGCATCAGTGCTCCTGTCACTTTAAGAACAGCCGCTGACAAACATGCCGCGGATCTCACGCGCTGTCCCGCGCATCTCATTTCCTCACAACTCTTTAAGTTCATTTAAGACGTTATTTAACTAATTTAAGACTCCTAATATGAGAATACTCTAAATTCTCTGTGTTGTTGTTATTGTTTGTTCATGAGCAAAAGAGAACTCGATGTGAGCAGGAGACTGATGGTCGAGTGTGTGTGTGTGTGTGTGTCAGAGTGTCCCTCGATTAGCTGACAAGAGACGCAGCCACACAGACAGGACATTGACATACAGCGCATTGTCTTGTGTCTTGTCGCGCTTAGAAGCATTTACATGTATTAGAGCGTGATCATATAATGTACCGCTCGGCAAAAATGGATATAAAAACGGACGCTGGAAATTACAGCGGCCGGAAAAAGTATCAAGCTCTTTTTTTTTTTTATCGTGCGATTAATTGATTTATTGACTATTGCAACAGGCCTAAACGTGTGTCATTATTTTACTTTCATTTTCAAAAACAGCATATCTCTTCAGGGAAAACAAAACAAGAAGAAAATACCTAGAGCACCACCTAATTGATACAGGAAAAACCTACATGAAATCTTGCTTAGCTTAACAGTTTTACCTAAAAATACACAAGATTAACAGAAATGATTCTGATAAGAAATTTCCAACATAAAGATTGGAAATGTTAATGTGGTTAAAGCTTTTTTTTTTCCATCAGGTACTAATTTGCAGAATTTACTGAACTAAAAACTAAACAAAAGGAAGGAAAGTCAAGCATTCACGTGAACTTGAATTGAATGACTTAAATATTCATCTGTACCTTACATTAAACTATGGAATGGCTTCAGAACACTTAATATAGTGCACGAAGCATGATGTTTTTGTGCCTTTTGTGGGGCACTGGGGCTTAACAATAACAGAGAATATTATACGCACAGTATCGGATTTAGATGGGTCCTGTCTGACCGATACCCGATCCGACAAATAATGGCGGTATAGGAGCCGATACCGATACTGAATATCGGATCGGGGCATCCCTAGAGATTATATCAGGTATCAGAGTTATATTAAAATATGAACTGGCTCTTCCAAGCTTTAAAATGGCAGTGAATGGCAGCCCAAAATTTGAAGCCCAAAAAAGTGCATCCATCCATTATAAAAGTAATCCACACGACTCCGGGGGCTTAATAAAGGCCTTCTGAAGTGAATCGATGGGTTTTTGTAAGAAAAATATCTATATTTAAAACTTTATAAAGTAAAATATCTAGCTTCTGGCGGACTGCCTTTTGTATTAAATTTACTGAAAAAGCATAACTGGCGCGACGATGACGTCGCGCGTAAGCGTTTTGAAGTGCGAGAGGCATTACACTTTCTTCGTAACTTGGATACAGAAGGCGGTCCACCAGAAGCTACATATTTAACTTTATACATTTTTAAATATAGATATTTTTCTCACACAAACGCATCGCTTCGCTTCAGAAGGCCTTTATTAACCCCCTGGAGCCGTGTGGCAATTTTTTTCAGTTTTGGCAAGAATTTTCATTTCATTGTTTTGTGCTGAAATTCTGATAATGTGTTGCTACTATCGAATTTGCCTCACAAGGTTTGTTCTCCTTACAAGGCCCTTTGTATCTGCCAAGAATAGAGAGTTTATTCTGTTGATTGACATATTCATGGCATTGAAGAGCTGATCCCATCGTTTTGTACTTGAATTTCCCACGTAAGTCGTGCACTGTGCAATTCAGTTAGCCAGTACCAATAAGCCAAATGTCAGCTTTGATAAGTGTGTTATATAAATTCATCAACAACACAAGCACTTACGCAACCTCTCAGATAAACAGATAAAAAACACTTTCATTCAATTGAGTGCCATTTGTTTTCATAAGTCTACAAATTATGTTTCTATTGCACAGTGGTTTTGGATCTAAATGTAATATTTGCGTTATCATTCTTTCAGAAAGTCGTAATCCATATTGTTGACTTTAATCATGGGGGAATGCTGGGAAGGGCAGGTTCATTCAGGCAGAATGAGGAGGAGTTTTACTGGCAGATGTGTGTTAAAAAGCAGCATCCGGCCATTCTCACACCTCAGGCACATGGAGCTCACTGCACATTCCTGCTTTCACTGGAATTCACAACACATATATCAAATACAACCAGTGTGTTGATGCATTTGTACTATTAGCATGTTCATGTTTTATTTCAAAGATTTAATTATTATATTTTAACTTTAAAATTATTTAACTGACTACATTTAATGTCCATAATATATATCTATATATTTTTTATTTACTTTTTATTATTATTATTATTATTTTTAGATACATGATATACAATTAATATTCCGTAAAAGTTTGCATGTCGAACCATTTGACAATCCGTACCCCTGTTAGTAATTAACATTTAAGATAAATAAGTGCTTATAAAATCATACTCCTTTAGATTATTTGCTGCATATTTTGATAACACCTGTTGTTTGTACAGTACAAGGATTTTTCCTTGTAAAATTCACCAAAATATATTACGTAAATATTGATACTTTGCATATGCAATATTTTGAGTACCATTTCTATAATCAATCCTATCTCATTCTGTTGTAAATTATGATTTTTGTTGTTATGTTTTAGTTTGAGTTTGCTTGGACAGAATAAAAAATAAATGTAATTGTGAAATTTTTTTTTATCTCACAATTCTGACTTTTTGCTTGCAATAGTGATTTTTTTTAATCAGAATTTTGAGATATATAAACTTGTAATCGAGTTTTAAAAGAAAATCGAGTGTTCATCTGAGACCTAAGAAATTGGAAATGGACTGGATTTGATTTAAGTTTATGTGTTTAAAATAAAAAAGTAACAAATCCTTCCCTCAGGGGTCAATTTGACCCCATAGGAATGAATGGAATATGTGGATTTTTTTTAATTTGTCAAAAAAATATAAAAAATCTGGCACAATCCAGAACAAACACACACACAAAGTAAGGCATGAGACTATAGAACATCCCGATGCACAAACACACACACACACACACACACAAACACACACGAACACACACCTAGGAATTACCACTAAAATTAATGAGAGGTCATATAATGAATGAGTGTAATGGTTTTTTTGTTTCTTAAATTTTTTTCAAATAAAAATCAGTGCAGATAAGCAAATAAAGTAGTATCACAATGCAGACTGCACAGAGATATGAAGTGGTTAGATTTGAACACAACCTCCCCCCCTCTAACCCAACCCCACCACCCCGCACAAATGCAAAATAAATGGTGAAATTATAACAGCATTTTTTAAAATATGTCTCCAAAAAAATTGCATTAAAATATTATCAAAATGAAATGAAATAAGCTTTCTGGACAAAAGAAGGTATAATTTTAGAGCTTCGGGTCATTTTGACCCACCCACAAGGGAAGGATTTGTTGCGAGGGAAGGATGTAGCCTAATGATGGGAAATTATTATGCATTGTTTTCGGTAGACAGTTATTTGTGACAGTTGCAAGGTTTGACTAGAATGAGACTTGCCAAAAATCGCCAGATGCTTTGAAGTGTAATATAACTAGCAATATAACTTTCCAGTTGTCATGTGTAATCTCCTTTCCCATAAATCTTCATGCTTCAGTGTGAGCCGACCAGGCCTCAGAGGTGCGGCCATAATAAGCAGATTTGAGTGTTGATAGTGAAACCAAAGGCATGAAGCGTCTGTGGTTGATGTGACCTCAGGGGACAGAGGTGTGTTCTGGAGTTGAGCCTATATGTACAAAGTCATATGAGTGCATGGCTAGAAGGCACATTACTAACCAGACACACCTCCTGTGAGGTGATTGTTTGCTTTTCTTTTAATAATCTATTTGATCCTTCTCTGAATTAAAAAAGCCCTGTGGAGTATGTGTGACCTTAACATATCTCAGACAGGATTTCGGTATCTTGTGTGTGTGTGTGTGTGTGTGTGTGTGTGTGTTTTCCAAGGACACGTTCATGGATAACAGATGTTTTCCCCCCACCATAGGCAGCGTACACAATGACATCACTAATTACCACAGTGACATCATCAACAACATAAGAAATGTTCAATTACTTGCTGTCACCGCTGATGTCAGAGGTTACTGTACATCATGAGGTCGTGTGTTAAGTAATGCCTGAACTAAAGACCTCGGTATCACAACATCATTGTTGAAACTCAAACAGGGTGTCACATTTCTTCTTCTTTCAGAGTAGTCTATTGTCGACCAGCACTCTTTCGCTTTACAATGAAGCCATTCTTTTTTTTAATCACCGTTTTAACAATTATTTACACAACCGGTCAATTTGGAAAGAAACCTATTTGCTCACCAAGGCTGCATTTTTTTGATCAAAAATACTATAACTTTTATATTGTGAAATATTATTTCCATTTAAAATAACGGGTTTCTATTTTAACATATTTTAAAATGAAATTTATTTCTGTGATGGCAAAGCTGAATTTTCAGCATCATTACTCCTAAATCTTAAGTTTTAGCACACAGACTATTTGAATAAATCTTACAGATATCCTCCTGGGACCCACGAATAGACTTTTGTCCACTGTAGTGGACATTATATTTTAGGGAATTTCTCTGACATCATACATGTCACATGTCACAGTCTGGATGTCCTGTAAAGAGCACATTCGGGGCTTTGCTGAGATTCCAAATGTTTGGATGTTTCACCAGGACAACAACTTCTTCTTGGTCTTTTAAAACGTCTGACATTAATGTTTTGCACTCTTATGGAAAATGATAATATGTTTTAATTATAATTTAAATTGGATTAATTTTCAAAATGTTTGTTATAAATCAACATCTCAGGAAAATGTTATGGGGTTTCTAATCAAAATATGACTTTCTGTTACAAAACAGGGCATTGATTTCATAAATGTCCACTGTAGTGGACGCCAGGATTTAAATCATGTTTATCAGGCATTTTGGAGACATAACAAGTGAATAGGGAAAGAAATTACATATCAATATTTCTATGAAATATTAGATATTATTATGAAAATGTTGCCAATTATTTCTCCCATTATTACGCTTCTTTTTTCATTACATGTTGCACCAAGAACACATTAATATGCTAATTAGATGCAGTGTATAGATACGTTGTATTGAATAGGAAAATCCAAGTATGGCCAGTTTACCCACATATTTCATAAAGTAAAATGGTATATCAATGCATTTCGTTATATCTTTCATAACATAGTTCAGAATCATCTTTAAACAAAGTTTGTTAAAAAAAAATCCTGAAACCTAAAAATTGATTGGTGAATGAAAAATAAATCCCATTGTTTTTGCCTATACATGCAATTTCATGTCATTTTATTTTTTAAACAACTGAGTCCTAGTGTCAACTACAGAGGACATATCATAACATATGAATAAAAAATAATTTTTCAAAAAAGAAAAATGCTCTAAACAATGTAATGACATGAAAAAATACTAAATTCAAAATACTTTTTTTTTCTGGGTCCCAGGAGGATAGGGAATAGTTACTGTATCACCCAAAACTATTTCTGAGACAAAAGATAATTTAATATCATTTAATAAAATTAGATACAATCAAATGATGGCTTTACAGCTCCAAGTAGCATTTACATTTTTTTGTAGATGAATGGAAGTCCCGCTTTACAGTTAAATAAGCATCACCTGTTTGTTTACTCTTGATTGCTAATACACATTAGCTGGACCGGTAGGAAAAATATAGTTTGTTAGCATGACAAAATTTACAGTGCTGTTTTTGTCTGATTTTATTCCGGATTTGAAATGTTTTGAATGTAAAACATATCACTGACAAACTGTTTTCAATCCTCCCCCATTCAAGTTGTTAGGAGCTGTACTTGCATGGCTGGAAAAGTGACTTTGTTTGATCAACACAATCATGAGAACTCATTCCTCTCTGCCTTCAATGTACAACAACAATGCAATGCAAGATATTCATCAGACATGTTGTTTCTCTACACATGCACACACACACACACACACACACACACACAGAGAAATAACATGCTTGGAAAATCAGAATTTGGTTAATATATTAGTTAGTATGTAAAGTGCATTATTACACGGCTCTGTGGAATACTTGATTCTGATTGGTCAATCGCGCATCCCAGTGGTATGTTATTCCCAAATAACAACCGCCAAAGTGAATAATCTAATTGAGACAAGTAGCCGTGTAATAAGCTGGAAAATGTACATCCAGCCATTTGTGTAGCCAAATGTATACATTACAGTGAAAGATATTGTGGTTTAGCAAAATTTTCAGAAAAAAATATGTAAGGGATAATGTACATTCAGCCGATTGTTATCGCAGAATAAACCCAGACAGAGTGATCAGTGTGATCAGGACCCTGACGCAAATGCAGATTTTGCTAAACCACAATATCTTTCACTGTAATGTATAAATTTGGCTAGTCATTAGGTAAAAGCCTAAATATAATGCAGTGATGTAATAAGTCACTGTAAATTGATGAATGCATTTAAATGGGGTAATGTGAAAATAGGCAGTTTGTATGACATATGATTCTCCTCAGCGCCAGCCAGTGGAATCAAATTCTCCCCCCGTTTAGTCTGATATGATTATATATGACGCATCATGTCATTTTCTGATATCCTGCTTAGATTTGAGTGGCTGCTGATACATTCTGCAATCCTATTATTTAATGTTGTAGAATCTCTTTTGCTTAATACAAAATGGCAGGTATTAATAATACAAGTCATTCATCAAAATCAAGTCATTTTTGATGCATGGGAACTGACTCTCTTGCCAAACTCCCTGTGGCTGTTTAACACACTCTTGGTTCTTTTTGTGTTACACACCTTACACAAACACTATGGCTCATTTCTAAACCCTAACTGTCTAATGTCTACAAGGCAGCAGGGTTATACCAAAATTTCACAATTCTCGTAAGTCCTTTAATTAAAAAGTCAAATATTTATATAATTATGAATATCTGTGGAATGTAGACTTCAAGGATATGTTAGTAAAGTGTCTAAAAATGTATAATTTAATATAAATATAAAACATTCAAATTTGAATGTACTCAACTAACAAAAATATGTTCTAAAATGTTTTGCTAACATTCTCATTAAAGGGATAGTTCACCCCAAAATGAAAATTAGCCCATGATCTACTCACCCTCAAGTCATCCTAGGTGTATATAGCCCTATTTCCACCGAAATTACCCGGAACAATTTGTACCAGGAACTTTTTTTTACAGGAACCTTTTTCCCCCCAGACCTGCTACTGTCTGCGTTTCCACTGCGGTCTAAAGTACCGTGAAGATTAGGCAAATTAGTCGGGTGACGTATGACTGCGCACAACTGAGATTCAAGCAGCACTGCTTTTGCTGGTTATGTATTGGTTTACTAAAGAGGTCGTTAACAAAATGGCGGAAAAGAGACGAGCACTGATACTAAAGCGTATTCTGAAAGCTCGTAAAGCTAGATTTAAAATAAGACAACGTATGTTATTATCAGCTATTACGGACATTTATCGTGAGATGGCTGAGATGAACGCGCGGCATCGGACAGAAAGAGCGAGACTGATATTTACTGAACGCAGACCGAACCTCACAAGACTTTTAAAAATGCCGGTTGAAATAAAATGCTGCGTGAGCTTAACCAATCAGCATGTTCAGCGCCCAAGTCCCACCCCCGAAAGTTCCTGAACTTTGAAAAAGTACTACCTCGGGAGCAGGGCCGATCGGAGGGGGAAATATTTACCCGGAACTTCATTTAGACCCTGGTTCCTGCGGTCGAAACACACTGAGTACCACCCAAAGTTCCTAGTTCCTGGGGAAAGTTCTGCAGTGGAAAGAAGGCGGTCGGCCGAAACTTTACTTTATAAAGTTTTAAATATGGATATTTTTCTTACACAAACGCATCAATTTGCTTCAGAAGGCCTTTATTAACACCCCGGAGCTGCGTGGAGCACGTTATTTGACGGACAGATGCATTTTTTATGGACTTCAAAATCAGAGCAACTATTACTGCTATTATAATGCTCGGATTAGCCTGGACTTTTTTAATACAACTCTGATTTTATTCGTCTGAAAGAGGAATGTCATATACACCTAGGATGACTTGAGGGTGAGTAAATCATGGGCTAATTTTCATTTTTGGGTGAACTAACCCTTTAAGTCATTAAAATGTTATATCTGATGGTTTTTAAATGTCTTGGAATACAAACATTATGGAAATATTCAATTTTATCATTTTGCAAACATTATGGGAAAGTAACTTTAGAACGTTCTCTAAACATTCTGAAACAAGTAGTAACATAAAAAAACCCCGGAGTGTCTATTCGCACCAAGTGTAAATAGTGTGCCTTATTAGCTCCGCCTAACAATGCCTGGTTGGGCCAAACAAACCCTCATAGTTCAACATCTTCAGTGGAACTTGGTTTTGACGCGATCGACCCGGGTTCGAATTCGCCTTGTGCAGAGCTCACTTTTCTCATCACAAACCACATCAGAAAGGCATCTACAGCTATCGCTAAGAAAATATGCAATTTTCACTATTAGCCGCTGCCTTTAAAAAATGCTAGACGAACATCCAAAAATAAAACATTTCAGGAAAAAGCCTTCAATGAACAACAGGGAGTCTTCAAGTATTTGTTAATTGAGTAATGCCATTTCTTTCGTTTTGTCTGCCATTTTGGATGAACCTTTTCACTTCATTTTTTCAGTGCATTCTAGAAAAGCATTGGACAAAAGAAGGTACCTTAGGCTACATAAACTTCCTTGGACCCACTTTATATTAGGTGGCCTTAACTACTATGTACTAACATTTTAATTAATCATTTGATACAATGCACTTATTGTGTACATACATGTTTTAACATTGTACTTACATTTAAAAAAATACCTGCATGTAATTACATCTGTAATTAATTTATGTAGTTACATTTGTAATTACACAGTTGACACTTCCCTTACACCTAATCCTACCCTTAAACTTACCCATACTACCACACCTGTCCCTAACCCTACCCTTAAACTTACCCATACTACCACACCTGTCCCTAACCCTACCCTTAAACTTACCCATACTACCACACCTGTCCCTAACCCTACCCTTAAACTTACCCATACCACCACACCTGTCCCTAACCCTACCCTTAAACTTACCCATACCACCACACCTGTCCCTCCTTAAACTTACCCATACCACCACACCTGTCCCTAACCCTACCCTTAAACTTACCCATACCCCCACACCTGTCCCTAACTCTACCCATATCCCACCTCAATATCAGCAAAGGTGTTTTGCAATACAATTTGAACACAATAAGTTCATTGTACTTATTTTTTGATGTAAGTACATAGTACTTAAGGCCACCTAATATAAAGTGGGGTCACTTCCTTTTTGAAAAATCCTTTGAATCTATGAAACCTTTAAATGTTGTCTGTAGGCAACTCACTAGGTTTCATAACAGATTTGTGATTTGTAGAAAAATATACTGTGGCAAATGTTACTATTAGTGAGACGGTTTGATCAGTTTCATTTTTTAACTTAGTCAGTCAATTTGGTAAATTCTCAGTTTCAATCAACTTGTCTTCCAACCTGCAAGTCTTGGCTAGTTTTAATGCATGTCCATATGTTTCTAGATGAATGTTTGCACATTAATGTTTGATGTTAACCCTAAGCACTGATATTTGTAGTGAGAAGGTGTGAAGTGTGTGATTAAACAGATCAAAGATTTCTGATAGCTATGATAGAAAAAAAAAGCTCCTGTGTTCCCAGAGGACTGTGGGAGATGTTGAACATACTGATAAAGACAGATAGCGGAAACATGTTTAGTCATGCACATTAATTAGTATTTTTGCAATTTCCTTGTCTTAAAAGATTAACGGCTTTGCTCGTCGCTTGATGGTTCCATCCAATACTTGTTGCCTGTTGCAATGTTTCTTGATCTCAGCTCAAATCTGCCTTGGATCTTTTGATTTTTTTTTTGTTTTTCCTAAGACCAAAAATCCTGGCGTTCGCATAATGCAGCATTTTGTCAGTTTGTGGCTGCTGTGTGACATTTCACATAGAAATGTGTGGAATTTGTTTGATATGTGAGCAGTTGCTCAGCGCTCCTCTTGACTTAGAGACGGTTAGATGTTAGGTAAACCTTTGAGCTAACAGCCTGTTCATAATGTCGCTCTAGTTATTTTATGGAGTTCAAGGTTTTCCAACATGATAGGAGGCGTGTGCTCAACAATCAACACAGACCACTCTGTCCACACCCTGGAGGAGTGTGTACCTGTAGGAAAGAACAGAACCCCCACCCCACCCCCCCGGTGTTTCTCCCCAGAGTTTCAGAAGAGATCTCGACAATGTCTCAAATGCTTAGACCTTTACCAGTTTATGAGTTCTCAGTATGAAGTAGTGTTGTAGTAGCCGAGATCGGTCTTGGTCTTGAGACTGGTTTTAAGACCATTTTTTGAAAGTCTTGTCTCGGTCTCGACCACATTGTTTGTTTCAAGACCGGTCAAGACCACAACTGCTGGGATATTAGTAAATTGCTGGTGCATTGTATGATTTATTTACTAACATCATTAATGTGATGTAAAACGTACTGCTTCAGATGCAATCAATAACTTATTTCTAATTTTATTTATTTATTGTACCGGTTCAGAAATTAATGAGGGATTGTGTCAAATAATTAATGCAAATTCTCACAAAATTCTAAATATTGTTGCAAAAAAGTACTTGTATGTGATCTGGATTGTGATATAATTAAGCAATATCACAAGAGCAAGAGAAGTGTTTTCACAAATTTGAGCATGACTGCAAACATGATATCGCTTACAATATATGGCTGTATACAAACATTCAATAATTTTTTTAAAACATTATTCTCAGCATTATTTATGCATTTGTAATTTACCAATTCAGATGCATCTTCTGTACCACCTCTGCAGTGCAAAGATTAATTTTGTTTTTAATGATTTCATTTGATTGGTAAAAACTCTATATAGGGTCTTATTCTAACTTTTGATTAAAAATAAATAATTTCTCAGGCTGTAATGTGGATCTTTATGAATTTTAAGGAGTGCTGGTCTGGTCTTGGTCTTGGCTCGGTCCCGCCATGCCTTGGTCTCAACCCCTCAAAGTCTTGGTCTTGTCTTGGTCTCAACACACATTGGTTTTGGCCTCGACTTGATCTCGGATTAGGTGATCTTAACTACAACATTATTATGAACTCAAACATTTCTCATTTTCTAATTTTTCTAAGACCTACTATTCACATTTGTCTTAAAGCTCTTAATCATTCTTTTTGACTTAAAGGGTTAGTTCACCTAAACATAAAAAATTTAGAATTAAAAATTTAAATTGATATATTCTATATATCAGGGGTTTTTAAGTAAAGTTCCAAGAGGTCTCCTATATTTCCTTCCCAGTGGAGGTCCGGACAATACTTTTGTGGAATAGCTAATCATTTGGATAATTTCCATCTGGGCAGCAGTACTATTTTAAAGAAGAAAAAAACCTTACAGTCAAAATAGTCATACAAGATGAGGATATTGGACCCACAGAGCAAAAACATTGGTGTCTGAGAATTCTTTTATATATATAACACTGTATTTAGTTCAGCCCAATTGGAAATTATAATTAAAAGGTAAGATCAGGCATTTTATCAGGCTATTATTATTTTTACATTTATATACCTTTGTATGGTAGAAGGCCATGTGACAAAATATATACTGTATGGAGGTTCATTGTTTTCCTCTTGAAGTCTGGACCATTTTTATGATTTGCTTAAAGCCACAATATGTAATTTTTTGCCACTAGATGTCGCTTTTTCAAAACAGAGGTGTAGCTTGATGACGCCTTGATTTCACAGAGCTTTTATTATGCCGCAGACAACCGCTTCCACTTCTTCCGTTCATGCATTTGAGGGGTAACACAGGGCTGTTTTATCATATTACATACATTATTTGAGTGTTGAAAGTTGTTATAATGCTACTCTGTGCGTTCGCTCGGTGGCTACTATGAGACACTTGTTGCACACTGCAGTGAGCTAGATCGATATTAATCATGGTAAAACATGGTACACGTGGTAAATCAAGAAAATGAGATTTAAACAATAAGACTAACTGTGAGCTATATGACAATCAAGGGTAAAGCAGGTATGATGTCATTGACAAGCGATGCACGGACATGGTGCTTTTTTGTGCGCAAAAAAAAAAGAAAATAATAACTTTATTCAACAATTTAATTCTAGCCTGTGTCAGTCTCCTACAGGTTACGTTGTAAATAGTGCAACACTTTCAAGTTCTACAGCAGCCAAGGCTGTTCACGTGAGCACCACGACGCATGTGTGTGATGATGACGTGGGAGATACACTATATTTACAACGTAAACTGCGTAGGAGACTGGCAAAGGCCATAACGATTGTAGTTTGTTTTTGCGCACAAAAAGTATTCTCGTCACTTCATAAAATTAAGCTTGAACCACTGGAGTCACATGGCCGATTTTAATTATGTTTTTACTACCTTTCTGTGCCTTGTGTTAATTATATTGCTGTCTATGGATGGGTCAGAGAAGCTCTCGGATTTCCTCAAAAATATCTTAATTTGTGTTCTGAAGATGAACGAAGGTCCCACGGGTTTAGAACGACATGAGGGTGAGGAATTAATGACAGAATTTTCTTTTTGAGTGAACTAACCCTTTAATACTATCCTGCCAATTGATTTTTGTGCTCAAGTGTGTTGTGGTGCGGCCATTTGCACGGCCAGTCATGTACTTTTACACTGTACGCAGTAAAACTGTAATAACAGGAAAAATCAGTTGGACAAAGCTTTTAGCAAAAGAGCTGCTTCATTAATTTTTTCAAGAGCTGCCTTCAATGATTTGCTAGTTTTTGCTGCTTTAATAAACCAAGTCACTGATCTGGCAGGTGATTTCACAAGAGGATTGTATCAGGACAAAAAAATAACCCGCTGTTCTCTAGAAAGCAGTTTTGTATTATTTCTGTGCAGCTAGGTTCACAGAGATGGGAAATATACAAACACAATTATACTACAACAAATGAAGTTTGAAACAGTGGACACTTCTTTGCTGGGAGATATGCTAAAATTGAAGTATATAAGCAGCCAGAATATGAATACCTATATGTTTTAAAAATGATTTCTGTAGTTCGGTTAACTTATAATACCAAAATTATATAATATTGCCAAAAGTATTAGGACACCCCTCCAAATCATTGAATTCAGGTGTACTAATCACTTCCATGGCCACAGGTGTATAAAATCAAGCACCTAGGCATGGAGACGCTTCTACAAACATTTGTGAAAGAATGAGTCGCTCTCAGGAGCTCAGTGAATTCAAGCATGGTACAGTGACAAGTTGCTACCTGTGCAATAAGTCCATTTGTGAAATTTCCTCACTACTAAATATTCCACGGTCAACTGTTAGAGGTATTATAACAAAGTGGAAACAATTGGGACAGAAACTCAGCCACAAAGTGGTAGGCCACATAAAATCTCAGCTTATGCTCAGGTGCACAGTGCGCAGAAATCAACATCTTTCTGCAGAGTCAATAGCTACAAACCTCCAAACTTCATGTGGCCTTCAGATTAGCTCAAGAACAGAGTGTAGAGAGCTTCATCGAATGGGTTTCCATGGCCGAGTAGCTGCATCCAAGCCTTACATCACCAAGTGCAATGCAAAGCGTCGGATGCAGTTTGTTCCCCAAGAGGTTGTGGTGGGCAGATATTGCGGCCACATATACTTTAAGGGTGGAAGGAGACAGCCTTCGTTCCAACCCTACTTGGAGAAACGAGAGCACAGACCAGATCGGGCATCTCCAGGGGTCTTTTTGGCGAGAAGACACCTGGTGACGAAGAGGTTCCACTTCAACGCATAGGCGAAAGTACCTCTGCCCTAGAGGAAGTGCTGGTAGCCACCACCAGAGGTGGTAGGGTACTCGAACCTGCCGAGTCCCATCCAGGAGCCACACGTGGAAGTTCCAAAGATCGGGACGTGGGTGCCATAGGGTGCCCCGTCTCTGAGGAGATACTCAGAGGAAAGGCCAGGGAGGGGCTGTCGCAAGGAGTAAGAGTTCAGGGAACCAGGTCCGGCCGTGCCAATATGGGGCGACCAGAAGGACCTGCTCTTTGTCCTCCCTGACTTTGCACAATAGCTGCGCAAGAAGGCTCACTGGGGGGACGCATATTCGCATAGGCCCTGCGGTCAGCTGCGCGCCAGTGCATCCGTGCCGAGCGTGCCCTCGGTCAGGGAATAAAACAGGCAGCAGAGGGAAGGGTCATGGGAGGCAACAGATCTACCTGTGCGTCGTCAAACTGTTCCCAAATCAGCTGGACCGACTGGGGATGGAGTCTCCAATCTCCAGGAAGTGGCTGAGACAGTGAGCTCGTGGCTGCACAGTTCAGTTCTCCCGGGACATGGACAGCACGAAGGGACCTCCGATGCTTCTAACTCCATAGGACGAGATGGCGGGTGAGTCGAGACATACGGCGGGGGCATAGATCAGCCTGGTGGTTAATGTATGCTACTGACCGTGTAGTCTGACCGGACTAGTACATGTTGACCCTTCAGCAACGCTAGGAGAGGACTTCAGAATTCAGGCTTGCAGGAGTGAAGAGATGTTCTTGGCTCCGATGCAGAAACATAATGCGATATTGCCCACGTACTTCCTTATATACCCACGTGGTGGGGCGGAGTTACGTATGCAAATTCCGCATGCCCATGGCATTGGCACTGCCATTGGGCGTTTTTGAATTCTCGAAGATGATTGGCTTCTAAGCGAAACCCCCATTCGTTAGTCACTAACGTTACGTCGTAGTGACTGAACGAAAGGGAACACTTATACCATGTAGTCTCACTTATGTTTATAGGGATGCACTGATATTAGATTTCTTGCTGATACCAATGCTAATACAATTCTACGCAATCTTTGCCTAAAATTGTCCATTTAAAATGTGAAGGCATCACAACATTTTAATGTATGGTATAAAAATATATATTCATTTTGAGATTTGCTAAAGATTGCATTAAACAGACAATTATTAATTTTTTCAAGATTAAACCAAAATTAAACCTCTGTCCCATCAAATTAAAGTAATTGTTAGCATGTCACATACTGTCAATAGTGTTTAACCCATATTAAACCTTAAAGGATTAGTTCACTTTAAAATGAAAATTACCCCGAGATTTACTCGCCCTCAAGCCATCCTAGGTGTATATGAATTTCTTCTTTAAATAATATGGATATTTAACATGATTGTGTTCATTAAAAAGAAGAAATTCATATACACCTAGGATGGCATGATGGTGAAATAATTTTTTTTAAATCATAATTTGCACATAATGGAAACTCGTGTCTTGTTGGAACAGTGAAGCAGGGGGTTGGGTTCAATAAGTCTCAGTTTTGTCACCTTTTGTTTGGTGTGACGCTGTGCTTCTGTTGCCAGACTGAATTATGGGTGAGAAACTGCACAAATAGTAGAGTCGTGTGTTACTGAGAATTCTTAGGTTTGGTGGATGCTTATTTGCCTTCTTTTCTGGTGTATAATTAATCTTTTATGAAGTAATTTAAAGTCACCATGAAATAAAAATTGACAGTTTATGGAATTTTGCAGTATTTATTATAAATAATTTATCTGTGCACATCATTTTTTTTAAAATCAAAATATCTCCCCCTTTTGCAGCGACATCTCTTCTCTGATGATGTGTTTACTGGCGCGAGGGCGGGGAAACCTGTCACTCACATGAGATCGACCAATAGCAAACCACAACCATCCAATAAATTCCAGATGGATAAAATAAAGTCCTGCCCTACATTTGTTCTTGTTCGAGAAGCCGTTTCACTTGGATATACACCAGGGTATAAAAGACAATCGCAACTTCCTTTCCATACCAACTTTAAGGCATGAACCGTACATTGGTAGCTTTCCTTCTCTTTATATGATGCAATATTGTATGTACATATCAAGCAATCAATTCAATATCATAGTGACAAATATAATGAAGATGCATACATTTGATCTTAACAGAAGGTTCTCTACATATCTGTGATCTCTATATAAAGGGCAGGGTGGTATTGTTTATGTCATAACATTCAATGGCCAGCAGAGGACAGACTAGAGAGGCTTCTCTTTGATATACTTGTTTTCATTTTAAACCATAATGGACATACAGCTACATAAACACTATATATATTCATGGAGATGGGGACCACAAACCAGAAAGAGAAGACAGTTGCTGTAGCTCTCCGTTACAAGCTCACGCATAGAGAATGCATCTATTGTTATAGGTTCAGATCACATTTGTGCTGTTCTTGAATATTAATGGTGCTGCTCTCAGAGGAGAGATGGCGATAAGTAGGTAATTGTTCAGCATTGTTTAAATGGTGACTGTTTTTTAATCGCACCCGCATTTTGACAGCTTAAGTGGTGTCTAGGGCTGTGCAATTAATCGAATTTCGATTTCGATTTCGATTTTGCCTCCCAACGATCACCAAAATAGTACAATCGAGAAAAAACGATTATTTTGCCTTGCGTTCTGAATGAAACGCGCACGCGCACATCCGCCCCTCCCGAACCCACAAATCTCTCTCAGATCGGGAGTCTCGTGTGCATATCATCCGCTGGAATGTAAAAACCCGGCGCGAGTAAAGATGGCAGAAGGAGGGCAGTTACAGCAGCGTTTGGTGAGCAAAAAAGGCAAAACCAACTCCGTTGTCTGGGAACAGTTTGGCTTCGAGGAATCAGACGACGAGCAGAAACATGCGACGTGCAAGATTTGCTACATGGCAGTGGCTGCAACGCAAGGGAACAACACGAATCTGTTTAACCACTTGAAAAATAAACAGAGTGACCTATGACAATCTAATAAAGAAACAA
Organism: Gobio gobio; assembly: GCF_949357685.1. Classification (NCBI taxonomy): domain Eukaryota; kingdom Metazoa; phylum Chordata; class Actinopteri; order Cypriniformes; family Gobionidae; genus Gobio; species Gobio gobio. The sequence goes on from NC_137113.1 coordinate 38,620,592, forward strand.
AAACTGACGAGAGCAGGAGTGCCGTGTAAACGTCCTTTTTTCCTTCATATTTTTCAAATAATTCTCTCTTTGTAAACTTTGTTCAATGCATGCGAGTGCTGCCGTATGTTTGAATATGACCAGTCGTTTTCACCGTCATCACCCGGGTTTAGTGCCAGAAGACGCGAATGAGAAGCCGCGCGCGCTGTGAGAAAATGTGTCTGTTCACTCATCCGAGAGCGCGCGCACATCTCTCAGCGCGCAAATATTGAGTTCTCTTTCAAGTCTTGCTCTTAAACGGACAAACTCACACAAAACGTATGTCAACATGTCCATCTTGATGAGTATCTTAGCAGACATAGTCTGTATATGCCTTAAGTGAACTTTATACAGTCGATAAAGAAGACGCGAGGTCTTAAAGAGGCAGTAGCCTTTACTGCTGTCTGTTTAATGTCAAACAACAAAAGACAAGGACATCACTCACCGCTCTTGATTGAATAGCTTTTGTAAGTTTAATAGGATTAATCTTTAATTTATGCACTCAAATATGCAATGTTATTTTACATTTGATACATTTCTGTACCTGAAAACTAATGTTAGACGTACCTGAAAAGCATAGCCGAACCATATTGTTGATCTTATTTATTTGTGGTTATCATTTTTACGTGAATACTTTTATACTTTGATTCGAATATATGTTATATTATTTATTTTAATAGTTCAAAAAGTACAACAAATGTTACAATTTCAATTGAATTGTTGAAAGGTGTATTTTTAATAAATACAACACATTCCCAAAGTCGTGTGAAATAATCGTGTTACATAATCGTGATTTCAATATTGACCAAAATAATCGTGATTATGATTTTTTCCATAATCGAGCAGCCCTAGTGGTGTCTAAGCAAAATGTTGTGCAATATAAGCAGCCCGCAATATACTTTCTCTACATCTCCATCCTTTTAACTTACTTATCTCTTATAACTTATCACATGCTGTGCAACTGGAAAATTGGATCACATGATGCTTAGCATCTTCCATGCTGGTTCCTCTCTGGAGGTTGAGTAAGCTTTGCAGTTTATTGTTCTCTGGCCAGAGGCGTTGCACAGACACTCTAAGCTTTCACTTCCTTCATTCGCTGTGAGTGTAATAGAGCACAATTGTAGGAATTTGAAAGTAAAAATCACAGTCATTCTTTCTATAGAGGAATCTATTTTTACCTTGAGCTCAGAGGCTGTTAAGCTATAATAGATCAGTCAATGTGATTTTAACATCTTTTTTTTTTTAACATAATCGATCATTACCAAATGTCCTTTGATTAACTATACTACCCATTATCCTGAAGAGAGAATCAGAGAATTCGCTGGTAATAGTGGCAAAAACTGTTTAATGCGTCAGCTCCCAAAGTGTGTCCGAAAAGTAAGATAATATATACTCCTAATATATGTTTGTTTTTCTTTGGTTCCTTTTTTCGTGTTTGATATAACTCTCTAATCTTGTCATAATTGTAATATGTTCTCTTAGTTGGTCTGTCATGCTCGTGCTATCTTGTTGTTAATTAAAACTGTGTTTGTGTTTTTGGGATGTAAGGGATGACTTTTTCACTGAACATTCGACCTGGATTACCATAGTAACACACATTGCTTTCACTTATTGATGACATCATACCCTCGGCTGACTGGCACAGCAGATTCCGCTATAGTTGTTGCCTGGGTTAAGTATGTGTGGGGCGGAGCTATCAAAATAGGGGCGTGTTTGTTTTGGTGATTTAAAAACCAGAAAGCACTTACCCCACCTTTAAGTCAAAAACACCATAGACAAACTTTTTCATTGGCATATTTAGCAAAAATTTACATTTGCAGATATGGCTCTGTTCTAAATTTCCCATCCTTTTCATGAGCTCCATGAAAAGCCAAGACTGGGAACAGCATAGGGCTGTTAAACGATTAATCGCGATTAATCACATTCAAAATAAAAGTTTGTATTTACGATTCGTGATTAATCACATCCAAAATTAAAGTTTGTGTTTTAAAATTAACGCGTCAAAATTAACGCGTCAAAATTAACGCGTCAAAATTAACGCGTTATTAACGCGTTAATTTTGACAGCCCTAATATTTATATATAATATAAATGATATAAATATATATACAGTATATACTGTACATGCAACTATTTCTTAAATATATACATCTATGCGTGTGTATTCAAATATACATAATAATTATACACAGCACACACAGAAATATTATGTAAACACAAACTTTTGTTTTGGATGCGATTAATCATTTAACAGCCCAGGAACAGCAGCAACTTCTGGGGACAACCTCCCATTTTTTTTTAACTCCACCCCCCATTGAGAACAGCACATCAGTGACAACAGAATGGCATTGATTAAGTTAAACACAGTTTAAGGAGGAGCTGGGGAGGAGGTAGGTTGCAAAGCAGGATGCAGTGGAAGCAGCTAAAGAGGCAGGCTGAACTGAAGCTACGCTTTAGTAAGGCTCCCTGTTTGAGAGTTGCCAATTGAGTGCATAGGAATCGGATCAGCTGATATGGGCGGGGGCGGAATTGTCCCAATCAGCTGATAGCGGAGCTTGACTACGTGGCCTGCCTGAACTGATGCTCAACGCTTGATTGCAGTCAAATTGATCAATCACATCCAAAATAAAAGTTTGTTTACATAGTATTTGAGTGTACTGTGTATGATTATAATGTATATTTAAATACACACACACATACATGTATATATTTAAGAAATATGTGTATCCGAACCATCAGAAATTATTTATTTTTCATATTTCAAATTATAGTGTTTTAAAGCCTATAGAATTTAAATATATTGATTTAATTTTATTAATAATTATAATCAATATTTATTTTTTATTTTATTTTTTATGTTGGTCATCAACCAAAATGTCAAAATAATTATAGACTTATACAGTATATATCAGCCGGATTTGTACTATTATTGCATCCCTATCTTATATATAGTACTGAGTTTTTTGATTACATCATGGCATACAACTCTTTATTGAGGATTCATTTGAAATACTTTTATAGACAAAATGAAATAGAAAATGACTTGTGTTTACCAAGGCCGGTGAAAATGTGAATGGTCACTTTTGCGCTCTTTTGTTACTTCTTTGTGAGAAGCATTGCCACATAAAGGAGATCATCTACTACTGACCAGTAACCCGATCCCGCTAGGTTTTGGCTGTCAACTCTTCCTATACTGGCATTTCACTAATGGCCATGCTCAGAGACGGCGGGTGTGCAATTTCTATCAGCAGGCGTTAATCAACCATTAATTAACCATTTCTTCCAGCCTGTGTTCAGTTCACCCCTCTTATTTGTACAGGGGGTTTTTCCATGGCAATTGCTTCATCTTTGCGCTCCTTCTCCACCGCCCTCTTTCTCCACCCCCCCCCTCTCTCTCTCCCTCCCTCTCGATGTTTGGCTGCTAGGGAAGAGCGCGAGTCTCCATCAGCACCATTTAGTCTGTGAGAGGAGCACCAGTGAATCAGTAGACCCAACTGTGTTGGTCAGGGAGAGGTGGGCAGCTGGGTCAGAAGAACCAGCCCACGGATCTCTCTACCCACTCCAATAAAAGCTCCTGTGGTTTCTCCTCCCCCGTCTCCCTCACAGTGACCTGTGGCGTGTGTAGGAACTGGCACCAACCAAAACACCCAAAGCTGCTCAAGTGCTGTTTGGACTGAGTTGTTTGAGTGTGTGTTGACAATCAAGAACAAGAGGGCACCAGGTATTAGAGCGGCTTGCTTCTCATGGACTTTTTTGTAGTTCTCTCAGTGCATTCTCAATGTTGGATTAAATGAAAGGATCTTTTGTACAAGATGAGCGAAGACGTCAAGGAAAAAGGGAACGGCAAGCAAGCGCTACGCAAGAAGAAGGGCAAAAAGGTAACTAGAAAACTGCTTTAACAGCCAGATCTTTTCAGGAATACGCTTAAGGCTTGTTTAAATCCTCCTTTTATGGCATTTGGAAGTGTTAATGCTGGTTGTTGGTGTTGAAAAGCACTAGGATGAGGTCTGGAGGAAGCTTCTCTTTTGTTCTAGAGCGACTGAAGGGGTGTGTTCAGAGTGGCATGGTTTTGTTTTGAAGGTGTTTGACAGTGCACTTTTAAAGGGGAAACCATTCTAGATGCTGACTCCGAAACAGGTTCTTCTCTTTGTTTGGATTCCACAGGTGTTAGTTTTTGATCATAGAAAAAAATATTGATAAAAACTGTATATTTCAGATCAAATGATCTATATATGTGCCACTTTATAATGTAAAAAGCGAAACCGTTTTAATTGTTGATCTGACCTTTTAAAATGAGTTTTGTTTGTGTAAACTGTGTAAACTTGTGTTTTTTTCCATATTAAATAATCATTTTTGGCTTGAAGAAAGCTGATTATGTTAGATAAAACTGATTTTACAAAATGTTATTTGTATTTCAAAATTTTTCAGTGAATTTACTTTTAAAACAACTAAGATATAAAGACCATATATTGTATACACGCTGTATTCGAGTGTATTTGATACACATTTCAGTTCAGTCCTGTTTCTTTGTATATATACTCTGGACAGATGTTTTCTCTGTCTGTCTCTCTCTCTTGTTCTCTTTCCCTCCACCCACTCCGTCTATTCTCTGCACGAGCAGTATAATCTGCTTAATTGCAGCCGTTCAGATGCATTGGCAGAACCTGTATCTGAGTCAGCGCTGGGTGGTACTAGCTACGGGTCAGCTCTGTTGGCTTTACAAATGTTTGCTTCAAATGATTCTGAGAATTTGATGAATTCCCTCTAGTTCTGTAACAGGTGCAATTGTTCCTTTTACGTAATGAAAGGCTGCGTAGATATGTTCAAAGATAGTCATCATTCTAATCAGAAATGAAATATGAGTGCGTGCGTTTGACAATCGCTCTGACTCCGTCTCTCTTGGTCCGTTTATACAACCCCAACCTGTTGCTATGCACACTGGGAATGTGTAGCAACAAAAAGGGAGGAAAATTAGAGAATTTATCAAACCTTTTATGTATTTTTTTCAATGCTTGTTGGTAGTGGGTAATATGAGTAAAATCATTTGGTAGAAATTTTGGTAACGCTATTTTAACATGACATTTTTACATGTTACATGTAGTTACAATGGTAATAATAACAGTAAATCATGCATAAGTACAAGCAACTAATCTAAACCCTAACCCTATAGTAAGTACATAGTTAATTAATATGACGCAGTACTTATTAGTGTAATTACACTGTTACAATGCCTCAATTTTTTTGATTTTGGTATCTCAATATGACTATTTTCTTGAAAATTAAACTGAAAAAAATATTTGTATAATTTAATATTTTTAATAACCATGTGCCAGTGCTTGTTTCTGTATAATCCAGTTAATTATTTGTTTATTTATTTGCAAATGAGAGATATAAACATACCTGTGACCACACTTCGGTTAACTTGGCAACCGTACCCAACTAAACTCCCTTTTACAATGAGTTGACTTGTTTTGGGACCCTTCCTGCTGTGTATTTTCATATAATTCCATGTTTTCTTAAACCTTACATGTAACTAATATAAAGCAACCAAACCTGGCTGAAAGCTGCATATATATACTATATAAACTACATTATAAATGGTGTAGCAAAAGCTTTAAAGGGATAGTGAAAAAAATCTTATGTCATTCCAAACCTGTATGGCTTCCCATCCCCTCCCCTCCTAGAACACAAAAGAAGATAAAATATATCTGTACAAAATAAAAGTCAACAGGGTCAATTTTTTTAAACTCCATTGACTGCGACATTTAATAACATTCTTTCCATTTTAATGTTCATTGGGACGTCACCAAAATTATACTGTAATATTAATACTCCGTTTTTAATCAGCCTAGTCGACGCGGTTACAGAGAATCCTCAGAAAGAGCATATGGGGGTTGAATGGGCCCATTTAGGGATTAATTGGTGTTCATGGCGACACAGGGGACATGAACCTTTGCAGGGGTTTGTCTTTGTGCGCTGGTTGTATTGTTAGAGCTCAATAGAGCAGGAAATCAGACAGCGTGCTGGTTTGTCATAGCTCATTTTCTGGTTAGACCCGTCCCTGTCAATGACTATTATTCTTTACTACTGATTTGGAGAAACAAAAGATGGAAAACAACAGTTAGAGACTTTTTGTCATGACAAATGCCTAATACAAATACAGCAGCGTTGGATTGATATTTTTCTGGGTAATGAGCTGAACCTAATCAGGATAAAAACGAAAAAGTTTACATCTGATTTTGTCAACTTTAATTCATCAATGTCTGTTTGCCAATGTAAATGTTTTGGATATAGACTACACTGTCCGAACAAAGCATTGGACAAACGGTCCTAAAGATTACATTTGATGTGCAATGTGAACAAAGCCCCTTTCTGTGGCTATCAGTAACTGTAATTCAAATATTGCTATATAATTTTAATTTCAGACAGTTAACATGGCTGGTCGCCCCTCCCCTCATGTTAGTGGAGAGAAAATGGCCGTGCGGTACTGATCCAGATCATAATCAGAGAAAGCCGGAGACAGGCTAAAAGAGTGTGTTAGAGTGAGTTGCTAGCGCACGCTTATCCACAAGAGATGCTTTCTTCGGTGGCTGTCGGATTGAGACTTTCAACACAAAGACATTAACACGTGTCATTTCCCTTTCACTGCTCCCAAGTCAAGGAGACCCCGACAGTAAGCCATGGGGGGAGTTTTTGGGTCAGTGGCTGTGAATAAGCATGCGTCTTAGCTTGCGAGAGGGAGAGAGCTGTCTGGGCACTAGGGAACCTGAAACATTGGCAGGTGTGTGTAATATGTGTCGCCATGGCAACCGAAGGCCTACTGAGGAACGGCGGAAGCTGCCGTTTAGATGACTGAGCCGGGAATCCCTGCTGATAGCAGGAGGAGCGTCTGTTTTTTATATTTAGCATTTCCACTGTTTGTAGCAGCATCACTGCTGTGGCTTTGTTGTATTTATTGCCTTTCAGTAAATTAACCATGTTTATAAAATGGCTTTGTTAAAAGCTAGTGAGCTGACATACTGTCTACATAGACAGCTGTCTTCTAAGGCAGCATCTTAACTAAAATGGAACCCTAATAAATGGTCAATTCAGAATGTTCAGACAGCAGCTTAATTGACCGTTCGCAAAGACCAGTGTTGGGGCTAGTTACTCAAAAAAGTAATATATTACATATTACATATTACTCTCAAAAATAGTAATGCCTTACTTTACTTTATTACTCCCTGGAGAAAGTAACTAGTTATATTACTAGTTACATTTTTTTTCTAAATTACCTTAATTTTTTTCTTTTTACTATAATTGCCTGAGATGCATCAGATGGAGGGAGAACATACAAAGGAGGAGTGTTCTTTAGGGTCTTTATTACGCCAACAACAGACTGGCACTGACTTTTTTTAGTACTTTATGTTCAAATGAAAGTTTTTGCTGCTTGTGGGGCTGCTCATTCATGTAATTCTGTCGCTTCGCAACGAGCTTGATGTGTCCGTGCTGTCGCTGCAGGTGCTTCAAGTTGGAGGTAGAGTTACAAGCGGTGGAGAGCAGCTTTCTCCCCGTGTGCACTTCACCGTCAAGTTATTTTCCTTCCGTTGAACATATTCAAAATAATTACTGAATCTCCACCCGTCGAAACTAGCTTTCTGTTGCTGGGAACCTTCCTCTGAAAAAGAGCTAGCCGTTGTTGACGCTTCCATTTTTCCCCATCTGTCTTTGAGGGTGCCGCTCTGCTGCTGGCTGCCAGGGGGCGAGTGTCGACCAATCGGTGATGGTAAATGATACCTCGTGCCAAACCCAGACCAATCACTGTTCCATTCACGCCCTCCTCCCCTTCCCTTCTGTTCTCTGTGTTGTGTGCCTTGTGTGTGATGAAGGTGCTACCGGCAAATGTAACGCAAGTAACTAGCTCGGGAAAACTGTAATAATATTACCATTTTCAGACGAGTAATGCCTTACACTACTAGTTACTGAAAAAAGTAATATTATTACAGTAACGCGTTACTTTGTAACGCGTTACACCCAACACTGGCAAAGACCCACTCCCTTTAGTTACTGTTGCTATGTCCGACAAGCTGCGCTGTCACATCACACACTCATCATGTTCTCATGAGTCACGCAGTAAAAAACACATCGCACTGATCGCAGAGCAAAGAGGACTTTTAATATGAAACAAAGTCTCAACTCTAACATTTTGTCCTTTTTTAAGGAAATGTAAACAATAAATACCGTTTGTGTGTCTCTTTAATGTGTGGTGACAAGGTCTCTGTAGCGCCTCAGTTAAAGCTGCTCGTGAACCGATCATCTCTTCCTTCTAATTCCTTTACAGTATCAAATAAACATGAATGAACTTCAGAAGGAATGTTGTTTCAACCGCGTAAAGACGTCAGTGCACAACATTTTACAAGTTCAAGTCCACCAACGTTAATCTACGAACTCTCTTTACTGCTTTGTCGGGACAAAAAAATGGCGGATTCGGCGAATGGCGGATTATGATTGGTCAGATCGCCTGTCAATCAAACTCCCGGTGAAGGGTTTCTTTCCCCGCCAAACACGGAATTTTCAGTTATTTGTGAGAAAACGCTTCCCCGCCAAACACGTCATTTTCTGTTATTTGTGAGAAAACGCTTCCCCGCCAAACACGTCATTTTCTGTTATTTGTGAGAAAACGCTTCCCCGCCAAACATGAAATTTTCTGTTATTTGTGATAAAACGCTTCCCAGCCAAACACATAATTTTCCGTTATTTGTGAGAAAGCGCTTCCCCGCCAAACACGTAATTTTCCGTTATTTGTGAGAAAAAGCTTCACCGCCAACCATGACATTTTCTGTTATTTGTGAGAAAACGCTTCCCGGCCAAACATGAAATTTTCCGTTATTTGTGAGAAAACGCTTCCCAGCCAAACACATAATTTTCCGTGTTTTCAATGTTATTCGCTAGGGGGGCGCTATAATGCATCTTCTAAATGAGTACAGAATCTCCTGATCAAAACACTGTAAGCAGATACAGTATGTAAAATAATGTGATCATCAACATTAAACATCAAATAAATCAAAACTGCCTAATGTTACTGAATGAAATGTGACCCAGGATGAGCTATAGGACTGTGCAAGCATTAGGCGTGTTGATGGACTCGATCTACTCCATCTGTGTTTGATCATCATTCTGAATCTGATCTGGATGTGAGTGAGGTTTACTCGCACAGCAACTACTAGCTGGCGTCCGTTACACTCACCCCCCTAAAACCTCACTCCCATCCAGGTCACGGCACCAATGTAACCCCTCCTGTTCGAACGGCCTGCTCCAAGCGGGACTCATACCCGGGTCCACCAGCATGAGAGTCTGACGCTCTAACAAGCAGGCTTAAGGCTGCAACCTCTAGCATCAGTTGCTAGAGCGTCTCTTGAGATCAGAGGAGTGAGATTTACTCGCACAGCAATTACTAACTGGAATTACTTTTTTTGTTTAAAAGCAGAGGGTCTGCTCTTTCTTTTGATATATTGCATGCTCAGATATTCATACAACAAAATATTCTATGGGCCATTACATTTTTGTGAAAATTAGCAAAAACCCTGGTGGTGGCTGGCAACTTTTTTTAAAAACGCTGCCGGAGAAAGAGTTAAGAAGTTCCAATAGTCGGGTTCCGGAAGTAAAAGCTCCATTCACTCATAAAAAATAAAAAAAAGTAATTCCTTGTTGTCAGTCCCAATACTTCATGGGATTGTAGTTTTTTTCCTTTCTAAAGCTGTTTAGTTCACAGTCCTTGTACCTTTATCTTTTTGTCCATTTTCAAATACTTTTTTGCTTCAAATTTTGTCATGTTGTGATTCACCTTGTAGCTGGTTGGTTTGGTTCATGGTTTATAACTTTTTAATGTAGACATTTTTTAAATTGTCATCATTCAGAACACTTGAATTTGGATTAGATTGCTCGATTGATTAATTTTAAGATGCTTTTATTGGAGGGACAGAATCTTCATTTGTGTTTGGAAGTTGCAAAAATCGTATAGATTTAAAATGACATGAGGGTGAGTACATGATGACAGAATTTACATTTGTGGGTGAATTAAACCTCATAAATACGGTAAGGTAAGCCTTGGACAAAACTAACTATTTTGCAAATACGAATACATCAACGATACATATCCATACATGATATAATGATGTCGTCATCTTGGATTTGTTTCATTGAGTTCATTGCAATGAATTAGGGGATTGCCTTTTCTGCGAAGGATATATGCTATAGTACCTTAGAATTAGGCCAAAAGAAGGAGTCATAGAAGGTAGCATATTAGCCTTTGCATCAGGAGTGTGCTTTTGATGCCTTAATATCCTACTTACTTAGGGAGCTCACTAGGTCTTGGAACAGAGCCAATATGTCTTCTTTTGGTACCTGCATTTGTCGTTGACATTAGCCCTGTAGCCCTCTGTGGTGGAACATGCTTCCACTTCGCCTAATTTGCTGAGATCATCAAAACTTTCAAAATATGGCTTAAGGAACCTCTTCCACAGGCACTTAACTGATCCATAACCATAAATCTAGTTTGATTTCTTCCCTCTTCTATTCTGCAGTTTGAGTTCTGCTCTGGCTGTGTTAGGGCTTGGTATCGAGTTTGATACTTTTTAGGCACCGACCGATACCATCGAGTATCGTAAAAATGACGTTTGGTACCAAATTTCGATACCTAAGGAGTTAATCTTTTAAACGTCAGTGAGCCAGTAAGCATGCAGCATGATAGTAGTTTACACCGGTTACGCCCAGAGATGCGGCTCACACGTGAGGCTGTAGTGTGTAACCCCATCTGCAGCAGGTTACGGCTCCGACACGGCCACCGGAGTTGATCACGGTCACTCTAGTCAATGCTTCTGTTTCTACCAGCCATGCCACAGCACGAGGGCAGAACAAAAGCTCGTTGGAGTCGTAATGCGCTGCAGACGTGTGTAGTGTAAACGGGGCGCAAGTGTCTAAACCCACATACCGTAGATGTAAAAGAGCGATGCCAACAGCGTGCGATGCAGTATTTGCGACAAGATAATTGCTGCCAAGACCGTCAGCACAACATATCTGAAGCACTTGACAGTGCACGGAATAACTTAAAATTAAGAGCAGAAAGTTGCTCTGTATTCGACTGTAAGAAGAACTGCAGTCGTCACATAAATGAACTGAAACTCAGCATATATACTACTTGCCTCACAGACATGAGAAACCAATACCAAAGAACCAATTCGAATCGAGAACAAATACTTTGATAATGAAATCCAAATTAGGTGCATTTCCCTCTATAGGCGCATATGTGTTCACTACCTAATAAACCCGTCTCAGGCATGATGACTTCGATCTTTCGAATATTCCTATCTAATAATTGCCTCATCGACACGGCATCCTCAATAAACCTGTCTCTGGCATGATGACTTCGATCTTTCGAATATTCCTATCTAATAATTGCCTCATCGACACGGCATCCTCAATAAATCTGTCTCCGGCATGATGACTCCGATCTTTCAAATATTCCGATCTAATATGACTTCTGACCTGTAATGTTGCCAGAATTATAATCATATACTGTTTGTTCATTGGCCAGAGGAGAACTGGCACCCCGACTGAACCTGGTTTCTCCCAAGGTTTATTTTTCTCCATTATACCACCTGATGGAGTTTTGGTTCCTTGCCACTGTCACCTTTGGCTTGGCTTGCTCAGTTGGGGGACACTACATTTTCAACTAAATATTCAAATAAATGTTCAACTAAATTACTGATCTGCCCGCATTGTCACTATATGATAATTGAAATGAGCTGAATGACATCACCGTTTTCCCCAGAGCGGCTGTACAGCCGAATCAAATTCTATTGCATTATTTTCCTGTTTAACACTGTGAATATATAAATAAAGGTGACTTGATAATGCGGAAATTATGATTCAGAAACGTCAACTTCATCTTTCCAGCCAACATGGACTCAGAAAACACTAGTTTATTAATAAACAATAATACAAAAAAAAGTATCGTGTAGGAAAAAGTATCGTTTAGGAACCGGTATCGAAGTCAAGGTATCGGTATTGGTATTGGTATCGGTATCGGTATTGATCCAATATCCCAGCCCTAGGCTGTGAACTATCAATCTATCAGTTGTTCTTTCTGTCTATAAGTCAGAAACTTTTTCAAAGCTTTGAAACCGCTTTGTCAAACCAACATTCAAATTAATTTTTTTTCTTGAAAGAACATCCATTTTTATTATATTTTCTTCAAATTTCAATCCTGCATCCTGTTTGCACCTCAAGTCAAATTCAGGAATTGAAAAGGCATCCTCCATTTCCATTCTGAATGACGCACAACCCTGGTGCATGCAACATTCTGTAAAATGCCATTGGAATATGATAAGTTCTTGACCTCAACTCATGTTACGTGTTCACAGTTATGGCAGCATAGTTCAAATCAACACTCTCCTCCAGAACAGCAGAACAAGCTGACAGTTGGGCTCGTACAGGATTTGAATCCAGGACCTCTCACACTCAGTCAACCAGAACCTTTACATAGACCAACAAACCAACAACACCTTATCTGATCAAAAATACAGTAAAACAGCAATATTGTGAAATATTACAATTTATTCCTGTGGTGGCAAAGCTGAATTTTTAGCAGCTATTACTCCACTGTTCAGTGTCACATGATCGATCAAAAATCATTCTAAAATGCTGATTTGATTCCGTAGAGAAATCAAACGGAAGAGGTTCTTCATTGTCAATGTCACATTGATTTAATGCCCTGTTTTCAACATGCTGTTTGTAACTTAACCAGGGTCACTATTTTTGAAATAAGATTGTCATTGCTGTGAAATTATCATTATGCCAAGAATGTGCTATAAGGCTACTTTAAACAGGACTGAAAAGATACCCTTGGTGATAGAAGCTGGGGTTAAATGACTCATACTTCCTGTGAACCTCAGCATGACCCCATGCAAGGTTGACATTTACTGTGTAGTTGAAAGCTAATCTGGATCTGCCACTCTAATTGGAGAAACATTCAGGAAGTGGGCCTTGGCAAGTCCCAGCCGACGATGTGGAAAGTACAGGAAGTGTTGGGCTTCCACAGATGTAACACATACTGTACAGTCAAAGACACTTGTCAAAGAGTCTGGCAACCCAAATTCGGTTGGAACAACAGGTTTAATCAACAGTAAAATGTGTTAATTGTCCTTAGAACCTTAGAATTTTTTATATATGTATCATTTAAATTATACTTTGAGGTTACCCCTCTCTAGATTCCTTGGGTCAATACAAGAATACCTATCTTTCCAAGGTCAGCCATGTCCCATTCAACCATTTTGAATTTTGTTAAAAGCATACCTTTCCAATTTCATCAAATCTTCTCCCGATTTGTGTGAGGCAATCTTGAGACCTTTCTGGTCAAAGGTTACTTAACATTTCTTGGTAAACTAAACCATTCAGGAGTAGTATATTAACTAATGTTATATACATCAGCTAACTTAAATGCTGAGGTTGCCAAATAATCTTTGCATTTCTTGTAAATGCAAGGTTGACATTTACTGTGTAGTTGAAAGCTAATCTGGATCTGCCACTCTAATTGGAGAAACATTCAGGAAGTGGGCCTTGGCAAGTCCCAGCCGACGATGTGGAAAGTACAGGAAGTGTTGGGCTTCCACAGATGTAACACATACTGTACAGTCAAAGACACTTGTCAAAGAGTCTGGCAACCCAAATTCGGTTGGAACAACAGGTTTAATCAACAGTAAAATGTGTTAATTGTCCTTAGAACTCAGCGTAACATACTTTCTTATTGAGCAATCTCAAAGAATTGCATGCTTGATCGAATCCAAGCTTGAGACATGTTGGCAAATGCAACATTGTTCCAGCAGACCAAGGGAAATTACACTCTTTATATTCATGTTTTCAAATTGTACTCTGGAGCATCTCTTGCTTTTAGCTCATCCTACAGAGGATGAATCATATTTCAACACCTTGGTTTCTATCCTGTAATGGCACATTCTCTGTAGCTACTGTTTTCTAATATCATCATTGACTCTGGAGCTTCACTTTTGAACACATTTTGTGCTTTTAGTCTGATGTCAAGGTTGGCTAGTTTATACTAACATAGAATAAGCCGTCGGAAATCGTATATCTCTGAAATGGGTACCAATTAGAATAAAAAATCAAAAGAGTTTTGCTTTTGAAAATAATGTTGACAGATATAATGAAACAGAACATAATTCTTGTTTTACTATTGATGTAGCTTCTGTCATGTCTGACTTTGAGACTCAAAGAAGTTGAAACATGCAGAAAGTACAGAAGCAATAAATATATATGCAATCGTCATTGCAACCTTGGAGAGTAATTGCTTGGGAATTTTTTGGCAACTCTGCAATTGTAGGCACTAGTCAGCAATTGTATTGATTTTCGAATAAAATGTCAGGGAGTTTACAAGAAGGAACTGGTTTAAAAATGACTGCATGAGGCTAAATCAATCCACTGTGCCCAATTGGGTAACCTGGTAAAACCTACTATTTTAATGGCAATGACCGCTACGCTTCATAACTTTATAATTTTTGGGTTTTGTCATGTCCCCTACTACTAGTACTAAGTTGCATTAAAAATTTTTTTTATATATGTATCATTTAAATTATACTTTGAGGTTACCCCTCTCTAGATTCCTTGGGTCAATACAAGAATACCTATCTTTCCAAGGTCAGCCATGTCCCATTCAACCATTTTGAATTTTGTTAAAAGCACACCTTTCCAATTTCATCAAATCTTCTCCCGATTTGTGTGAGGCAATCTTGAGACCTTTCTGGTCAAAGGTTACTTAACATTTCTTGGTAAACTAAACCATTCAGGAGTAGTATATTAACTAATGTTATATACATCAGCTAACTTAAATGCTGAGGTTGCCAAATAATCTTTGCATTTCTTGTAAATGCAAGGTTGACATTTACTGTGTAGTTGAAAGCTAATCTGGATCTGCCACTCTAATTGGAGAAACATTCAGGAAGTGGGCCTTGGCAAGTCCCAGCCGACGATGTGGAAAGTACAGGAAGTGTTGGGCTTCCACAGATGTAACACATACTGTACAGTCAAAGACACTTGTCAAAGAGTCTGGCAACCCAAATTCGGTTGGAACAACAGGTTTAATCAACAGTAAAATGTGTTAATTGTCCTTAGAACTCAGCGTAACATACTTTCTTATTGAGCAATCTCAAAGAATTGCATGCTTGATCGAATCCAAGCTTGAGACATGTTGGCAAATGCAACATTGTTCCAGCAGACCAAGGGAAATTACACTCTTTATATTCATGTTTTCAAATTGTACTCTGGAGCATCTCTTGCTTTTAGCTCATCCTACAGAGGATGAATCATATTTCAACACCTTGGTTTCTATCCTGTAATGGCACATTCTCTGTAGCTACTGTTTTCTAATATCATCATTGACTCTGGAGCTTCACTTTTGAACACATTTTGTGCTTTTAGTCTGATGTCAAGGTTGGCTAGTTTATACTAACATAGAATAAGCCGTCGGAAATCGTATATCTCTGAAATGGGTACCAATTAGAATAAAAAATCAAAAGAGTTTTGCTTTTGAAAATAATGTTGACAGATATAATGAAACAGAACATAATTCTTGTTTTACTATTGATGTAGCTTCTGTCATGTCTGACTTTGAGACTCAAAGAAGTTGAAACATGCAGAAAGTACAGAAGCAATAAATATATATGCAATCGTCATTGCAACCTTGGAGAGTAATTGCTTGGGAATTTTTTGGCAACTCTGCAATTGTAGGCACTAGTCAGCAATTGTATTGATTTTCGAATAAAATGTCAGGGAGTTTACAAGAAGGAACTGGTTTAAAAATGACTGCATGAGGCTAAATCAATCCACTGTGCCCAATTGGGTAACCTGGTAAAACCTACTATTTTAATGGCAATGACCGCTACGCTTCATAACTTTATAATTTTTGGGTTTTGTCATGTCCCCTACTACTAGTACTAAGTTGCATTAAAAATTTTTTTTATATATGTATCATTTAAATTATACTTTGAGGTTACCCCTCTCTAGATTCCTTGGGTCAATACAAGAATACCTATCTTTCCAAGGTCAGCCATGTCCCATTCAACCATTTTGAATTTTGTTAAAAGCACACCTTTCCAATTTCATCAAATCTTCTCCCGATTTGTGTGAGGCAATCTTGAGACCTTTCTGGTCAAAGGTTACTTAACATTTCTTGGTAAACTAAACCATTCAGGAGTAGTATATTAACTAATGTTATATACATCAGCTAACTTAAATGCTGAGGTTGCCAAATAATCTTTGCATTTCTTGTAAATTAAACTTCTTAGATGACTTAAGAACCATGAGGGTCGATCTTGGAGTTGAGACCTTTTTCACGCAAAACCCATGCCAAGTTCTTTATGTCTTTAGACAGGATATTGCACTGGAAATTGAATAATCAGTTGTATGTCATTCCACCTGATATAGACAAAAGAAGTCTTGATATTAATCAATGGCATATGACATTAATACGATGCAGAAGTGAATCATCTAATGCATTCTCAGACATCGCTCCAGATAGCTGATCAATACCTGTCATTCAGGGTGTTCTTTCAGACTCTGTGACAATGGAGGGTTCAGCTACAAAGAATAATATTCAGTGTGCCTTGCTGGGGGGAGTACGACCAGCCTCTCACTGTGGAGTATATCATAGGCGTCTTTGTCTAGAATCGTGGCTTTCTTAGGAATTATGTTACAAGCAGAATGGAGGATAAAGACAATGGGGTTTGGCGGTTCTTGGCTCTCATTTTCAGCATTTCTGCACCTTCCAGTCAATATTTTGCACTCTTTTGTTGGGGTAACTGTAAAACATCCCCAGCAAACTGTAGCTTTCCCGATTTTGATTCGGTAATCCTAGTTGGAATGTCCAGCGGCAGGCACGACGGAACTTGGCCTCAAGCGTTCTGTTTCCCAGGCTCTCTGATATCTGTGGAACCTGATACTTTCATCACAGTTGAGAGACCAGCGAGAGTCTGGAGAAATGCTCGATAGTTTTAATGCACTCTGGGTTTCCCAGGCTTCAGGAGATGCGGTTTTAATAGCAAAGGAAACAGAAGACTTGTGGAAAACCACCTGAGACGTTAAATAGTGGTGATCCCAGCCCACCCAAATGAGCCTGTTTTATCATCTTGCAGTACAGCAAATTGCTTTGCATTTGCTTCTCTCCTTTTTTTGTTTTAATTCCTCTATATTCCAAATAATGCTTTGACCTAAATGGGAACTGATTAGTTTGAAATATTTTGTATATATTAGACTTTTTTTTCTAATTGAGGAAATGCTGAAGTAAACTTCGAGTGATAATAAGAGTAGCACAATCATTAAATACCTGGTGCAATAAAGTTATTGCATGAGTTATAGTCAGATTGCTCATTTTGTCAAACCATATTGAGTTCTGCTGAGGCCAACAGTGTTCCTAATGCTGAATTTGGCTAAGGATCATGGGAACAGAATGAAGCTGCAGTGTTTTTCTGGCCTGATCACTGAGTTTAATCAGCAGGTCCGAATTTCATAACAAATTTCTGCTATAACAGCAGACTTCCCTGCCAAATGACAGTATTCCACGGATGTTACTCAACTACTTAGACTTTGCAGGACTCATTTACAACATTTTTTTTTTTTACAGTATTACACTTTTTTTTTAACCTACAAGATTCAATACAAATACAAAGCTTTCTGTCAGTGCTACAGTGTTCTGGGTAATATCTCGGAGGGTGAAGGACTTTGTTTCTGTGGTGTTCTGTAATGTCTTTTGGCTGGTTGATATGTTGTTGGTTGGGTGTTCTGGGTGGTTGCCAGACCTTTGTTAGATGATTGTTTGCTGGTTGCCAGGGTGTTGCTAGGCATTTGCCACAGTGTTCTAGATGGTTGCTAGAGCATTGCCAGGTGTTTGCTAAGGTGTTGATTTGGTGTTCTGTGTGGTTGCTAGGGCTTTGCTACCTGTGGATGGCTGTTCAGGGATTGCCAGGGCATTTCCATGCGGTTAATAGAGTCTTGTGGCTCATTTGATAGGTGTTTGGTAGGGTGTTCTGAGTGGTTTCCAGGGCTTTGTTAGATGGTTGCTATGGTGTTGCTAGAGTGTTTTGAATCGTTACTAGAGCATTGACAAGTGGTTGCTGTTATGTTCTGTGTTGTTGCTTTTCTAGGTGATTCCTACAGTCTTTTGATTTTCATTGGTAGGGTTTTCTAGATGGTTGAAGTTTTGTTCCAATAGTGTGTGGAGTGCCTTGATGTGACCAAGATAGCACACCACACACTAACAGATTCCATTCACAAACAACAAGAACACAGGAAATCTCGCAAAATCTCTTGCGGTCAATCACTCTTAACACACCTCACACCACAGAAAAATCTGATAAGATAATCTGTAGAATCAATAAGATAATCAGGATGTAGTATAGAACAGTATGTAGATAGAAATGGCTCATTCTAAGGTAATAAAAACATAACAGTTCATTATGTAAGGTCTTTATACACCACTAAAAAATATAGTTATGTATATGCTCTTCGTTTAGGGGTTGCATTGGTTGCCTTCCCGGTCATAAGTGACCGGACCCTTAAAAATTACACTTCCTCCACCCCAGTAAAATCAATGCAATTTGTTTTTCTTCAATAATATTTTTTCTTTTTAATTTTGTATTTTGAGATGATTTGATGGTATTTTTTAATATTTATGGAATAATTATGGTCTATAACTATTTTTGCCATTGAAAATTATTTAAATTTTTTTTCATTATTATTATGTTTTAATTATTGCAGTATTTCAGGTTAAAATAGAGACTAGGCCTTCAAAATAATTTTTTGAAGGCAGATTAGCGCCCTCTTTTGGAATTATTTAAGAAATCATGCAACCATGGGTCTAATCACTAGAGGTCTCTATGGAGAGGCTTGATAATTCCCTAGTTCTATTTTGAACACATTTAATAATTTTTTGATGGATTTGAATATATATTTAAAAAATCTCAAAGACTATTTACTAAAAAGTTTTTTGTTAGAAATATAGATTTTTTATGTGAATTTGTGTTTTTGCAGATTTCCCATTCATTTCCTATGGTGGTCATTTTTGACCGAAGAGCACAAGTGGGAGTATCTTTTTACGACCACTAAGTTTCATATCATTCTGATGAAGCTGTGATTTTTAAAAATTCTAAATGTGGTTCATAGGTTCAGTTTTTCATAGGTGTGTGTGTACGTGTGTGTGTGAGTGGATGTGTCAATATCACACTCTTGATGTTTTAGAGTGTCACCTTTACTGCTGTGTACTTTTTTTCAGCATTGTGGCCGATTTGTAGATTGTACACACAAATATTCTGAGAATTTGTGTTTTTGCCGATTTCCCATTCATTTCCTATTGTCGGTCATTTATGACCGAAGACAATGAACACTACTTTTTTTTAAACGACCAATTAGCATGCTCGAATCATGACACATTTTTGTGTTTATATACCTAATGCTAGAAAAGTCACCAAGTTTCATATCATTCCGATGAAGCAGTGATTTTTTTAAATTTCAAATGACCGAAGAGCACCAGAGGGTTAACAGATCCTCATAAATTCTACACACTGCACCTTTAAGCTGCTTTCGCACCGGGTAGTTCTAAGAACTTAGCTTTAGGAACGAGCCACCAGGGTGGCTGGTATGTTCCCCTTGGGCCATTTTCCTGGTTGCATTCGCACCACCAGTAGGAACTCTAATGTAACGTAAGCCGCGTTTGTTGTTGTGACTTTTATTTTGACGGCGAAGCGGACATTGATTTTGACAGCACTGAGAATGCCAGAGCCTGAGCACAAAGCGTTCCCATTCTCCATTTTCAGTAGTTTACGATATGTTTAACTGTGCTCTCTAATACGTTATTAGATAGAACCGTTATACAAAGAAAGTAGACAGTAAATGAAAAAGTATTAGCATTTGCCGTGTGGTTGATGCCCAATGTCGCTAGCTGAGCAGAAATACATAATCCTGTTTTCCCCCTCAATGTTGTGTTGGATTTTCTCCTTAGCGTAAAGGTTGAGAGGTCCATCTATCACTGTTTTGTTCATAGAGTTTGTGGAGTAAATATAGGCAATTATCTGTAAAATGACGGGTAATGGTGTTTCGTGTGTTCGGCCAATCAGCGTACACTTAGGTAGTTCCTATTGTGCTGGGTTTGATCATACTCTAAAATAGGAGCTAATTTAGTTCCCCCCTTACAAAATCTTTAAATCTTTCCCAGTTCCTGCAGTGCAAACATGCTAAAAAGCGGGCACTTCTGCCATTAGTTCTAGGAACTATGAAAAGGTTGCCTATTTTCTCAACATGACTCAACATGACGTATCGTTCATGTCTGTAGCACAAACTGTGCAAGACGAGTGTCAAAGGTAATACTTAGCAATAGGGGTTTGTTGAAATGGCTAACCTTAAATATGAGCAATAATGATGATAGCAGTGCTTGCCTTAACAAACACCACTAACTATGGAGGACAGCCTGATTTTACCCTGTTTGTTCCTGATTGGTCTAGCATGTATGGGTTCGTGCAGCTGTAAATGTCAGGGGCTGGATGGCTGGCCTTCTCTTCTCCTCTCTTCTGGAAAGATAAGACCATACAACCAAGTGCCATTTTGAAGAAACTCTTGAGAACACTAACAGAGACTGGCACAGCTCTCTTTAGCTGCACATATGTGTGAGTGTGTCTGGATGGGAGGAATAGACATGTCTGTCAGACTGCACTGCTTTCACCACAGGTCTCACTGAGATGCTGTTATCGCTGCTCTCTCTGGCAGAAAATTAGAGGTTTTATTTAGCACAAAAATAAAGGCAGTAACCAGGGCTGGTATACACAAATTTCACAATTCGATCCAATTCACAAGCTTGCAATTCGATTCGATTTAGATTCGATTTGATTCAATATTGACTATTTTATATATATATCAAGAACAATAAATGACACATTTTCTAAAGGAAAACTTGCCAGATTTATTCAAACATGCATTAAATATTGAATAACATTAAAAATGATAATGAATATGTAGCCTAATATGGTGCATATTTATCAAAATGCTCCTCTCTAGAGTTCATTTTTCTAGCTGACTAACGAGTTTATGGAGTTTTTCTGAGGTAAATGTGACGTTACATGACATTGTTTACAAGCCGTTTTACTGACGTCTTTCCACGGTTGAAACACTGATTGAGCGATTCCATGTGACATGCATATTTCTGTAAATTGTACTCTATCTTTTAACACACTTTCAGACGTTCATTCATGTTTATTTCGCGCTGTAACTGATATTAAGGGCAACTAAACCCCTGCTCAGAGCTTAACTCCACCCACTGGCAATTTAAAAAAAATGCTGGAAAAGTGGGCAGAGCCCAGCGGAGACAGAGGGGACGAACCGAGGGCGGGGCTGAGCGGAGGGTGTGCACCTGAGACCCGCAGTGACGGCTTGATTGACAGCTGTCTGACTCGCGAGTCGCAAAGATGGAGAATGACTGGAGGGACGCCAGCTTTGCAACAGAGCGGTCATTCTCCTACCTTCACCTGAAGTGAAGGAGGGTGAAAGGTCTGTAGACACAGACCCAGAGCCTTATCAATGCGAGCCGCTGACTCAAACTGCGTTAACTCCCGATGCAGACGATGCTAGTGAAGCAGCAGCGCAAGAGAACTGACCTAATCTATGAACTGTCAAATCCTTACACTGAATGCCACTAAAAATAGATCAGATATCTGATATACATACGATGTATTTTCATTCAAATTAACTGAATCAATAAGCTCAGAACTAAAAGCCTACTATAAACGGATTTCCTCAAATAAGTTAGACTATATAAGCCAGCACACTACGGTATTGTTGTTCGTTACCGAGGCAACCACTTGCGTGTCAGGGTTTGAAAGCGCGGTCTCATGTATGAAAATGATCTGTACACATGACGGGCGGCAATATTATCGCAAGAAAAGCCTGACGTGTACTGACAACTGCATTATTTAACCGTATTTTCTTCATTACAATGTTAAAGCAAGTGTCAAGTGAGTTTCATTCATAATGTTTCTACTTCATGTAACATGACAGTTCATACTGGAGTGAAGCCGTTCTCATCATGTGATTGGGGAAAACATTTCTGAGGGCGTGGTGAGCTCGTGCCAGGGGCGCGGATAGTGAGCCGTTGGAAGTACCATCCTACGTCACGATGTACCACAACGTCCAATAGGAAAATTCAACTGCAGTAGCCACCGTTCAACCTTAAGAGGGCAGCACTTTGGCGGTTTTACACCATATTTTATAGCATTAAAACACTTTATACTCAAATGTCAAAACATTTACTCGAATCAATGAACAGCATTAATAAAGCCCCAGTATTACAGATCATTAACTAAAAAAAGTTGGTTTAGGGTTTAGTTACCCTTTAAGGCGGAATAGAAGATCAGTTCACGTGCGCCACAGCGCCAAAACGGTATTTATGTTTTTGAATTTCGAAATAAAATAGACGTAATTTGAAATCTGAGACTTTGTTTCTTAACAATAGTAACAAAGCACAAAGATTATTGTGATTTATTGGATGGGAGTCACGCTACAATGCTCTGTTCATTTATTTACTGAAAACAGGATGTCTAATCGAGTCGATATCGGTTCGTAAAAATGAGAATCGATTAAAATCGACCTAGCTCTTTTTACCCAGCTGTAGCAGTAACTGTTTACTGTATATAGCAGTGAATGCATTTTTTTCCAAGTACACTCAAGCAAGAGCATTGTTAAGGTGCTGAAACCAGAACATATAATGCCACTGTAAAACTGTGATTGTCTGCACTTAATTCTGCCGTAATTATGTTTTTCAACGTGTTTAATTGGAAATCGTACTCTATTGGTCTACTAAACTTGTTGTCTCACCAACATGTAACCTCAAATTCAGCCTCAGTGTAGCTTGAAGTAGCCTATTCATAGTTTTCACGTGACACTATTATAGTTACGCCCACCTGGAGGGCAAAACATAACAAGGCTTTGTTAGTCATGCCTGCCAGTCAATTTTACCAGGTTTGAAGTAAGTTTTAATGTAGTAAGACCAAATTTAATATACACCTGTACAGGCAAGCAAATGAACACAGAATATTAATGCAACACAAGGTTTCCCGTGAAGTATTTTTCCCATCGAAAACCATTATAAAGAAAATGCATTGCATTCATATTTTTAATCTTTTAATATCACTGTCGGTTTATCCCGATCAGCCCTTTAATTCTAACGGTCTTTCTACATATTTATACTCTGTGTTTAAAATTAAGAGGTGCAACACAACTCGATTTAAAATAAAACCCAGATCAACAAATCCTTGATTAGCGTTAAACATTGCTTAATTTAATCCGTATTGGTGCGACTCACCCTATAGAGTTTTTCACGTTAAGCGTCTTTAAAAAAAAAAAGCTGTTTTTAGTGATTTTAAATACTGCAATACTGCAGGTGCTGTATATGGATCCCAAGTGCCCAAAACTTGCATCTCGTTCACATATTTTTGTTTTTAAGATGGAAAATTGACTGGCTTGTGCTGCAGTTCTGGCTGTTTTGCCCTCCAGTCACTTGACTGAAAACTATGAATTACAGAAAGAAGCCCACACTCTTACACACTTACTCCCTTACTCCCTTATAGTACTTTCAGTCTTAATACACAACATCCTTCAAGACACTGAAGCTCCAGGGCACCTAACAAAATTAGAAGCCTCTCCATGCTAGTAAAGTGCTGTGTCTGTATCTGTGCGTAGCCTTTTAAATCAAGCTAATGCTAACTGACTAAGCATTAGTTCAGTGTGCTTGATGTGCAGAATGAGCCCTACTCTGTGTCTGTGTCTACACTAAAGGAAACAAACTAGAATTCTTCCAATATGGTCATGGTCAAGTAGTGCTCACTGCAGAGCATCTGGAGCTCAAGGGTGGAACTTAAAGGGATTGTTCACCCAAAAATGAAAATTAGCCCATGATTTACTCAACCTCAAGTCATCCGAGGTGTATATGACATTCTTCTTTCAGACGAATAAAATCTGAGTTATATTATAAATGTTCTGGCTAATCCAAGCATTATAATAGCAGTGATAGTTGCTCTGTTTTTTGAAGTCCATAAAAAATGCACCTGTCCGTCGAATAATGTGCTCCACACGGCTCCATGGTGTTAATAAAGGCCTTCTGAAGCGAATCGATGTGTTTGTGTAAGAAAAATATCCATATTTAAAACTTTATCAAGTAGAGTTCCAGCCGTGGAAAAGTGTCTTTGCACCTATTTGCTTCAGAAGGCCTTTATTAACACCCCAGAGCCGCGTGGAGCACGTTATTTGATGGACAGGTGCAATTTTTTATGGACTTCAAAAACAGAGCAACTATTACTGCTATTATAATGCTTGGATTAGCCTGGACTTTTTTAATATAACTCGATGACTTGAGGGTGCGTAAATCATGGGCTAATTTTCATTTTTGGGTGAACTATCCCTTTAACCTGTTCAGTCAATACCACAGGAGTAACTATAAGTCAAAATTTTGAAATTAAAAAAACAAAATAAAAAGAATGGCATGTAAAACTATATTTTAATTTCTATAAAATATTACATAAAACTATTCTTATTTAAATGTATATTATTGGCAAAGTCTTCAATTCATGATATAATACAATAATACAGATTCAGTACGGTCAGAGTTTGACTGAGAATCCTTCCTGTAATTAAAATTATCTCTCTTTTGTTACTTTAGTTCTAAATTTCTCTGCATGTTTTAAATAGAAGACTTTTTAAAAAAAACAATCTTAAAACTAGCTACTAAATTATCAATTCACATGAGTAGTACAGTGGCAAGAAAAAGTATGTGAACCGCTTGCAGAATCTGTGAAAATGTGAATAATTTTAACTAAATAAAAGAGATCATACAAAATGCATGTTATTTTTTTATTTAGTACTGTCCTGAATAAGATATTTTACATAAAAAAATGTTTACATATAGTCCACAAGACAAAAAAAATTGCTGAATTTATTAAAATGACCCCAAACGTTTATGAACCATTGATTCTCAATACTGTGTGTCCTTCCCTGGATGATCCACGGCTGTTCTTTTGTTTTGTGATGGTTGTTCATGAGTCCCTTGTTTGTCTTGAGCAGTTAAACTGCCCAATGTTCTTCAGAAAAATCCTCCAGGTCCTGCACATTCTTCAGTTTTCCAGCATTTTTTTGTCTTGTGGACTATATGTAAACTTTTTGTATGGAAAATATCTAAACCAGGACAGTACTAAATAACAAATAACATGTATTTTGAATGATCTTTCTTATTTAGTTAAAATTATTCACATTTTCACAGATTCTGCAAGCGGTTCACATACTTTTTCTTGCAACTGCATATTAATATAAATGACAGACAACAACAGGTCTGCTGAGCTGCAATTACACTAAAAGGCCTAATGCATGCATTTTTTAACCGCTTGTTTACCTTCACTTAAAGGCCCACTGAAGTGCCTTGAAACGCGCAGCATTATTCAATGTGTTGACGTAATGTCCACTAAAACAGGAAGACAAGGCGGGACATATCGTACAGCTCCTCCCCTTTTAAAAAATAGCCAATAGTGTTTAGTTTATGTCACAGCTTGGCCAGAGCCGTTGAGGTAATGAGGTAAAACCGCAGTTTCCTCCTAATCGCTAACCATTTCTCCTCCTTACTCTTCCACATCGCTTTAACATATAGCATTCTGTGCAGAAATCAAATGAGTCCGATACGTTTTCTGGTATGCGTTGGACCAGACTATGTGCGCACTGCAGCGATTCGTGTGACGCTAACATGAAACCAGTCTTCATTCGCCCCATTCACCATGTAGAAAATAGTAAATGTTTGAACAAGTGACCGTTTTAAGCTGCATCTTTAGTGTTATAATGTAGGGGGCGGGACGCTTAAGTTTCTAGAAAGCATTTGATTGGACAGAAAATCTGATGAGAAGATAAAGTACAGAGTGATGTCATCAAAATCATTGAAACGCAGCTAGTGTTGCCAAGGCTACTTTTACACTGTTGCCTCTGGTTGTTTTAACAATACCCTTACCAACCCCCCACTCACGGAACTCCAAAACCCGATTTTTACTGCCCCGGAACCCCATCAGTATTCGATTGGGATAGTTTTGGCCGTGATTGGGAGGGTTTTAAATAGAACTTGGGCTGGTTTTGTTACGCAAACCTGCCAACTCTCAAGTGCAGTACCACAAGGTGTCACAGTTAGGCTCAGTTTTGTTTTCATCAGTCTGTTGTTTGTGTTTCCTATGCACTCTGTCTTGAGATCACTTTTGTTAATAATCCTTTTTACTATTTTGAAATTCTTAACCTGCCTTCATCTTCATCATCTTTGGACTTTAAACGTGCCGCAAGGATGTGCACAAGTACGCATGAGAGTGTTTGAAAGTAGCTGTCTGTCAGTTGGTACTACTGCTACTATAGGAAAACTGGTATCATTACTTTTTTTAATTCTGGTATCGACTTGTTAACAAAATATCTTACTATAATCAATGAAGTACTCTGCCAAATACTCTGGCAGTGTAAACATTCTTATTGATTGTAATGGAATCTTTTTAGTTTTGTTGTGTGGCACATCTTTGCTCTCAGTCTAGACAGGGTGTCAGGCCATCATTTGTGTTCACTGATCTAGCAAAATTGAATTTAGTTTGTTTGTTTTGTTTAAATTTAGGAACACTAGGGCTCTGGGTTATGTAGATATGAACAGAACGAGGTTTGCTTTGCACAAAGCCAAACTGAAGGTGATGTAATAGTGAAGAGGAATGCTAGTGAGACAGAAAATCTGAATACTGTTGAGATTATAGTCAGTGTAGACATAGTATGGGTTTTATTGTATTTATCAAGTCATACAGTTCACCGAAAAATGACTATTCTGTCATAACCTGTATAAAAACCTATGACTTTTATTATGTGAAACTCAAAATTAGATGTTTAGCAGAATGTTAATGCTGCTCTTTTCCATACAGTTACAGTTAATTATAACTGGGATTTGGGATATTATTCCCAAAAAGCACCATAAACGTATCATAAAAAGTAGTGCATATAAAACGCATAAGCTAATCTCAAAGTTCCCTTTTGAGGGAACTCCCACTGCATCGGAACGACGAATTTGGGGACACTCCCTAAGCAACAGCGCGTCTGAAGTATGAATGAAATCAGGCCAATCCTGATTGGTGTTGCGTCATGACGTAACTATGATGGCATACCCGGAAGATACATAAAGGGGAGCCTAGGCATAGTAATGGCAGTTATCGCTCTTCAGCATAGCGCTCTTTGTGAAATCTGTCTGTCCATTTATTGTTGTTCGTTGTGAGAGTGAAAAAGTGTGTGTGAAATGGCGACCGAGAAAGCAAGAGACTTTAAGCAGTGTGTGCATCCGTGTCCCCGTTACATGTCGGGCTCGGACACACACTCGCTTTGTGTACAGTGCCTGGGTGTTGAGCATGCTCGGGCGGCTCTCGAGGGCGGCTCTCGATGGCGGTCTACAAGGCTCTCAGGAGCTTTCTCCCGGACCTCGGCGGTCACCATGTCCTGGTACGGACAGACAATACGTCTGTCGTAGCGTACCTCAACCGGCAGGGGGGTCTGAGATCGCGCCCTCTATGCAGACTGGCGCATCAGATCCTCCTGTGGGCCCAAGGGAAACTGTTGTCCATCAGGGCAATGTATGTCCCGGGGGTCCAAAATCAGGGAGCAGACATCCTGTCCAGGCAGGGGCTGAGGCCCGGGGAGTGGCGACTCCACCCAGAGGTGGTGGAGGCCATGTGCGAGAGGTTTGGCCCAGTGGAAGTGGATTTATTCGCGTCTCGAGAGACGACCCACTTTCCACTGTGGTTTTCTCTCACGCATCCGGCCCCTCTGGGGTGCAGACGTGGCCGAGGCTGCGTCTGTATGCATTTCCCCCGATCGCTCTGCTCCCGGGAGTCCTGGAGCGGGTCGTCGACAAGGCGCCAACCTGCTTCTGGTGGCGCAACGTTGGCCGACTCGGGTTTGGTTCTCGGACATCATAACTCTGCTGGCAGGTCAACCTTGGGAGATTCCTCTGAGGAGGGATCTCCTGTCTCAGGCAGGGGGCACGATATTTCACCCCCGGCCCGAGTTATGGAACCTTTGGGTCTGGCCCCTGAGGGGGCCAGATACCTAGAGGCTGGCCTGCCGGCGGATGTGATCGAGACCTTACTCAGTTCCAGGGCTCCGTCTACAAGGAGACTGTACAGCCTCAAGTGGAATGTGTTTTCCACTTGGTGTAGAGAGCGTGAGGTGGACCCAGTTAACTGCCCAGTGGCTTCAGTGCTGGAGTTCCTCCAAGATCGTTTCTCTGCAGGGCTTACCCCGTCCACACTCAAGGTGTATGTGGCTGCCATTGGGGCTTTCCACACACCGTTGGGTGATGGGCCTTTGGGTAGGCACCAGTTGGTTGTACGGTTCCTCCGTGGGGCTCGGAGGATGAGGCCTGTGGCTCGTTCCAGAGTCCCAACATGGGATCTGGCAGTGGTTCTGGAAGGATTGGCTGAGGCCCCCTTCGAGCCGCTAGAGTCAGCAGACCCAAAGAGCTTGACCCTTAAGATGGCCTTTCTCTTAGCCATCACTTCTTTGAGGAGGGTGGGGGACCTTCAGGCCTTGGCGCTTACGCCGACTTGCCTGGAGTTTGCCCCTGGCGAAGTGAAGGCCATCTTACACCCTAGGGCCGGTTATGTGCCCAAGGTGCCATCAAGCGTGGTCAGGCCTTTGGTTCTTCAGGCATTTCATCCTCCGCCTCACGTGACGGTGGAAGAAGGGAGGCTTCACCTGCTCTGCCCGGTCAGAGCCCTTAAATTATATGTGGAGAAGTCTGCGCAGTGGAGGAAATCTGAGCAGCTATTAGTGTGTTTTGGTTCATCTAGGAAGGGGCTGCCTGCGTCAACCCAGACTATCAGTAACTGGATTGTCCAGGCAATAGCCACGCCCTATCAGGTGCGCAACCTGCCTTCACCTATGGCCGTGAGGGCACATTCCACCAGGGGCATGGCCTCTTCGGTGGCCCTCCTTTCTGGGGTCCCTTTGCAGGACATTTGCGAGGCGGCCGGATGGGCTACTCCACACACTTTTATTAGATTTTATAGTCTGGACCTCCCTGCGACGCCCGGTGCTAGGGTACTCCAGTCCTAGCTGCGCCCGGTCTCCGGCTTCACACTAGGACTGGTGCTACCGTCGGTGTGGCCTAGTGGGTACTCGTTCCCCAAATTCGTCGTTCCGATGCAGTGGGAGTTCCCTCGAAAGGGAACGGCTCGGGTTATGTATATAACCCTTGTTCCCTGAGAAAGGGAACGAGCACTGCATCTCGTCGCCACACCTCGGCAGGCCTGGAGCGCATGCTTCATCGCGATAACTGCCATTACTATGCCTGGGCTCCCCTTTATGTATCTTCCGGGTATGCCGTCATAGTTACGTCATGACGCAACACCAATCAGGATTGGCCTGATTTCATTCACACTTCAGACGCGCTGTTGCTTAGGGAGTGTTCCCAAATTCGTCGTTTCGATGCAGTGCTCGTTCCCTTTCTCAGGGAACAAGGGTTATATACATAACCCGAGCCGTTTTTTTAAACCTATGAGGAACGAACTGAAAAATCTGCCCTTCTGTCATAGCATTAATTTCGAAATTACATGTCAAGCCATGTGTAAACAGTTAAGAATTTTAACTTTTAAACTATTTGTACATTTTAAAAGATTTATAGCATTCAGCTTTAAGATGAATGTATTCACTATTCACACTACAACCTGAACATCCATACAGAAAACTTAAAGCACATGTATTTATAAAAAGTTTCTGTTCATTGCATTTATGTTTTGTGCCATCTGAGACCGGGATGCCCCGTGGTGAGCGGGCCGGACCATCATGTCTCTGGTACTTTTTTGGTGAAATAGCCCTGCTGCCTGCTGGAGGTGCCCCGTCTGTCCCGGGCACAGCACTCCTCCTGAGCGTCTCCGTCACACACCTGCGGGAGGCTCACATTCCACGCCAAGCACACTGATCTTGTTCTTAGTAGAGCACATTTTTTGATGTTTCTGAAAAGTTGTGTTGAATTGAGTTTAATATTTAGAGGTTTGGTCAAAAGTGTGCATGAGATTTGAAAGCTACTTTTTCTCAAACAAAGCTGTTGTGTGTGGAATATGCACTCTAAAAAAATGGTGCTATATGGCACTAAAAGTGGCTCTTGGCTTGTAATCATAGGGGAACAACTTTTGGTGCTGTATAGCACCATGTTTTTAAAGGTGCTCTACAGCACCTTTGTCAAATGATGTTATGTAGAACCAATAAGAGGTGTCATATCGCATCTTATTTCTTCGACAAAAATGGTGCTAAACAGCACAAACGGTGGTTCTTTGGTTTGTAAAGAACCTTTAAAGGTTCTTAACAGGTTATTTGTACGGCGGTGGTGCTATATAGCATATTAACCACCCCAAAGAACCGCTGAAGAACCACTGAAGAACCATACAGGGGCGTAACAGGTTCTGTATACGATAGTGGTGCTATATAGCTTTAGAAGGATTTCTAATTGTTAACTAATGCAACAAATGGAACAAACGGAACCTCATAGTAAAGTGTTACTGAACAATGAAATTATGTGTGTTCTGTAATGCATCTCTGTGTTCTATAGAAGAAGGAAAATATTATGGATTTGGATCACCCAAGAAATCACCATAACTTTAGTTTTTATTTTGATGTATATTACTCCAAGGTTGGTTTGGATGCTGTGGCAGGGCCTTACGTTAGGATGAGTAAAGTCATCAAATAATCCCCATTTAACTTCCTCCAGGCTTTATATTTTAGTCACAGTTACAGTTATATGTGGGTGTGAGCAGCTCCTTATCTGAGAGCAGTATTAATGTGGGCGATTACATGCAATGTCTAACAAATCGTTATGTGCAAGATCGTTGTTTGCATGTCACACTACAGCAATGTATGGACATGAAACTCAAACTTCATTATGCTTTATTTAGGAAATTTTATCATCAGTTATAAGGATTAGTCTTGGGATTAGTCCCAGTGTCTGGAGAGCATGCTGAGAGTCTGGAAGATGAAGCGTTAATGCTGTTTTTTTAATGTCCCATTTCCCAGATCTGAGATAATGAAAGAGTCTGGATGGGGCCTGTAAATTCTGGCTGCTAGAGCATCTCTGACTCGACAGCTATTTCCTCCACTGGCAGTGGTGCTTCCTCAGCCCATTTGCCACACACACACACACACACACACACACATAGAGAGCGAGGGTGGGTGTGGGAGAGTAGAGACCCAGACATTTGCCCCTTTCACACAGCAATCTCTGTAAATTACCATAAAATTACCAGAATGACTTTACCGGTAAACACACAAATATGCTGTTCACACAAGCAACGGCGCTCTGGCTTTTTACCGTTAACAGACCATTTACACATCAGCACCAAAATACCGGTAAAATTCTGTGATTTTAAATGCTGCGCCATTGTCTTCATTCGTCCGTGTGAGGAGAAGCTCTTTCTATAATTTTCTAGCTGTTCAATTTGACTTCTGAGGGACAGCCGTAATGGTATTATCACATAGAATATATTTTTTATCTTAAAAACTAGAGATGCGCATAATAGTATCCAACTGCAGAGCCGCAGTGTGCTCATGAACACGAGCACGATTCGCTTAAAAAGCTGCGAGAACTGTCACAGATACCCGTCTACCGCATATTGACATAGAAAAATTATTAAAAAGCAGCGCTTTTGATTGGCCCAAAAGCAGGCATCTTAAGTCATTTCGTCCAATTTACGGGTATTTTTTGAAAAGATCCTGTTCACACATGATCTCTTAACAGTAATTTACCGGTAATTTACTTGTAAGACTGTGTGTCAAAGGGGCTATAAATTATGTATGTTAAGTAGAGACCTAGACATTATGTATTTTGATTTTGAAATTAGTGTTCACCACTAAGGCCCATTGATGAATATTTAGAACATTAATAAAACAACATTTACCCACCGTTGTTTGAAAAATTACCTGTGGGTGACTACATTAAATTTTAATTGTTATTTAGTATTTCAAGCTATTTGCATTTCAAAGTCTCTTGGGTTGATTTTTATTCAAAATAACATATTAAAATTATTTAATTATTGTTTAATTATTATTAAATTATGAAATACAAAAATTAAATTTTGTTATATGGTCGATTAAAACTTTCAACCATGCTTTAATCGTTTTCCTTTGCTATTTATTATTCATTGACTATTTTACGTCCAGATTTTAAATTTTAAAAATGTCAATTATAAATCCACCATAAAACTATGAATTGTGACATGTATAAAATAATGACAATCTAAATAAATAATAAAATAGAAATAAAACATTTCAATATTTATTATGTGAAAATTATCAGATTTATTTATTTATTACAAATTCCGACAATATTATCAAATTATACCACAGTTGTGGTGTCATTTCCACTTTTTGAATAAAGATGAACTAAAATAAATGTACTTTACCAAGTACATGTGATGTGTGGAAGACATTAGAGTAAATATCACTTGTGAACAGAGTATTTTTATTATTCGTCATTTCTAATCATACTGCAATTTTCTCAAATTATATATAAAGTACAGTGTAACGTAATTGTGTCCACAGGACCAAAAACAGCTGCAGGTAAAGAAACAGCCAAATACAGTAACTTTCCTAAACAAGCAAACAAAAGCTATTATTTAATTATTATTCAATTTTGCTACAGTGGGTCCCTGAGGGTTCATTAAAGAAACATCAAAAACGAGATCTGTGTTAGTGTTTACGGGCATACATGGAAGAATTAGAGTGTGAGAGTATGGTGTGAGAAATGGGTCAAACCCATGTTCACCTCCGCTCCATACCCTCTCACCATCTCTCTCTCTCTCCTGGCATTATTGCTCAGTTATGAACATCTGCCTCTCTCCTCCCTGAAGCTGCCACATGTCGTGTTGCCATGACAGCAGAAGTGTCATTGGCGTGATATACATATTTGTAGCAGTCTTGAGGCTGGATCCACAGGCTGTGATGTTCGTGTGAACATGTGGCGTGTTGTTTTGTAGACTCCTTAGCACAGCTCAATGGAAGTTGGGCATCTGTTCTAGAAACAATAAGCCATGTGATTTTACCAAGATTAAGGGTTGTTGATTAGACATAAAGCAACAACAACAATATGGCAAAAGACATCAGTGTTCAATAATTTGGAACTAAAATCTTACTACACAACAGTTATTTTCAGCGTTCCAAGTGTGCTGAACCGTCTGCATGTTTAGTGACTCTTTCTGCAAGTGGCATCGTTACACCAGTAGGTGGTGACAAGTGACTCACTTTATGAGCGAGTCATTGAATCACTCAGCAGAGGCTGAATTCATAATAGCATGCTACTTTTACTATTTATTTCATATATATGGTACAAATAGCAAGAACAGTATGCCTATGCTATTCCAAATGCAGCACAATTCATGCAGAAACAAAACAGAGTCATTGAATCATTAATTTATCTGATTTGTTCATAAACACTAATACATTTGGGAACAAAACAAATGAATGGCTGTGTCCGAAATCACATACTCTCGGAGTATTTACTTCTTTTGAATAGAAAATTACTTATTAACCATTAAAAAAATATTTTCTATGAATGTGTGTAGTTTGAATGTAATCTGGACATACTACATTCATCATGCTGTCACTGTTATGTGACCTACCAGCTTCAGTTGCATCTTCACTGCCATTTCTAGTGTCTATTAACACCAAGTGCAAATAGCGTGCCTTGTTGGCAAGTGCTATTTGCACTAGCTCCTTCTAACAATGCCTGGTTGGGAAAATTTTATTTTTATTAACGTGTATTTTAACGTTTTCAGTGGTGTAGTCAGTAAAGAGTAAGGCTTAAAGATCTAGGATTTGATGCGATCAACCCGGGTTAGAATCTACCTTTTGCAGAGCCCGCTCTTCTCTCTTTTCCCAACATATTTCACATCAGAATGGCATTTACTTTCAATAAAAATTAAGAGAACTTGGTGTAAATAGCATCCATCGCTATTTTCACTTAGTATAAATATAATTTTTTCTTAGCGATAGATGCTATTTACACTAAGTGCAAATAGCTGTATAAATATAGTGATATATTCTATTTACACCATGTAAAAGTAGTTCTTTGCAATATGTGTAAATAGTAATTAGTAGGGATGCACCAAATCCAGATTTTTGGGGTTCAGCTGAATACCGAATCCACTGGTTAAGATTCTGCCGAATCCGAATACCGAATCCTGAATCCTTCTCCCATCCTCAGTCCATTATCACAGTAAACACATGAATGAAGTAAACAACGTCCACAGCAGTGTATTTTTCATTTTATTTAATTTTAACTGTAAAAAAAAAGAGTAGGCAACATTATGCCAGGATGACTGTCCTTCCTTTGCTATACCTGAAGTTGCTGCATTTTGGCTACTGTCTGTAGATTCCTTCATGCATAACTCGTATTCTTTCGGATGTTTCATACGCAAATGTTTTGACAGCGGCTATTGTTTAGGGTCCTTGCCACCACGAGACAAATCGACATTGCAAAATGAACATGTAGCTGGACTTGAATTGCCTTCGTTTGACTGAAAGTACTGCCAAACAACATGTTTTCTGTTCACGAGTTCCATTTTCACTGTCTCACAGCCGACTGCATTCGAACGGTCCACCTAGTAAACACCTTCCTGTAATCAACGGCAGCGCCATTACGTCGACCAGCAGAGCGCACGTAGTGCAAGCAAAAATTCAAAAGTTCGGCAGAAACCGAACACCATCAAAAAGCCCAATATTCGTCCGAAACCAAATCCTGGATTCGGTGCATCCCTAGTAATTAGATGCTAGTTATACTTTATTTTGAAAGATACATAATATTTGCACCTCAGTATTACACCGCTGCCTTTATAAATCCTCTCCTGTGGCCTCATGGGATAGTAAAGTGTTCATTGGATGCGCATTTCAGAATCTCACTGAAAGTAGTAGATCATCCAGGTACTTTTTGCCTACTGTACACTTCTACTCTTTTCAATGCTGTTTTCCACATATAATAGGGAAGTAGGCATGTTCAGATGCAGCCACTGAATTGAGTGAGTCACTAAATCATTCACTCAACTGATTTGTTCAAAAACACGGATTCATTCTGGAATGCCTTTAGCAGAGGTGGACAAAGTACAAAACTCCATTACTCGAGTGAAAGTAAAAGTACTACTGGTCAAATATTACTCTGTTACAAGTGAAAGTTGTTAAAAACTATTTTTACTTAAGTAAAAGTACAGAAGTACTTGCTTTTAAAAGTACTTAAGTATCAAAGTAAATTTCCTTTTTTATGTCAATGCATTATTTTATTATTGTTGTATTGTTGTATAAATGCACGCTATGCCATGGTGGTTTAAGCCAGTCAGTGATGCTCCATCCGACATGCTAGCATACGACCACCTTGAACTAATTTAAATACTTAAAAGTTACAAAGCTTTTTAAAAAGCTGCTGTTACTTTAAGGCAGAATGCACAAATCCCACACACTGATACACATCCGATATTCCCCCAACTGTTTACGTTCACTTAAAGGGTTAGTTCACCCAAAAATGAATTTTCTTCCATTAATGACTCACCCCAATGTTGTTCCACACCCGTAAGACCTCCGTTCATCCTCGGAACACAGTTTAAGATATTTTAGATTTAGTCCGAGCGCTTTCAGTCCTTTGAATGTAAGTGTATGCACACTTTGCTGTCCACGTCCAGAAAGGTAATGAAAACATCATCAAAGTAGTCTATATGTGACATCATTTGGTTAGGTAGACTCTTTTGAAGCGTCGACAATACATTTTGTATCTGCTATCGCACCAGATAACACGTCAGCAGCGTCACTGTGGCGTCGTGAACGCGGATTCAAACTAAACCGGAAGAGAAGACAATGCTTAATAAAGTCTTAGTTTTTGTTATTTTTGGACCAAAATGTATTGTCGACGCTTCAAAAGAGTCTAACTAACCAAATGATGTCACATATGGACTACTTTGATGATGTTTTCATTACCTTTCTGGACGTGGACAGCAAAGTGTGCATACACTTACATTCAAAGGACTGAAAGCGCTCGGACTAAATCTAAAATATCTTAAACTGTGTTCCGAGGATGAACGGAGGTCTTACGGGTGTGGAACAACATTGGGGTGAGTCATTAATGGAAGAAATTTCATTTTTGGGTGAACTAACCCTTTAAGACATAATCAACTTTGTTTACATGGATACTTTCCAAAATGAACATTTTGACATTTTGTGTATTGGTCTGTTTAAGTGCGAGAGACTGAACTGAGCTCTTTCATCATGCTTTTTCAGATTCATCCATATGTCTATGCTTCTCTTTCTCCCAGACATTTACATTTACAAAAAAAAAAAAAAAAAAAAACACTTTTAAAGAAGAAGAAAAAAAATCATCCACTGACTTGCAAAGCTGCTACAGAAACAACTTTTGACTTCGAGGACCTTGATAGAAATGTAGTGGAGTAAAAAGTACGATATTTGTCTTCCAAATGTAGTGAAGTTAAAGTAAAAGTTTCCCTATAAAATAATACTTCTGTAAAGTACAGATACTCAAAAAGTGTACTTAAGTACAGGACTCAAGTAAATGTACTTCGTTACTGTCCACCTCTGGCCTTTAGTGTTGCTCAGAGAAACAGCGGTTTAGACTCTGCTTTTGGCTTTGTTTGGGACTGTGTTCATTGGTGGAGCAAAAATAAGCTAAATATTTTGTCTAAAATGTAAGATACTCAATATTAATATCTTTTTTATTGAACTGTTGTGTTTGATGCCAATCCTAAATGTTTTTTTTTGCCATCCACTCAGTAGTGGTGCTCCTCAAGCGTTATGACATATCATGTAAACACAAACATTGTGGCATGAGTTATGCGTCAT
This sequence comes from Gobio gobio, assembly GCF_949357685.1. NCBI lineage: Eukaryota > Metazoa > Chordata > Actinopteri > Cypriniformes > Gobionidae > Gobio > Gobio gobio. The sequence goes on from NC_137113.1 coordinate 38,657,563, forward strand.
AGTTTACTTAGGGTTACGAAACCTATATTAATGTTTAATATACGCAGAACAACAACGTTGTTTATTATAAGTGTGCACTGCAGTTATGTCTTTTGCCATTTTACATGCTCGAGCTCTTTAAAGCCGGTTGGATTCTGATTGGCTGTCAATGTTTGTATCTTTCATCATGGAAAGAAAAGTTCTGAAAGTGATTCCAATGAAATCATTCCTTTGTGTTGTTATAATTATAGTTGTGGTGTAAACTTCCCTATTAAAGCTTTAAGTTATTTTCTATACTATAGTATTAGCATTCATCCCAACAAGGGATTCCAACAATATTCCAACAGTTTCTCTGTCATTCTCGTTGTATATGTGGTGCAAACATTCCTATTTTCATCGCGAATGATTATTAAACCTTTATAGATTTTGTTTAACAGTATCGTCTTTAGTGAGAATAGCCCTTTAAGCATCTGTATCCTTAATTATGAGTCGTAGTGATGCTACCGTTAGCAAACAATGCAAATAACCGACAGTAGCATTGTTATTAAGCAATCTTGGATTTTTAGACTTCAATTTTACATGGATGGCAGTGATTATAAAAGGCACTATGATGTTGTGTGTGAGCAGTGTTGCCTGTGGAGAGGTTCACGGTTTGAGTCTGTGTGTGTGTGTGTGCCGTTCTATTTGTAGCTGCTGTGTGCTCATGTCAGTTGCCTAGGAGATCCTTGGCGGAGTCCCAGCAGGGTAGTGGATCTGACCTCGCCCATGGAGCAGAGATACTGAGAGAGCCGGGCATATCCGTCTAGTGTACGTGTTCTTCCGCAACATCCTTCCCCCTCCTGGGAGTTCCTGTTCTGTGACACACACCCAGACACCTGCTATCCTTGGAGGCATGAGAGTGCGGCGCCCCCTGAGCTTGCGTTTACAGGCTAATGCCTACTTATCTCCATGTTAAGTTGTTTATCTCCTTACGGTGTGTCCTGGTACCATGATAACCCCTCTATGTATGTAAGTGAGCTGAGTCCTGATCCTGAATATACCCCCTCTGTTCTATACACCGACCTACACACCTCGCTCACCCCAGATGTGTTAGAATGCTTCATAGCAAACTCAGTCATGTAAGGGCTTGTGATGAGAGATGGTAAGTCATTTCAAACGGGCTAAATGTTAGTAGAGGTTTTTGCTGGTTGTGTTTGTGGTTGGGAAATAGTTTATTTATGTGTTCCAGTGAGGAAACCTTTAGGCTTATAAGGGATATAGAGCAATTGTTTGTAACTAATAATAGCCGCTTGTAGTACAGACTTGCTTTATGTTGCAAAAATAAAATGGTCAGCTTATTTGGGATTTGAAAGATTGTTGCTGATTCTGACATAATGCAGATATTTAATAAGATGTGCATTCATTTGATGAATGAACGCTACTTTCACACTATGTTTATGTAAAATGTAGTACAAAAATGTTAAAAACAAATGAGTGGTTTATCTATTGAAAAGATTATCATCAGTATATTTTTAAAAAGGACATCTACTGTTAATCAATAATCGTCTTATGCTGATAATCTCAAAACAGTTCATATCACCCTGTTTTTTTACCCTGGCTGATATAATGGTCTATTATTACTTAAATGCTAAGGATTGTGTATGCCTACAAGGTTGTGAGACACCACAATAATGGACTTATCCACCTTGACTTTCCGGAAAAGTTTGCTCCGGCTGATAAACACCTTGGTGTGGCTCTGTGGCTCCACCTGGTCAGACATTCGCATACAAAAACAGGAACACATGCTTTATACACTACTTTATAGTAGAAAATATTGTTGTAATTCTAATTAAAAGAGACACTGACACTGTTTTGTCATGTTTAACCCTCATCCTTCCCTTGCACTTTGAACACAAATCCTTCCCTTGCGGGTCAAAATGACCCAAAGCCCTAAAATAATACTTAATTTTTTCTTTGTCCAGAAAGCTTATTTTATTTCATTTTGATGTGTGATATATTTGTGATATATCGTGATATATGTGATATATTTTTTAAAATTTTTAAAGCAATTTTTGGGAGTTTTTTATTTTATTTACATTTAAATGAAAATAAATAATAAATAAATAGTTACTTAATCACATTCTTTCAACTTCAATTCAAAATAACTCACAATTTCATGCATAACCCTTTTAATTCAGCTCAAAGTATCTTACATTGGATGTCTTTGCTGACCTCTTGTGGAAAAAAGATATATATGAGAATATAGAATAAGAATATAATATGATATTTCATGAATCTTGCCTCTAGATGGCCTTATAGTTCTATATGGAGCAAAGGAGCTGTTCCGCTGGGTCCTAAAGTGAGTTTCTCTTCAGCATGCATTTAGATAGACATGTAGACATTATAATATATTTTTTATAGTATTTTTAGCGTTTTTAATTTGAATTTTGAGCATTTTTCAAATTGACCCGTGAGGGAAGGATTTGTTACTTTTTTAAATTTCAACCACAAAACTCCTCGAATCCAGTCAATTTCTTTTGTGCATTCATGGTTCAAGTGCGACAAAAGTCCTAGTGTCTTGGACCACTCAGATGAACTCTCAATGTTTAATAATATTTTTTTTTTTAAAATAGTTTAGGGTCAAAATTACCCGAGGGAAGGATGACAGTTAATACTGTAAAGGTGCTGCTTTTAAGCAATCTATTGTATAAAGTGATATATAAATAAAGGTGACATGACTTGACTGGAGAGATTAATTGCAGAGCTTGTGCAAACATGTTCACATTGCTATGGTCAGATGCTTTCTTAACTGCTGTTTTCTCACCACCGTCCTTTCTGTTGTGTGTTTATTTTGCGATTGAGAGGAAAGCACACAGCACATATTTACATATTCACTAATTTTTACCCCTAAGCGAAGAATGAAAAATAATTTAGCTATGAGTATATTAGGCCTATATATCAACACTCTAACAACCACTTAGCAATGCCCTAGCACTACACCCACTACACCCTGGCATAAAGGAAATGAGTTTTTCACATTTTCTTCAGAACATGTACAAATCTAATTATTTTTGCAATTGTGTTTGGTGCAGCTAGGATGTGGAAATTGCTTACAGCAGCTCTGAGTTATTCTTCTTAACTGCAGATATGGATCCTTCAGTATAGTAGTTGGAAATGCTATGAATAAGCAAAAAAATAATATTTTGCTCGATTTCCAAGAGAACTTTTGAGAAGGCACTGAGGCTGACACAGCACAGGCTTTATTACTTCAGTGCACATTATGTTCTCAAGCTGTAAAGAACAGAACGCAGGTATGACATTCTCTCTTTTCAGAGCGGTGCTGTAGATTAGTTATGGATCATAGATCTGTTAATCATTCACTCTAATGTCCTGTTGAGCCTCAATTTACAGTCTTTAAGTCCCAGGGACTCAAAATAGCCTATTTTTCACTTGCAAATTATTTGAATATGTTCTCAAAACACATTTGACAGATATGATGAAGTTTGAGTCCTCTGTTGTATCACGTAGGCTTTCACTTTTCAGTGATCCAATATAGTAACGTTGGGAATGAGGGAGTGAGTGAGGTAGTAAGCACTTATTTCTGTTATAGCTGCACAAAGGCATTTCGACCGAAAGCAGAAATCATAGAGCAGCTTTTGATATTGCTGTTGGGCTCAGTGAGGTGTGACAGGAGGGCACGTTACTGTACCTGTGCTGGAGTCTCCAGAGTGGACATGAACACACAAGCACTTCTGCACTGCCGTTTCACTGACTGTCACACATCCGAGTGTGTGAGTCTGAGACTGAGTGTTTCATTTTTAATATCTCATTCATTTCTCCTTTTTGACTCCAAGGCCCCCAATATTTGAAGGCTCTTCTATCTTGGTTGATATGTACTTCTACTGTTGTAAAAAAATAAATAAACTAAAAGGCAATGGAGACTTTTGCATTAGTCTATGCTTTTCAGATTTTTCTTTGGAGAAAACAACCCCAGTAATCTCACATCTGTCTCCTCTAGATTTTCAGAAGAAATCTCAACATTATCTCAACCTGTTGTCAGACTGACCAAAATACCAAATTATGCAATCAACAAAGATTTGAACAAAATTTATTATCAAATTCTTACAAACAAAATGATTCACTTTTTTTTGCATCTCTTATGATGCTTTCACACTAGCAGTTTTGGTGCACACCCGATTGACGTCAGAGTTCGGTTCGTTTGGATGATGTGAAGTTGTGAACGCTGTCTTCCGAACTCGGGTGCGCACCCAGGGTGGTCTGGGGTTCGGTTCATGTGAACTCCGGTACGGTTCGCTGCTGATGTGAACGCAATCGTACTAAATTGCAGAAGTGAACCGCTATTAATGACGTATGATTTGATTAAAATGTGTGTTTGTGTGAGTTTCACTCGTCTTCAGCGTTCTTTAGAGCATTTGCAGTATATTCGCGGCAGATAGACGCAAGTGCCATTACGTACTGAAGATTTGGTAACAAAACCAACGATTCAAAAACAAAAAAATAAAAGTGAGGTGAGCAACGCTATGCATTTTGATACCTTCTTGCTCGCCGTCATTACCACGCAACGGGGTAAACAGCTGCTGCTTTGATGACGCAAACGCACCCCGGTTCAGACCCAAATAATATCATATATATGTGTCCAGGCAATAGAACCAAGTGGGAAAGCATCCTAAATGTCACTGTATGCCAACATTTCTTTCATTTGTGTCTATTTTTAATTCTCATTAAGAAATTTGGGAGGAACATCTGTGACAAAGGTGATTAATGAATTGAATAAAACTCATTAAGGGTCCGAAACTATGAAAGAGCAATTTATCTACAAAAGTAAAATAAAATATAATATAATATAAGACATTACAGGCCTATATAATGGCATCTTAAAGCCCTCTGAAGTGTGAGCTGTTTTGGGGCCCTTTAGAAATGTTGACATGCTTTGACATTTTAGCTTTTTTCAGTCGCTTATAAACACATTAATGGCCAAAACATTTTTTAGCACAAACTGGGCTACCATAATATGAGAGCAACATGTATGTACATTCTTGTATTTTTGAGAGAACAGTTCAAACAAAGACACTTTTTCTTAACAAAGGCTGTATGCGAAGAGGCGTGAACGATCATAAATAATGCTGTGAATCACACATGAGAGACAAAGGAACCCATAATGGGCTGCATAATGAGCTGCATAATGAATGAGCTTCAGGCATGTGACAGAGAGAGCAACAGGACAAAATGTTTGTTTTAGTTTATTTAGTTTATATAGTTAACAAAGGCACATTACAAAGGCCTATTATATTTTAAATGATCAAAAGATTTGACTATTATTTTAATGTTTTTGAATGAAGCCTATGCTAAAAAAACAGTAATATTGTGACGCTGAACACAACTCAGTATTCAGTAAATACAAATAACTGAATAATTGGTTATGATGAATGTTATAAGTAAAATATTTGGGATTTAAAACAACATAATGCAATGCAATTATGATTTCAAAGAGTAGGCCTATAGGGCGAATTCAGGTTGATTGGGACACTTTTTTCCCAGTCATTTCAATGGCAAAAAATGTTGTAAAGTAAAATATCGAGCTTCCAGACCGCCTTCCATATTCAACTTACGAAAAAAGTGTAAACACACATTTGTGTAAGCAACTGCGAGAGGCGTTACACTTTCTTCGTAAGTTGAATACGGAAGGCGGCCTGGAAGCTCAATATTTTACTTTATAACTTGTTAAATATGGTTACTTTTTTTTACAAAAACCCATCGATTTGCTTCAGAAGGCCTTCATTAACCCCCGGAGCCATGTGGATTACATTTATAATGAATGGATGCACTTTTTTGGGCTTCAAATTTTGGGCAGCCATTTACTGCCGTTACAATGCTTGGATTAGCCAGGATATTTATTAATATAACTCTGATTGTATTAGTCCGAAAGAAGAATGTCATATACACCGATGGCTTGAGAGTGAACTATCATTTTTGGGTGAACTATCCCTTTAAAATGTGAAAAGACAAGAAGATTAGAGAACATCAGATTAAAAGGTAAAATTTTACCTTAACATTTTTATCATTTAAGTTGCACTTTTTCGAAATACTTGATGCAGCTCAATTACATTGTGAAATATTATCTTGACAGATTCAGATACTTTAGCACTATAGGACTTTGGCTTGATTGTGATGGATGCGTGGGAAAAGGCTGGAGAGAAAGAAGGGGTCACGTGTGAGTTAAAGGCTTGCCTGGGTGTTGACATGAACTGAGATACGAGGTTATGATGGGGTGTTTGATACGTTATGTGAACGGACATGACAGCAAAGAGTGTGGGTGAAGGCTAACTGCGAACACATACACATGTACCTCCGTCCATGTGACAGTCTCGCTCCCTCAATAGTGTGGCTTAAGATACTCAAGTGACACCAATTATTCAGTACCATAGTATTACCACGGTACTAGCATCTGATACCATCATTAAATATACCCCTCAGGCTCCAGAAAGCTTATTCACAACATATGTGATGAGTTCTGAGACCCAGTGCTCCTACATCAGCGGATTAGCTGAGTATTTAATTCATTTTGCTTTTAGCTAATCTAGCTGTATTGGGTGTTAGCTCAGCACCAAACGTTGGATCACATTCCCTTTTAGCCAGCAATATAAATCTTAGCTAGATACACTTTGTTACTTTGCCTTTGTTAGTGATGGCATATATTTCAACTAGTATTTTGGAAAGCTGCCACAACTTGAGCCTGACAGCAAAGCAGCTTTGTGCTGCAGTTTAATGTCTATAGATACACATATACATACATTAAATGCTGTGCTGATGCATGGAGGACAGTGATTGTGTTTTGTTTTATGGGTGGGCCTATCTTAAATTGTATTCCTGAGTTCCTGGGCAACCAACATAGTTACAGACTAAAAGCTACTCAGAACAAGCATTTACTGAACATGCATTTGCTGAAAAAAGCAAAGCTGTGTAAACTATTATCGGCAAATGTCTTTTCCTATTTTATGCAAAAGCCTCATGTTGTTCAATCTTAATATATTCTCTGAACTTTGAATATTTTGATGTAAAAATAAGATTTGATTAAGAAGTGCATTTTACCACAGTAACCACAAAGCAACACCCAATAGAGCTAGATTAGCTATAAAGCAAAATGAATGAAATACACAAATAAACATTTTGTTTAAAACACAAAAAACTTTGAAAACTAATTTGAAATAATCTCAAATTTTCAGTTATTTTAGTTAAATCAAGTTTGAGAAATGTCACATTGGCACCTACAGTAGCTGAAATAAAACCAAAGTGATAATATGTCAAATTCACATTCCCTTGATTATTTGCGCAGCTGCCTGTATTGATAACTGTTTAGTAGCCTTCCGGCATTATTCAGTACTTCTGACTCTTTTTTTTCTTGACAGCCAGGCCTGTGCGTGACTGATAGCAGTCTGGATCTTGTTTTACGCGAAACAGGGACACTCTAAAAGAGACACATTGCCGCATGACAATACCTTGAAGGTCCAGTCGTGTTTCCCCAGCCTTTGTTTGTTTGTCATCGGCACCTCTGTTTGTCCTGATAAAAGAATGTCGGAGATGACAAGCCCCGTCTGAAAAATGAAACATTCACAAACTTTGCAGACATGTGAAATGACATCTCCTTGGACACAGCTGAAGGAGGCTGTGGTGGCCGGTAGTCAGTTACCGGCCCAATAGGGTTCCAGAAGTAAAAATACATTTGCTGCATCCCAATTTGCCTACTCATACTATGCCCTAAAAGTATGTACTGTATTTGTGAAGAAAAAGTACATACTTTTGAGTGTGTAGCAGAATTGTGAATATTGAATATTGGGATTTTGCAACAAGCATTACAATTTTGGGACCACTTGAGATGGAATGACTCATGATGAATGTACACTATGCGTAGATGCACATATACAATGCGATATAACAGACATATATTATAAACACAATCACAATATTGTTATTTTGTTGGGTTTGCGCTCTATACTGAGACTTTTAACTGCTGTTCCAGTGCTTTCAGTAATGATAAGATCGACCCTGGAAACTTGCCCAATGGTCAAATTTCCTTTTACTCTTAAGTGGCATCATAAGCTAACAATGAAATGCTCTTTAATTTCATGCTGTAAGAAAGTTCAACTAAGCTATCATTTAAACAAAGGTCACTGGTTGTGAGAAAATTAATAGTTTAGACAGCTAGGTTAAGATTGTCACCACCAGCTCTTGTTGGATCTTTTTTGATTTATATCTTCTGGCAAGCAGAATGTGAGTTCAGAGTCAACATGAAATGAAAACTGACCCTATTAAGAATACTTGAAGTGGCCATATTATGCCCTTTTACAAAGTCTTGATTTTGATTTTACATTGTTGCAGCACCTCTCTTCCCAGTCTGTCAGTAACTTTCTGTTTATTTACGGTCTCTATGAAGCCCCTCCTTTTGAAAAGCACAGAGTGCTCTGATTGGTTTGGCTGGACCAGTGTGTTGTGATTGGTCAACCCCTTCAAGCGTGTTTGGGAAATACACACTACCAAAGTCCCTTTAATGGAAAGTTTGTTCACTCGGCGGCCATATTTGCAATGCATCCGGGCAGCTCTTTCGGACCAAGTCCTATCTTTCTGAATGGGGGAATCCTGGAATCTCAAAAACTGCTTGCTGAACAAAAGCAACAAAATCTAACATGAACTGTCCCATAAATCTTGTTTCCTATTATCAAATAGCATTAAAAAGCTTATTTTTCAGGCTAGACGTGCCAATGCGCATGTGCAGTCCTAAGCGCGAGTCTCAGGTTTCTATGGGAACAGAATTTTATAACGGCAGCTGCAGTGATACAATGAATTTACCAATCAGCGATTGGTGCTTTTACTTTAGGAGGCAGGACTATTCCGCCATATTGCACATTGCAGTTTCCGACTTTCTATATCTATAGTCTTTGACACTACTGACCCAACTCAACCAGGTCTCGCCCCCATTTTTTGTGTATGCCATGGGTGGGAATTATTAAAATGTTGATATTGTGATGTGTTTTTTCCCGGAAGAAAACTCAAGGAGCATTTCAGGGAATCAGAAGCAGTGCGCATTGATATAGAGAATAACTTTCTTTGTGCTTTGCAACTCTGCAGACCTTGCTCAGCAACATTTCACTCTAAAGAAAGTTGAAAATGTTAAAGAGCATAAGTCCTCTTTGATACATCTTATTGAACACAATCATAAAAAATGTACTTGTTTCTTCATAATCTTGAATCAAAATATGTTTGTTCTGTCTCTAAAATGAGAGACTTTTCCATGAGACGTCACCAAGGCTACTTGAGTTTCTACCAGCGTGTGCTGGCCGTGTTTCAGGAGGTGAGCAGTCTTCTCCTGTCACATTCATGTCTGCCTCTATTCCGCAAGAGAAGCCTTCTTTACAAACCAATCAATTTTTGTTGGATAAATAAAATCTAGTCCTGTCCTACATTTTTTGTATTTTTAGAAATGCGCCACATTATGGAAGTAAAATGGGTTGCCAATGCCCTTTCGTGTTGACTAAACTTGACAGGACTTCAAACACTGGCACATATCTAGAGCTTACAGTCTACAAAGAGTTCACAAACCAATTGGGTTAATGGGCCGGAAGGTCTGTGCACTCTCTCTGCATGCTGCCATTGAGTTTTTTCTTTGCTGGCCATATCCTGGCGCGTTGCTTCCTATGCTTTTGTCCCAGATTGCAAACGAATGGATAACTCTATTATGGGAGTTAATTTTTCCTCATTACTCATAGTAACAGCTTTTGTAAGCTTAATGACTTTTTGTAATTCATGATGCATTCATTCATGTCAAGTTTGAAGATAGTTTTTTTCCTCACATATTGCTGTGAGATGATGTTTATTGAACTGATTTTTGAAAGATGCACCATGCTAACACTGTGTCTACACCGGATGCAAGCGGCGCGATGCGATGCAACAAAAGACAATAAAACCCATTACAATCAGTGATGATGTCTACACTGTATGTGACCAGATAAATCCCTGACAGTAAACTGATGCCTCATTCTCTTTATGACGTAGCAAAGGACAAATGGATTTGCAACAGTCATTTTGTCCAGTCCAGTGTAGACAGCTTCTAGCTGTTGCTGCGCGGTGCGATGTGCCGCGTCTGCAATCGCAATCGGTGTAGACACGTGTAAGCCTTCTAACAGAAGTTAAGTCTATCGTCCTTTGTTTTGTATATTACATACACATATAGAAATACAATCTCATGTAAATACTGTAAGGCCCTGTTTACACTAGTGCGTTTTCATTTTAAAACGCTGATCCCTATCTATACTGGCGTTTCCACTGCGTTTACGAAACGATCTCCGTCCATACTACATGACTGAAAAAACATGTCACACGACCATTCATACACACTGGGCATGTGCATACAAGTGTAAACAGTTGCTTCTTGCGCATGTAGACAGCATCAGTATTATACAATACAGCGTTTTAACTGCACAACGCCTGCTAAAAAGGACAACAAAGTCAGCAAATCATGCCTTTCCGTCTGTGTTATTGTTTACACGGTCGTCGAGGCTGGTATGTTACTGAGCCTTTGAGAGAGTGTAAACGGACCAAAATGGAGACTTTTGAAAGCGATGGTGTGGCTGCCCACATTACGCTACCTGAACACAACAATATCAGACCAGGGCTAAATTTCCCAAAAACACTGTAACAATAGCCACCAATCTCTATGATCAACTTAGGCGTAGAATGCTTTTGGGAAACGCAGCCCTGGTCTCATTTTGTCGTGTTCAGGTAGCGCAATGTGGGCACCATCGCTTTCAAAAGTCACAATTGTGGTCCGTTTACTCTGAAATGCAACCATGCAGTTTTCAAACTTAAACGGGGTCTGCAGCGTTTTCGAAAATCTTAGTTTTCGAGGTTAGAAAATGGCGGAGTAGTGTAGACGACAGGCATAAACGTAGCAGAAGTTATGTCTTTTATAACAAAAATGCACTAGTGTAAACAGGGCCTCACACTTGTAGTTCGGTTCGTTTGGTTCGTTGGTCCGGACCAAAAAACTAAAATAAAACATATAGTCCTGGTCCACTTAGCGTTCACACTGGGATTTTTAACAGCGAACCTAAAGTTACCGAACCAAAGGAATAGGGATACGGTCACAACCTGATTGGTCGGCTTTTATGAGGTGTATTTCGCGACGGAGCTTGCTTACCGAACATTCAAAACAATGATGTGTGCTGGATTAAACGCGATCATTGCGTGTACATATGGTTTTATGTTCAAAACATTCAAAACAGCACCAGGATTTCCTCCGTTGTATGCAGAAATGAAGATCTGCTGCAAAGAGACGGTGGTTGATGAGGCACTTTACCTCCTCGTTGCTCCACGTTTGCCCTCTACTAATTTTGGATACACCGATCTTTCCGCGTCGTCAAATCAGCTGACTTGTAGCGTCGCATCTTGTGACATCAAGTCCTGTTTTTGGTTCGTTTACATGTCTTTGGTCCATGTTGCGTTCATATATCAATCGAACCGCACCAGAGTTCGTTTGGAGTTCTTGTTTGGTGCGCACCAGGGTTCGGACGGCAGCGCTCACATATGTTCAAATGAACCGCACTTACCGAGCAATCGCACCAGGGCTCGTTTTAATAGAACCAAACATGACAAGTGTGAACGCACCCTAAAGAGAGCTGCATTTAAACGAGAGAACAACCATACAGTTTGATATGCCTCATCAACTGTGTTCAGTGGAGGAAACCAACATTATAGACTGAAGTTAATAACCGGTTCAAGACTGGTTCTTGATATCCAGTGTCTGTTTTCAACAAAGATATACAGCTTTAACTGTGATAGACCATAAACGCCCAAGGCCTAGTCCAAACGTACATGGGTATTTTCCTCCATTTAAAAAAAATTATTGTGTCCACATGAAAATGCATACCACGTAATGAAGTGCTGTCAAGAGCATGCCAAACCAACAGGTGGCAATATAACCCTAACCGTAAAGCCATGCTGGCCAATCAGATTAATGGAAAAAAGATTATTGCTGGTTCCGGTTCTGATGCAACAAGCCAAAATCTCCGGTTTCACTGTCCACATGACAACACTGCAACCGAGTTTCTAAAAATGTTCACCCCGGCAGGATTTTTCAAAAAAGTTTGGTTTCAGTGTCCGGATACTGCATTTGCATGTGGACGAACGGCCAAACCGCATAGAAAAATATGCGGTTTTGAAAATACCCGTGTTGGTGTGGACAGGGCCTAAAAGTCACATACATTCAACCCAAAGCAGTTTTAGTGAGATATAATTCCCAATGGACAATTGGATATGTCACTATATAGAAGTAAAAGCCTATTGCCACTTCCGTTTCATGCCGACTTTAAATCTCTGAACACGTTCTTTACCTTGGTTTGTTTAACTGATCATACTGGACTGAGTAAAGGTTGATTGTTCCTGTAGTGTATTGTGGTAAATGTGGATGGGAATTGTAAAGATTGTAATGATTTCCATTCCTAAACAATACTGTTTTCGGTATCATTGAAAAAGTCAGTAGTTGTTGCAGGAAGTAGAGTATTTTAGCATGGTGTTTCTGCCCACAACAACACAGGAATATGTACGGTCAGCAACTGTTAACATGAAAAATTATTCAGTCACCTTTTTTATAATATAATGTGAAAAAGCTGATTCTCAATTCCCAACCCTACTTGTTACAATGCAATGCAAATACAATGAAGAGCCTGCTTACAAATTTTTTTTTTTTAGATATGTGATCTGCAGAATTTAATGCATTGGCCTGCCTGTATGGGTATAATGAAACCTGGTGAAGGTGCAATTTAACTTACAGTATACCTTTTGCTGATGAAGTATCGCAGTGTTAAAGTGCTTACTCATTTGGAAAGCTGGTCTAGTGCTGATTAATGCTCCTCACTGAGGTGTCTGACTGTCGTCAAAGCAGATCATCTGACTTATGTTGACTTAATCTGTCCAGATTTGAAACACCAGACATCTAATGGCTGTCAGAATCCTCCACAGGCTCATTAATCAAGCCATTCTTCCCATTGTTCACTTGCTGTTTGTAAGAAAACAGACATTCGCTTGTGATCTTCTCATCACCTGACCCTGCCCTGATACTGAAGGACTGGACAATGCATGTCTGTTTGTCATTCTCTTTTTTTCCCCATCTATTCCTGTTTGTTTCTATGTATTTTTCAGTTATTTTTCAATTTATTATCAAGTACTTGCTTTTGTGTGAAAAGAAAATTGCTCCTATTGGCTTTTCCCGGGTTATTGCTTCCCCCTAGTGGTTAAAACTTGGTAGTGCATTGAGTAGAACATGTCACAGTTATAATAATGTAATTTAAATTTGAAATCAAATGTCTCTAGATGAAATTCACACATTCTAAACACAGCTGGAGTGACATTAATTTGGAAATTAAGTTAAATAATAATAAATAGTCATCTTCATGTTGTTCCAAAGCTGTTTTTGTGTCACAAAACTCCTAATGAATCCATTAGTTTGCAGTTTTATTTTATATTTTATTAATAATTCCCCTAAAATAATGATTAATCAATGAAACAGTGATGAAGCAGTGAGATGTTGCTTATAGTATGAACTAGTGTAAAACAAATAAAATGTAATATGCAGCCATTTTTGTAAAAAAGAGAAAACACATGCACATATTCTATGGAATGTACATACAATATAAACATATTGTACATAACATAATATCAACTGAACAGCATTTATTGCTGATGAGTCACAAGCTTGTTACATCAACACTGCTTTTCTGTTTTCATTGTTACATAAGCAGTTACAGTTACATGTTGCTGCCAAAACACCCTTTCTAAACGAAAAGATGTGTTCAGTTCTTTTGTTGTTATTGTTCGTCGTGTAGTTCTCCAGTCGTCCTGTAGAGGGAGCCAGAGACACATATTTATTATTGTATGTCTTTGTCTCTACTCTGGATCGTTCTCTCATTAAAACGCTGAAGATTCTGGAATATATAGCGTGTTGTGATAATACTGCTTTATGGGTTATTCTACTAATGACAAATTATTATAGTAGCAGTGAGAATGGACGGAAAAATACAGTATCATTCAAACCATTTGATTACCTCACTCACAGATGGGTGGAGTTTATCATGTTATGATGATGTCATTGCGTTCAGAGGGACCTGGCTTTAGTAACCACAGCATGCTTTGTCATACTATCACAATAGATTCTTGGAGGAAATATTTAAAGATCTTTTTTGGTTTTGGGACGGGTTGATTTATTTCCAAAGAAGCTTAATTACCAGGCCACTATCTGAGTTAATTAAAAATATCATATAAATATCATTCGACTGAGGGTTTTATGATGATGAAGATGTTCTGACTGTCTTGTTTAAGCGAGTGCTGATTGCCCATCTAGTCTTTTTTTCTGCAGACCTGTGCGGTGTTGTGCAGAAATACCCAGGACATTTTCTGTTCAGTCTTTCTCAGTCTGACCTACTTTTAATGCAGCTTCTGTAGAATTTGCTGGATTGATGCTTCTGCAGTCTTTAGGTGTTCATCTGTAAATGCCTTACTGTAGCAATATTCACTGCATCACTTCATCAAATTGCTATGTGTATAATTATCGTGTTTCTGGAGTGAATATGTAATGAACTTTTAGTTGTTTAAAATTGAATGAAGGCATGTCACGGTTCACTGGATTGTTCCATAGTTTGGTCGTATATGATGTCTGATGCTGGTCGTGTTCGCAAACACAACACAACTACAGTGTTTACTGTTTGTGTCATATATGAGTTATGTGTTGACATCCGGATGATCAGTGTTCTTTCACAGTAGCAGGCGTTGGATATGGTAACTCATGAACTGTGTAGTCATACATGTTTCAGCGATCTGGCCTTCTGGAGCTAATGGTCAATATTTCCTCATGAATTATTGAATCACTTCAAGTAATCTAAAAGACCTTCTACTACTGTATATCTAATCCAGCCTAGGCTCTTTGGAAAAACATGCCTCTACCTCTAAACAAGCCTCCAAAAATGTACCTTATACATACAAGTCACTGCAGTTGCCACTAGTGGCAACATCAAGCTTACAAGCTTAAAGGATTAGTTCACCCAAAAATGAAATTTTTCAGAACACAGAACACGAATTGTGCGTCAAATTTGCTCTATCGCGTCTAGTTGGGCGATTGAACACTTTTTGAATCCACTCGCGTCTCCAAAGCAAAATGGACGCACGTATAAAGCGAGCGTTTGAAGCGAAATAGCTCCGTATGACTGCTCACTGTCAATATCAGTCGTTCCTCCGGGGCGGGCCTGCCCCCTTTTATAATAATAATAATAATAATAATTAATTACATTTTATATAGCATTTTTCTAGGTACTCACTCAAAGCGCTTTTACATAGAAGGGGGGAATCTCCTCAACCACCACCAATGTGCAGCATCCACCTGGATGATGCGACGGCAGCCATATTGCGCCAGTACACCCACCACATGCCATGATTGGCCATGATGGACAGGGGCCAATGGGCAAATTTTTTTTTGGGGATTTTTAATGACCACAGAGAGTCAGGACCTCAGTTTAACGTCTCATCCGAAGGACGATGCTTGTTACAGTATAGTGTCCCCATCACTATACTGGGGCGTTAGGACCCACACAGACCACAGGGTGAGCACCCCCTGTTGGCCTCACTAACACCTCTACCAGCAGCTACCTAGTTTTCCCAATTTGGTCTCCCATCCAGGTACTAACCAGGCTCAGCCCTACTTAGCTTCAGTGGGAAACCAGTCTCTGGCTACAGGGTGATATGGCTGCTGGCATTTTATCACATTTATCACGTCACTTCACCACGTGACCGCAGCAAGCAGGCTCCTGATTGGTTAACGCGGTGCGAACAGACTCCAAAAGTTCAGATTTTTTCAACTCGGGCGTCAGTCGCGAATTCACTTCAAATGTGTGAATGCACAAAAAGCACCAAATAAAATCACTTGCACAAAACACTCAATTTGCCTCTTTCGTGCGAACTGGACGCGTGATTGAGGCGAAATCGCGCCGAGCTAAACGCGTCTATTGACTTAACAACATGGAAATCACTCGCTCCAAACGCTCAATTCGCGTTCGTTGTGAATGCGGCATCAGACCTTCGTTCATCTTCGAAACACAAAATAAGATATTTTTGATGAAATCCGAGAGTTCTCTGACCGCTCCATAGACAGCAATTTCATTAACACTTTCAAGGCCCAGAAAGACATTGTTAAAATCCGATGTCCATGTGACTCCAGTGGTTCAAACGTAATTTTCTGAAGCGTCGAGAATACTTTTTGTGTGCAAAAAACAAACAAAAATAATGACTTTATTCAACAATTTCTTCACGTCTGTGTCAGTCTCCTGTTGACGTAGTAAATACAGTACATCGCTTCCAAGTTACGTCATAGCTACACCAGAACTCCGGCTTACCATTGGCCGGTGCTGTTCACGTGAGCACCACGACACATGCAACGCAATTTACATTTTTGGGTGAACTAAAAGTTTAAAGGGTGAGACTGCTTCAGCAAGGGCATGACTGCTTCACTGTTGGTTAGATTTAGGTTGGATTTAGTGTAGGGGGTGTGATACACTCTAAAATGGTGCTATATGGCACTAAAAGTGGTTATTGGCTCGTAATCATAGGGGAACCACTTTTGGTGCTATATAGCACCAATTCTTGGTGCTTCAGTGGTTCTTCAGCGGTTCTTAACCGATTCTTTGGGATGACTGCGTTGCTATATAGCACCATATCTTAACAGGTTCTATAGGGTAGCGGTGCTATATAGCAACGCAGTCATCCCAAAGAACCGCTGAAGAACCACTGAAGCACCAAGATTTGGTGCTATACAGCACTTAAAGTGGTTCCCCTATGATTACGAGCCAAAGAACCACTTTTAGTGCCATATAGCACCATTTTTTTTAGAGTGTTTTTGTAAACATTTTAGCGGCACTCACCGGACATTTCACTTCGGAAGTGTTGCAATACATGCAAGACGCAACACAATATAATTTTGCAGAAATATTCTCACAGGCAAATTTTCCCAGTGAGCCTGGTTTGGAACGAAAAAAACGTAATTTAATGATGTATTCACAGACAATCTTGCCCTGTTCATTTCCGCAAATGCAGATGTGCATATTTGAATATGCAAAGATTAATTAGACTTAAGAACTCCTGCGAGGGCAAGACTTTCATTTAATTGTTTAGATGTAATTTTTGTCTTTGAAATAATCCATATTTATTACATTTCAAGAAAAAAAATCTAGAAAAGTTTACTTTTTTTACTGGACTGACACTGCTATGCAATTATTTTAAGCTGAATTATGAGTTTTTTTCCTGTATCAGTCTATTAAAAATCAGCTATTTCTATTTCTATCTTGTCTTGTCTAAGTGGGAGGTTTTTGGCTAGAATTAGCCAAGTGGAGCCACAAAAGAGAATTTAGCAGAGAAATATTTCCCTCACAGATATTTTTCTCTCTTGTATCCTATTAAAAGCCTAACAAGAAGTCTTTCTTTGGGAACTTGTTAATGTGCTGAATAGAAGTAATTAGGGATTGAATTATTTAAAACACATTTGCATGCGAGCTACATTCAATCTCTCTATTTTATCTCTTCACAAACGACCTGCCCTAAATCCTTCTTTTTTAAGAAACAGATGGAGGAAATTGTGCCGGAGATGACATTTGCCCAGCAACACACTGGAATATGCTCTTAAATGCTGGACTGGCTGATATACACAGTTAATGTGTTTTCACTTGGCGTTGGCTGCTATGTTTCCGCTCTATTCCACTGTTCTCCTCAGCCCGTGGCTGCACAGCTCTTTCTCATTCGTCCAATCAGAAGAATGTCTCCCACCCCTTGTCCCTTCATTAATATTCAGCGACTGCAGTCCCCATCATGGGCTCAGGTGGTGCTCAGAACGGAGCGCGAACATGTGAACAGTGTGAATACATAACACATGCCGCTCGCATTCATAAAATGACACTATCAACAGCAGTAAGGCTTCAATCTCGATTTTCTTTGCCTTAAAATGAGGTGAGAAGCAACATTGAGTCTCATTGCAGAAGGAGTTTCTGTTTTATCTCTGTTGTGAGGGTAAATCTGTTCTGCCAAGCCTTCTCTGAGCTTTCACTGCAAAGGATTGAATGGAGTTCTGTCTTTTTGCCAGTAAAAATATCTAAGCATGCATAAAACAAGATAGATTTACTTGAGAAGCAAATTAAGACTCTTTTGCAGAGAATATATTATGAGTTTGTTTTTCTTACCCTATTTTATTTCCTTGTTTTAAGCATACACTGTAAAAAAATACATCCATAAAATAACAGAAAAAGTACCGGCAGCTTATTTCCGTTAACCCTAAAACAAACCGCAATGAAGTTCAAAATTCAAAATACAGGAAGGATAATAAAGGAAGATTTGTTTTTTTTTCAATATTTATTATATTATTTTGTCATGTTGTTTAGTAAAATATGTGGTGTGCATGATATTTGCATCATCATCTGCAAATATTGTGGTATTATTGCAGTATTTAATTATCTACCAGAGTAGTAAAACAAAACATGCTTATAAAAGATACATTCACTTATAACGTGGTATGCAGTGTTGCTTAAGTTAGCCCTGCCCACCATGAATTGCCATTGGTTCAAAATCCTGCTCCACATAGCTGTATATTAAACATCAAATATGTTCAGAGTCCGACTGGTTGTGGCTATGTGACTGTTTCATATAATTTTCACTTTCATTGTGGACGGTCTGGAAACGTATCATATATTTTTCCGGTTAGTGCATTGCACTTAAAGGGATAGTTCACCTAAATATGAAAATTCATTAATTTACTCCCCTAGTATTATGGACCACTTTTATTCCATTTTGCTGCTTTAATGCTTCACATTCGTTACGATTGTATGGAAAAGAGCAGCACGAACATTCTCATTTCGTTTTGTCTTCCTCAGAAGAAAAAAAGCCATGCAGGTTTGAAACGAGGGTGAGTAAATGACCAAATCACATTTTCATTTGTCGGTGAACTATCCTTTTAACTCTTTCCCTGCCATTGATGGAAATTTCCGTCATTTATGAGACAACTTCCCCACCATTGATGGAAATTACCGGATTTCTGTGTTTTCACTGTTATACGCAACCCATTCTCACTCCCAAGGCGTCAAAATCCGAAGCATGGTCAAATGCCTTCACCGTCACAATGAAAACGCTAAAGGTAACCATAGGCGTCACTATATCGACGCGCAGGTGCTCCATTCATTTCAGTTGTTTACCCAATGCATCAGATCAAGACGCATTTTATTCTTTGCATTTGTAAAAGCAGACATGATTTTATTCATATTTAAAGGCTACTTTTATATTTTGGAGCAACTAACCCCACTCCTACCCTAAACCTACCCACTTCTCAACAATATAAAACATGTAACAGGCAAATACAAGTACAGTCACAGGTATTTATTGCAAAAACTGACCAAAAACAAAAGTTTAAAAGTATTAACTCATGTTGCATTCCAAGTCTTCTGAAGTCATACGATGTCTTCATGTAAAGAACAGAGTGGATCTTAATGTTTTAATCGCTGAGATGATGATCCCGCCGCTTCGTGAACGCACTCATTCATATTTCATTCAAATAATACACCCGACTCTTTAGCAGGACGCAATCGGTCAGAGATACACGAGAGCCAATGACATTTTACAATCAAAGCTGACGTAATGACGCATTTGGTCACGAGACATACGAGAGCCAATGCAATTTCACAATGAAATCTGACCTAACGGGCGGCAATTTTTGAAATTGAATGTGTTCATGATCCTCGGCGGATGGAGACACTAACCGCTTTTGGGGATTTCCTTCACACAAATCAGCCATATCTGCCTGTTATATCCTGTGTTTTATATCATATAATACACAAATGGGTAGGTTTAGGGATGGGATGGGGTTGTGTTACATGTTCAAACGTGTCTAAATAGCGTAAATAAAATAAATGTAAATAAAATGATGCTGGCTGATTAAATTGAGAATCACACTCCAACAAGTCATGATGATAATGTTCCCATGACCAACATGTCTGTGTATGACGCCAAAGGTTTCCCATTGAAATGGAGCACCCAGCGCGTCGAAAAAGGATGCCTAGGGGTACCTTTAGCGTCTTCATTGTGACGCGGAAGGGACTTGACCATGCTTCGGATGTTTGAGCCTTGGCAGGTTGTTATACGGTAGGGGACGCAATTTCACATCTTTTGAAAGTGTACTGAATCTCCTGATCAAAACACAGGCGAAGAAGAAGCAGAAAAGAGTGATAGCATATGTAAGCAGATAAAATAACGCGATCACCAACATTAATCAGCGTATAAATCAAAACTGCCTAATGTGAATGAAATGTCGACCCAGAACGAGCTATAGGACTGTGCAAGATCTTCTCCATCTATGTGTTGATAATCGTTCTGAATCCGATCAGGCTGTAGTCTGACTAAAACGCGATTTTCTCAGCTTTTTGCTCAAAATGTAGATTTTTTTAATGGAATTTACCCATATTCAAGTGTTGATAAAAAAAAAAGAATGCATTTAGCTAGAATAAAAGCAGTCTCTCTGTTGTTTCTTTTGATATATTGCATGTTCAGATATTCATACAACAATATATTTTGGGGAACATGAACATTTTGTGAAAATAATAAAAAATGCGGGCGGTGGCTGGCAAAAAAAAAAGTTGGCAGGGAAAGGGTTAAAAAAAAAAAAAAAAACCTTAATTCAAGATATATTTGCGAAAAACAAACCTCAATATCTTACGTAGTTCGCATCTCAAGTAAACTAATCATGTTGTCACGATATTTTTACTGGGAAATTAGCAATTTACATGGCAATTCATTACTATTTTACGTTTTAGTGAATTGGTGGCTAATTCGCATGAACTTGTACATTTTCGTACAATGTGCTTATGCTCCAGTGGCAGTTAGGGTTATGGGAGGATTCATGCTTAATTTTTTTCAAAAAAAAATCATTTTCGTACCATTCAAATCATACAAATTCATACTAAATCGTCGTCTCGTAAAATAGTTAAATTCTCCCATTAGACTGGGTTGTCATTTCTCAAATAAGCAATTTGTTATGCTCTATAGGGAAACTCAAGACGGCAATGATGGTTCAATACAGACGTCCCCCTCTTAGCGCGTGTGTGTTTGTGTGTGTACGTATGCATGTGAGGGCGTGTTAATCCGCACACAGAACCCATCAGCATCAACCCCCCCATTCCTCCCCTCACTTGCACTTCCAGCTGGTGGCGAAGGATACGCGCGTAAGATTCTCCATCCCAGCTGCCCTCCACCCATTCTCTTTCTCTCATCCCTCTCTCCGCTGCGCTCCGTCCCGGCTGACTGCACGGTGGGGATGGGTTCAGGTAGGGCCAGAAGGACCCAGGAAAAAGAGCACCAAGAGGAAAGCACAGTCTACTAGAAATGCTCATCTTCTCTCACACAAATGCAGTTTCCCATCCTCAGCTCTTCGGTGGCTGCTCACAGGAACACATAGAGGGTGTCTGAGAGAGATTTTTTCTTGTCTTTGTGCTTTGGAGGGATACTGTTCAGTCTTTATTGACTGGGAGACACTTCACTTTATCAAAGGATATCTTACTTGAGCTTTGCATCATGGCACACGCAGCATCCCAGCTGAAGAAAAAAGCAGATTTGGATCTTACAGCTGCCGAGGATGAGAAAGAAAAGAAGAAAAAGTCCCGAAAGAAGATCCGGGAACCAAAGAAAAAGGTACCAATAGGTCAAGGCTCTGAGGGTGGTGCTTTTTTGGGGTTTTGATTGAGGTTTTGATGCTGGCAAGCAGGTTGGGCGGGCTGTCTGGAAACATCTTAAAGGTCTGGGATCTCACTTTCAGGGTTTTTTGGTCTCACGATAAAAGTAAGAAATTAAGAAGGCTCATGGGTTTTTTAAGTGGCTGGCTGTTAGGACTGCAGTGAGGCTGCTACGTCCTGTGTGGATAGGAAATGCTTATTTATAGGGCGAACATGTGCCTCACAAAGAAGGCGCACACCAAGAATGCAGAATACACACATGAACATGCGCACAGCAGTTTTTTGAGGGCAGATTTTTACCTTTTTTGACTCAATATGAATAACATTTCTCTCTCAGTTAGATGCATGTAATAACATATAGCTATAAAATTCACATAGTTGTTTATTTAACTTTTAACAGATTTGAAACGCCACCTCTCGGTCTGACCTGTGTATTTTTTAATGCCATAAGATAAGAGGGTTTTGTAGAATAAAGCGGTAGTTGTCTTCTTTCTTTTTTTTGATGCGTGTGGGTGAGTGTGTTTTTGTCTTTGATCCATGGTTGGATTCGATGTACACGCTGGTGCGTGACTGGTGTCATTTTTATCGCAGGCTATGCATCCAGACCCCCGGGGGCTCACAAACCCTCTCCCACGGGCTTTATGAAAGATTACCGCCCCCCACCTGTCCCAGCCTGCTTCAATCCCATTACAAATCCACATCAACCCATCCCATTAGTCACAGTTCAGCGTTCGGCATCTCTGTTCCTACCTATCTACATATGCATCTGCTTCTGTCTTAGCTGCTCTTTCCCTAGAATGAACCAAAGAATAAATCGAAATGGTCTGAAATGGATATCTGGCATCCCGCCCTTTTGTTTACGTGTTATAGAGACATTTCAGTTTCAATTTTCTTGATTTGAGAGTTTGAAAGCATGCAACCCGTGTCTTAACGTCTCTTAACAGACCATGCACATTAATATTACACAATCCCCCTTAAAGTGACACAAATAGGAGCAATATCATAACAAAGATGATGTATGGTTTTAATATGGAAAGATTATCAGCACTATGTCAATACATGTTTAGCTAAATCTGTATGAAACCTGCCTGACTACAGCAAACACATATAGTGTTAACAAGCCAGGTCCGTTCTGTCCCTCATGGGACGTCGTGTCGTGATTGAAAGCCTCCCTTCCCTTTTCAAGGACTGAGAGCTTAACTCTCAATGACCTCTGTCATTGATGTGTGCATGTGGCTGAAAATTTACATGCTAGAACTTTACGGAAGAAATTGACTTAGAAGAGCGTTCTGATTCACGTTCTGGCAGCCCACAAGGTCACATCTCATTACAAACTGTTGCAGATGTCGGTAACCTGAATAACGTACACGGAAAAATATTCTCAGTGACCCAGGTTATAGTAGAATATACATGAAGATTTTTTTTCTACTGGACTTGATGAGTTTTTTCCCTTTAAGATTTAGCAAAACAAAGAAATATTTAATTCAATTGCTGAAAAAGCCCAAGGGAATCTGTCCTTGCAAAAAAATTTAATAATTCAATTTAATTTAATAAATGTTGCTCTTTAGAACAACTCTGAATGCTGATTCATCATGTTTTGTTCGTCTGCATGACATTTTAAAATGTGTCATCTTTTTATAATTTTAATCTTACTCAAATTGTTATGCTGATAATATAATTTGTAAAGGCAGAATTTACTTTAAATTAGTAAAGAATACACAATAGAAACCAGGGCTGTCAAAATTGGAGCATTAACACATATGATTGTTGTTGTTTTTTTCCGTTTAACAGGTTATATTTAACCCTTAAACGCATACCTCGGGTCTTTAGTGACCCGGGACGTAATTTACTATCCTCCCCCCTCATTTATTTTTAGGCATCAACCTTTTTATTATTCCTCAATCAATTCACTATAAACAATGTAACAAGAAAAAAAAACATTTTCCCATTGTTTTCCCATTCATTTTTTGTAAAAATTGTATAGGGTCTCTAACGATATTTTTTCTGTACAACAAAAATTGAATCCTTGATGACTGAATAGGCGAAATTCACCTTTATTCCACAAGGTGGCAATGTCTGATACACAATGATGAAGTAACGTTTCACTCATAGTTACCGCAGGCAGAAAACAAAAGAATAGGAAGAATCATCAGCAAAACATGAATTTGCTCAGCGATTTACTGCAGAGCAAGTACTGAACGCAATCATATTTTAGTGTCACTGTCACTTGATGGTGGATCTGATGAAGAAGCTGTCAGCGAATGGCGAATATGCTGATGCTGAATGTACTGGGAAATGAGGTCTGATGAGGACAGTGATGATTATATAAAAATCTGCCATAACTGAACCCTTCCAAGCTCCAAAAAGTAATAAAATATGCTTTGTTTTATTCTTCTGTAATTGTTACTCTAATATCAGGACGAGTTTTATATTATAGTGACAAGTAGAGCTCCATCCATGTTAGATATAGATCCGGGTCACTAAAGACCCGAATATGTAATAATAGTTGATGAAACAGCATTTAAGGGTTAACGCAATTAACGCAGCATCAGTTTTTTCTGCCATCCTTTGGCTAATACACCATTCAAGCGCGATAGGACACAAAATAAGAACTTAAATCTGTACTGGCGTGCTGTCTCGAGCACACAGATTGCCGCTTTTGATAGCTCGCGGCCGAGTTGAGTTCTCTTTCGCCCTTGAACGGACAAAAACACACAAAAGTATTCCAAAATGCCAGCTTTGTCGAGTATCCTTGTAAGCACAGTCTTAAATGAGTTTTAAATGACCTTAAAGAGTTGTGAGGACATCGATGCATGTCAGATCCGCGCCATGTGCTTCAGGTCTTAAAGTGACAGCAGCCTAATAAACCCGCTGCTGTGATGTCTGTCATTAATGTAAATCAAGAAAAAGAAAATCACTCACTGCTCTTGACTGGACTTTTGTTGCTTTGATAAGGATTAATCGATATTTAAGTTATGCAGTGAAGACTGTGAAGTGTTTGATAACTTTATTCCATTTCTGTATATGTCCTACCTGTTAGATCACATATTTAAAATATACTGTCTTTATGTTGTTTCTACATTAATTTGGAGATTAAATGTGAAATTACTACAATATAACAATATATTAAAAACTTTAATGATGTGCGATTAATCGTGATTAATTGATTTTTTTTTAAATCGATTGACATTCATAGTAGAAACATTTTCAGTGGTGGTCTCATACCTTTAGACCCCACTGTGTCGTCACATCTGCTAAAATTATCTGCATGGCTAAACGTTTTATGCCCAGTACGCATTGTATGATTTTGGGCTGTCCCAGATGAAAGCTGGCCAATCGTGGTGATTTCTGTGGCCGTGGCTCCCATAGATATACATAATAAAGATAGATGGCTAGATGTCTCGTCCGTGCTGCTGGCCAATGGAGGTCGACGTCTACACCTGGTGGCCATCTTGTCACAGTCAGCTCGCTCACTCGTAACATTGTGTTTTAATGGTGCATGCACTTTTTTAAATAACCATAACTTGCTCAATTTTCTACCGATTTTCAAACTGTTTGGTTTGTTATAAACGTCAGAGATGTAGTTATGACACTGCATACTTATGAAAAATCGTTGTACAGTGAGAGAGATTCAAAGACGGCCGCTGTCACGGTCTTGCGACCATAGATAGCCTGCGATAATTTTCTGAGAGTGTCAGAAGTTTAGCATGATCATTTCACAGTGTGTTTGCTGCTACGACAAAATAAAATGTCATATTGATCAACGCGACATGGCGCTAAAACTTAAAACTACTTACCTCAAGCTCCATTTGCAAAATTGGCATGCCAAGCTGGCCTCTTTTCCATAGCCATGACCACATCCATATTCTCCTCTTTCGCGTTCCTACTCTTTTTTTCTGCGCACATAAAAAACACAATTGCCAAAGTGTGATTCATCTTGCTCTATTTGTTTACCACGATAGCGCATTCTGTTTTATTCTATCGTTGTAGCCTACGATTCAATAGGTGTCATCACGTACAGTCTACATACATGTAGTACCCAAGTTCATTAGATCCATGTTGTACAGTGTGATTTGTAATGATCTTATAGGATTACCGAAATCGCAGTCTGTAGGCAACAACAGTGACACAACACATCCAGTTGACCAGTGTAATCTAAAAGGACAATCATACTTGCATATCAGCACTTTCATGTGCTATTGTGCTCAGCTTTTATCGTTTGTAAGGTTGTTCCTTAGGCTGTTTTTCTGACTCCAATTTGGGGTGAACCTCTTTGTGCTTGTATAACGGGTGCTGACGGTAAACGTTCACTCAGGGTATTGATACATGAGAAGCTGGGAGAGGACTCCCAGTATAGCTGTGGTCAAGGAGTGATGCTGCTGGGTTATTGATTGTGTTAAGATGTGTGGGGCTCATAGAAGAGAACTGTGAGCCAAAGCACTAGTTCTGGCCTGGTTTATTAGCTTATGGGTTCGTTTATGGATCTGTTTCTAGCGCTCAATCTGGGATGCGACATTGATTAGTGTAGCTGCAGTCTTGATTTCACTACAGGCTAGATCTTTACATTCTCTGAAGAAAAAACACACTGCCATGATGTGAGTGGTTGCCAGGGTGTTGCTAAGGGATTCTACATGGTAGCAAGTCTACGATATTGTGGTCTGTAGATTCATCTGCCATCGTTTTTTGTCATTTATTCCTGTGATGGCAAAGCTGATTTCTCCAGTCTTCAGTGTCACATGATCCTTCAGAAATCAGTTTGATATGCAGACTCAATAAATATTCCTTATTATATCAACAGTTTTTTACCGTCCTGGAATGCTGGAGATGGAGAGGAGTGCGTATGCTTTTGGCGTTGTATCAGGTGTCGTGCTCAATGCACAGTTGAGGCACGCAGGCAAACCAAAAAGGAAAAATCCATACTCCAGTCTGCTGCCTCCTGGCTGTTGGCAGCCTTTTGCTTTCGTCCCGGCCTGAGCAAATGAAAACAAACACTTAGGCAGCTGGATGACCGCCCGCTTCCATGATAGTCACGTTTGATTCGATTTTTTTTTTACTGTGCATTTGAAAGCCACCTTAAAGAAACAACCTGTTTTCAGACACTTCTCCCTTCAGGCAAGACAGATTGTATTGTATATCTGTGTGTAAGACATTAGTGTAGCACTGTACATTATGTCCTGTACACTGGTTGGCAGGTGCAGAGTAAATTATGTAAATGTAGTAATTCATGCATATATTTTACAAACGCTGCCTGCGTGTTGGCCTTACATCGAGCCGAAAAGTGATTTATCATGTTCCGGGTTCTAAAGTTTGATATACTGTTAATTGCCATAGAAAATCATTTTAGTTTAAAAGATATATATTGAAAGTTGTGTATGATAGTTTTTTTTTTAACAAATTTCATCCTTTTGTTATATGAAGAATTATGTATAGACTTTACCCAAGACAAAATTGCCATTCTAAATTAAGATATTCAGTATTAAACATTCATTATAGAATGCATATTATTATTATTTAAAGATCGTTCCCTTTCGAGGGAACTCCCACTGCATCGGTAACGACGAATTTGGGGACACTCCCTAAGCAACAGCGCGTCTGAAGTATGAATGAAATCAGGCCAATCCTGATTGGTGTTGCGTCATGACGTAACTATGACGGCGTACCCGGAAGGTACATATAGGGCAGCCCAGGCATAGTAATGGCAGTTATCGCTCTTCAGCATAGCGCTCTGTGTGAAATCTGTCTGTCTATTTATTGTTGTTTGTCAAAAAGTGAAAGTGTGTGTGAAATGGCGACTGGAAGAGAAGTGAGAGAGTTTAAGCAGTGTGTGCATCCGTGTCCCCGTTACATGTCGGGCTCGGATGCACACCTGCTGTGTGTGCAGTGTCTGGGTGTTCAGCATACTCGGGCGGCTCTCGAGGGAGCCGCTTACGAGCGTTATGAAAGCTGACACTCAGGCTGCTCCGCTCTCGGCTGGCCGTGTTCAGTGAGACCAGCCAGCCTCGTGAGCCCTGTGGATCGGTCCCGCATCCGCCGAGGCGGTGCGGCGAGGCCGGTCATGGGGCTCACGGATGGACTGTCAGCGGGACTTGGGACTGCTGAGGCATCTTCCCAGTCTTTGTCTGACAGTTCAGATGTTCTCCTTCCCCGTGTGGAAGCCCGCGCTGCGGCTTCTTCCCCCGGGGCGGAGGACCCGATGCTTCAGCGGTCTGATTCTGAGGAATTAGACGCGCTCAGCATCGAGGCAGTCAAAGTCATGAAGCACTCCTTATATATGCAATTAAAGTGAACACACGCGATCGGTGTGCATGAGATACTGGATGGCTGCATTTAAATCTGAGGATTTAAACGAAATATGAGCTGACTCTGAGGAGTTAGATATTCAGCCTGTCATTCAGACCATGTTTCACCGTATTGTTTGAAACTGTTTGGCTTTTTTTCTCTAGGGATGAAAGCCAATTGTATTATGACGGCTTGAACCACGTTGCTGAGGCAACGCGGGGTTTATGAGTCCATATAATACAAATAAACAGTTCGTCTGATGATTACGGCCACACTTAATTCTGAGGAATTAAATAAAATATAATCTGACTTTGAGGAGTTAGATATTCAGCCTATCATTCAGACTTTGTTTCACCTTATTGTGGCTGCATTTAATTCTGAGGAATTAAATTAAAATATTATCTGACTTTGAGGAGTTAGATGTATTTTAATGCAGCCTGTCATTCAGTTCAGTTGGCACGGGGTTGGTGATTATGATGGCATTTAATTCCAAGGAATTGAGTGTCGTGTTATCCGACTTTGATAAATTGGATACTTTAATTCTGTCACCCAAGCGTGTTTAACTTGTGAACTGGATATTCATCTAAGATGGAGCCCTCCTGAAGTGATGTCGTTCTCGCCGCCTTGTGGCCTGCGGGACACATCAGGTTTAGGCAAGGGCTAATCGCAGTGTCCGTCCCTTAGATGAGGCCCCTGCTGGCCAGCCCCCTCTCCCGGGTAGGAGCGACCGAGGTCGTTTTCCCCCAGGAGCTCTCGGGAAATCAGTGCTGTGTTCCCGCCGTCAAAGACGCTTCGGGCCTCACTGATTTCCCGCGCACGCACGCCGCCGTCGTCGCCTCCAGTAGGACTTGCGACTGGGCAGCGAACGTGTGCGCCAACCGAAAAACGTTCTCGACTGCTCCCTGCCGGTTAGCCGCTTCAGGGGGTCGGGAATGAGTTTCGGTTGACACCCGAGGCCAGCCTCGAGAGGCTGGTTCCCTTAGTAGATTATCTCGGCGCATGGTCATGCCTTCCGAGTGTGTCTACGTGGGTCCTGCAGACTGTAGAGCTGGGTTACAGGCTTCAGTTCGGTTCTCCTCCCCCGAAGTTCAACGGGGTGGTCCGTACTGTGGTCGGCCCAGGGCAGGTTCGGGTTATGGAACAAGAAGTACAGCCCTGTTAGCCAAGGAGGCCATAGAACGGGTCCCTCTGGCAGACAGGAAGTCCGGATTGTAATGCCGGTACTTCATAGTTCCTAAGAGGGATGGCGAGTTGTGTCCAACTTTAGACCTGAGGTACTTGAATCGTTCTCTGAGGAGATTCAGATTCAAGATGCTTAGCAATTCCTCCATTGTGATTCAGATCCAGTCTGAGGACTGGTCTGTCACGATGGGTCTGAAGAGGACGCATACTTCCCTGTATCCATCCTTCTGTGTCACAGGAAGTTCCTGAGGTTCGCTTTGGGGGCAAAGCGTACCAATATCGGGTTCTTCCAGGCGGCCTAGCCCTTTGAGACTCTACACGCAGTAGCGTGTTGACGCCTTCTCAGAGAACTGTGTTCCTGGGAGTCGTATGGGATTCTCTACGTTGGGGGCACAATTGTCTCCCGCACGTATCGAGTCCATACGGGCGGTGGTCTCTAGAAGGAAGCTAGGCCACAGCATCACTGTGAAGCAGTTTAAGGACTGCTGGGGCTCATTGCGGCTGTGTCCAACAGAATATCTCTTGGCCTGCTGCATGAGATCCTTACAGTGATGGCTGGGAATCAAGGGGTTTTCCTCGAGGGGAAAACCATTCTGTATGATCAGGGTAACGCGCAGATGCCTTCGTTCCCTAGTCATATGGAAGAACCTTGGTTTCTGTCCCAAGGGCCAGTGTTAGGAGCGTCCTGTTGCCGGGATTCCGTTTCAACAGACGCCTCCCTCACTGGCTGGGACGTGGTCATGGCAGCCGCTTGCGAGAGGTCTGTGGGAGACCCGGCATTTCTCCTGGCACATCTATTGCCTGGAAATGCTGGCGGTCTACAAAGCTCTGAGGAGCTTTTTCCCGGACCTCCGCGGCCACCATGTCCTGATACGGAAGTAAACCAGGTGGCTTTCCTTAAGGGGAAATCTATTCTGTATGATCAGGGTAACGCGCAGTGGCCTTCGTTCCCTAGTCATATGGAAGTAGCCTTGGTTTCTGTCCCAGGTGCCAGTGTTGGGAGCGTCCTGTTGCCGGGAATCCGTTTCAACAGACGCCTCCCTCACTGGCTGGGACGGGGTCATGGCGGCCGCCTTGCGAGAGGTCTGTGGGAGACCCGGCATTTCTCCTGGCACATCTTTTGCCTGGAAATGCTGGCGGTCTACAAAGCTCTGAAGAGCTTTTTCCCGGACCTCCGCGGCCACCATGCCCTATACGAAGTAAACCAGGTGGCTTTCCTTAAGGGGAAATCCATTCTGTATGATCAGGGTAACGCGCAGTGGCCTTCGTTCCCTAGTCATATGGAAGAAACCTTGGTTTCTGTCCCAGGTGCCAGTGTTGGGAGCGTCCTGTTGCCGGAAAATCCGTTTCAACAGACGCCTCCCTCACTGGTTGGGGTACGGCATCAGGGGGTTGAGGTCGCGCCCTCTATGCAGACTGGCGCATCACATCCTCCTGTGGTCCCAAGGGAAACTGTTGTCCATCAGGGCAATGTATGTCCCGGGGGTCCAAAATCAGGGAGCAGACATCCTGTCGAGGCAGGGGCTGAGGCCCGGGGAATGGCGACTCCACCCGGAGGTGGTGGAGGCCATGTGCGAGAGATTTGGCCCAGTGGAAGTGGATTTATTCGCGTCTCGAGAGACGACCCACTTTCCACTGTGGTTTTCTCTCACGCATCCGGCCCCTCTGGGGCTGGATGCCATGGTGCAGACATGGCCGAGGCTACGTCTGTATGCATTTCCCCCGATCGCTCTGCTCCCGGGAGTCCTGGAGCGGGTCCGTCGACAAGGCGCCAACCTGCTTCTGGTGGGCCACGTTGGCCGACTCGGGTTTGGTTCTCGGACATCATATCTCTGCTGGCAGGTCAACCCTGGGAGATTCCTCTGAGGAGGGATCTCCTGTCTCAGGCAGGGGGCACGATATTTCACCCCCCGGCCCGAGTTATGGAACCTTTGGGTCTGGCCCCTGAGGGGGCCAGATACCTAGAGGCTGGCCTGCCGGCCGATGTGATCGAGACCTTACTCAGTTCCAGGGCTCCATCTACAAGGAGACTGTACAGCCTCAAGTGGAATGTGTTTTCCACTTGGTGTAGAGAGCGTGAGGTGGACCCAGTTAACTGCCCAGTGGCTTCAGTGCTGGAGTTCCTCAAAGATCGTTTCTCTGCAGGGCTTACCCCGTCCACACTCAAGGTGTACGTGGCTGCCATTGGGGCTTTCCACACACCGTTGGGTGATGGGCCTTTGGGTAGGCACCAGTTGGTTGTACGGTTCCTCCGTGGGGCTCGGAGGATGAGGCCTGCGGCTCGGTCCAGAGTCCCAACCTGGGACCTGGCAGTGGTTCTCGAGGGATTGGCTGAGGCCCCCTTCGAGCCACTAGAGTCAGCAGACCCAAAGAGCTTGACCCTTAAGATGGCCTTTCTCTTAGCCATCACTTCTCTGAGGAGGGTGGGGGACCTTCAGGCCTTGGCGCTTACGCCGACTTGCCTGGAGTTTGCCCCTGGCGAAGTGAAGGCCATCTTACACCCTAGGGCCGGTTATGTGCCCAAGGTGCCATCAAACGTGGTCAGGCCTTTGGTTCTTCAGGCATTTCATCCTCCGCCTCACGTGACGGCGGAAGAAGGGAGGCTTCACCTGCTCTGCCCGGTCAGAGCCCTTAAATTATATGTGGAGAAGTCTGCGCAGTGGAGGAAGCTGAGCAGCTATTAGTGTGTTTTGGTTCATCTAAGAAGGGGCTGCCTGCGTCAACCCAGACTATTAGTAACTGGATTGTCCAGGCAATAGCCACGGCCTATCAGGTGCGCAACCTGCCTTCACCTATGGCCGTGAGGGCACATTCCACCAGGGGCATGGCCTCTTCGGTGGCCCTCCTTTCTGGGGTCCCCTTGCAGGACATTTGCGAGGCGGCCGGATGGGCTACTCCACACACCTTTATTAGGTTTTATAGTCTGCACCTCCCTGCGACGCCCGGTGCTAGGGTACTCCAGTCCTAGCTGTGCCCGGTTTCCGGCTTCACACTAGGACTGGTGCTACCATCGGTGTGGCCTAGTGGGTACTCGTTCCCCAAATTCGTCGTTACCGATGCAGTGGGAGTTCCCTCGAAAGGGAACGGCTCGGGTTATGTATATAACCCTTGTTCCCTGAGAAAGGGAACGAGCACTGCATCTCGTCGCCACACCTCGGCAGGCCTGGAGCGCATGCTTCATCGCGATAACTGCCATTACTATGCCTGGGCTGCCCTATATGTACCTTCCGGGTACGCCGTCATAGTTACGTCATGACGCAACACCAATCAGGATTGGCCTGATTTCATTCATACTTCAGACGCGCTGTTGCTTAGGGAGTGTCCCCAAATTCGTCGTTACCGATGCAGTGCTCGTTCCCTTTCTCAGGGAACAAGGGTTATATACATAACCCGAGCCGATTTCCGATCTTTTCTTGTAAGTGCTGATTTCAATTTTTGATTTTCATTTTCGAATAAGAAATAATGTGTTGGTTGAACTTAAAAAAGTTGGTTTATTTATGTTATCTCAAGAAGTTTTAAGTTTAAAGCAACATTTTTTTTACAGTGTACACCAAACAATGCTATGCACCTAATACGTTTAGTGTACTTGTTTTGTACCATGCTTGAGGTGAAATGTGATATGTGGCATGTGAAGAAAAAAAATCAAAGTATCACAAAATAGAATATGTTAATTCTCCAAAAATTGCAATAATTTCCAACCAAGCTATAATTTTGTACATTTATGCAAAACGATTTATCATTTCATTTTGTAACTAAATGTTAACAATGTTTTTTTCCACAGCTGAATGCTGTGACTCACAACTCATAATTTGAGATGTGTTGGAAATCACACTGTGGTGGAAATCCTCATTAATTTCATAAACATAAAAAAAATCTTGCCCCATAAACTTCCACGTGCAGGTTCTTTACCATAAACACAATTTTGTTTGTGTTTACAAACTGAAGAGCAAAGCAAAATTGTGCTAATGTAACTCTTTGTTAAGCCTCATAATGGATTGCTTCAATTTACAGATTGAGTGAGTGCTTATTTGAATCAGTAGATTTTGCCACCAGCACAAAAACATTAACCCCTAGCTGTTAATTAATTTTAGTAGGAGTGTCTAACCGTCTTTGCCTCTTTATCTTTTTAATGTGGGTGCTTTGAGTGCAATATTGCTTCCTGCCATGCATTACTAAATGCACATGTTTTAAAGGGGGATGGGGTTCAGACCCCAGATATACACATTTGAACACATGCTGCCACCAGCAGCATCATCACCCCCACCTTTTTTGAGCAAACAAGCCAAGCTGCTTCATTAATCCCCCGTCACTTATTAAGGACCAACCTCATTTTTCACAATCTCTTCCCCCTTTTTTTTGCATTGTTTGAGGATAGAGCATCGGGCTCCCTTGGGGCCTCCGTCCCCCGCTCCTCTTGTCCCCTGGAGCTGATGGGATACAGTCACTAGATACTGATTATTTTTTGTCCCTTAATTCAATGTAATTGATGTTGGAAAGGTCATTAAATAGTTCACTTTAAAATTTAATATATATATATTTTGAAGAGTGTTTAAGCTGCTCTTTACCATACAATTCAAAAGTGGATGGATATATATATATATATATATATATATATATATATATATATATATATATATATATATATATATATATATATATATATATGTAAAGTATTATCTGTTGTGAAGGTGTTGTCCTCACATGCTTGCTATTAAAGGACATAGTTAATTATTTTGCCATCTCACTCTCACCCTGGTTCTCTTGAGATCAGACTATTCTAGTCATAACCTGACACTTCCTTTTGCTATAATGTGCTTCCTGACATTGTTTTATTTGCGTAAAGACACAGCCATCTTTTAGTCAGCCTTTTTAAAAACATTTGAACTGTTACATTAGATTGCAGAAGATTCATAACAAGCATGTTGTAATAAATCATTTAGCATATGCACAATAAGAATTTAATTATGCAGAACTTTAAGGCTTTATGTAATGTAAACGAATGAGTTAATTCACCCCCCCCCCCACAGTTGTCATGAAGGCAAAAATTAGCCGTATAGACCAAAACCACAATTTGTACCAGGCTGTAAACATGTTTTTTCTGCTGTAAAGTTGGGCATTTTAACATGGAGCTCAATGAGATTCTGCTCCCTTCTGGACCCTGTCTCTAGCGGCCAGTCGAAGAATTACAGTTTAATTCACTTCCGTATTGGCAACAAGAGAAACTGGGGGAGATTGCCGCTTGGTCCGCACGAGCACGAAGGTGCACGCGGCAAAAATGGTGTAATAATGGCAAATTTTGTAACTTTCCGTGCGGCTCCGCTAGCCTGGCTCGACCCTCCTACGTACTTCTGCTCAATTTTCATTTTCCTTCAGTACTCCGTCTGGGATTGCGGTATATTCTCTGGTTTTCTCCGATTCAATTTGAACCGGTCCAATCAGCGAACAGAGGGAGTGGCTGAGAACGATGACGTTGATGTTGTGCGCTATTGCGATTGGTTATGGCAGATCCAGAGTGGCTCTGGGCAGATCCAATAGTTTTAAACTTCAACAGAGTACCCGCCTTCAAGGAAGTTACGCTTGTCAATGGAGAGTGGCCAGACTCTCTGTACAAATGAAATGTACGAGAGTCTGGTAGGACCAGGCTACGGCTCCGCATCCGAAGATGCACAAATTTGAGGCGAATCTGGCAGAGCATGACGTCTCATATCACACGCTACCCAGTTTGCACATCTAAATGAGTTGCTTATATTTACAAAATGAGCATACAATAGCAGAAATAAGCCCTTTTAATGAAAAGAAAGGTCCATGTTTAATAAAAATGTGACTGAATGAAATGTGAAAAATGTAAAACTAGAATAAAAAAGTTGAAGAAAATTTAATCGTTTATCGAGATCGTTAATTTAGTTGTAGGCGGCAGGCCTATATGTTCTCCTATCCATATATTTTGTTCTAATGTCACAAGTAATACTCTCAAGGTTTACTGGGGTTTTACACATTTCTTGTAGTATTTAATGTAAAGTTTACTAAATTAAACATTGTCACGTGTGTACCTTACTTCTTCTCGCCGCTGTTTCCTGAGTGTTTATAACAATTACTCAGAGTTGCCCTCGGTCGTTTCAAAAAATAGTGCAACGGCGAGCGCGTCAAGTATTAACACCTCGTCCGTTTGGAGAGGAGCGTGCGCAGTTAGAGCTTAGATCGGGCTCAAAAAAATCAAGCCTGACCCTACCCGAGCCCGTGCACATTGTGACCGAGCCCGGCCCGGCACATTAACTGTAATTATGAGCCCGAGCCCGATTTAAACCCGACCATTTTTTAATACGTGGGTGTTCTGACGAGAATGAGCCTGTAAAGAGCGAAGTGGACCGGTGTGACGCTCAGCTCAATAATCTGCTTTATGCCAGCGCTCCACTTATGAACCTCTCACCGGTAAAATGACGTTCAGTCAAATCCCGCTCAGACATGACATTTATCTGTACTGTAGCCTACTATACTTGTTGTAGCCATTAAACAATGTATTTTGTTCCACGGGTTGGGTCGGGTCAATTTCGGGCTCGGGCTCGGGCAGAGAATCTAAACTCTACGCGCAGTCAGCGGAGGCTCGTGCTGCGGAGCCAGACGAAAGTATAAACAAGGCTTTATAGTGACAATCCTGACCTGTAAAATGAAAGGGAGCAGACACAGATTTTTTTTTACAAGCTTTCCATAAAAAAACAGTTACTAGTTACTAAACATATACTATAATATAATTAAATATATATTAATATATTACTTCCAAAGAAAAAGTTGTTACTTTTGAATGGCCGACAGTAGAGAAATACGTTTTTTTTTTCTTTCAATAATGGTGTAGTTACAGTATCCACCAGCAGGGGACTATGCTAGCAGCCAAACCTTGACCCCATTGATTTAAATGAGAGAGAGAGAAGCTGTGATAAAACGAGACAGAGAGCTGAAGGAAGTAGGAAATAAAAATGGGGTTAAGCCTGAAATGGAATTGGAAGAGAAGAGAGAGATTATAAAACACAGAGCAAAGAGAGAGACACGAGGCTCTCCCAGGTTCACATTTAAATCACAGAGGACAGAAAGCTGATACAGCGTAAAATAGAACACAGGAAAATCAAAGAATCATGATTAATTTCCCAGTGCCGACACACACACACACACACGGAATACAGTGTGTAATCAGCCTTTGTCTACAGGAAATGAAAGGTTTATTGTGTGTTGTATGTAAACAGTGATTAGGTCTTGAGGTGGCATGGCTGGCACAGGCTCTGTCTGTTATAGCTCATTATTTCAGCCGGAGACGAGTTTCATAGCAAGAGAGTCCCCAATGATGTCACGGAGATGTCTGCAGCTACACTTATTAAATAACTGTATGTAATTATGATGTTATCAAGTTTTGTTATTCCACATGCATTCTATTCCACCCTCCCATAATATATAAAACTTCATTCAGGACATTTCTTATATATTAACGGTAATATTGATGATTGGATGTTGTCCCAACATCTCCTGTGTCCTTCCCAAGATATAAGTTCCTCAATATACACTACCAGTCAAATGTTTGGTCACACTTGAAATAATTAGTTGTTTTTAGACAAATATCAATTTTGTGTACAAATAGAATTATAATTTTTATTTAAAATTGTATTATTTAACATTTGTGTGGATAGACAGACAGACAGACAGATCGATGGATCGACGGACGGACGGACGGTAGATAGATAGATAGATGTATGGGCGGATGGATGGATGGATGGATGGATGGATGGATGGATGGATGGATGGATGGATAGATAGATAGATAGATAGATAGATAGATAGATAGATAGATAGATAGATAGATAGATAGATAGATAGATAGATAGATAGATAGATAGATAGATAGATAGATAGATAGATGGGCGGATGGATAGATAGATAGATAGATAGATAGATAGATAGATAGATAGATAGATAGATAGATAGATAGATAGATAGATAGATAGATAGATAGATAGATAGATAGATAGATAGATAGATAGACGGACGGACGGACGGACGGACGGACGGACGGACGGACGGACGGACGGATGGATGGATAGATAGAATTTAAAATTACAATTACTTAAAACAAATAAAACTCATTGCTATATAAACTTTCCACCATGAAACAAAAAGAATTAGATTGTGATATATAAATTGTGAGATATAAACTTTAAGCTGCGCAATTACCTTATTTTTGTCATTTCGTGGCAGAAACAAGCTTCCATACATTGCAGATTAATGAAATGCCACAAAATTAGTAAACAGAAGAAAGCAGAAATGTGAATGTACTGGTTGATTAGAGATGTTAATCAGTTATTACTGACATCTGAAGGCTAAAGAGGACGTTCAGTCAGACACATTGCCTTTATCCATTAGCGCAGATCAGTCTGGGTTTATGGAGAGAATGAAGGCATGTTTCTCCAGAGCTCTTGAGAGCCGCCCACTTTCTGCTGAGCTCTGCAAACATCAGGGAGAGAGATTGGCCTTATTTTTTCTTCTGTTCTGGTTTGCAGTTCATCAGCTGACAGGGTGAGTTAGTACACACTTTCTCCTGACAGTGGACTGCGTGACCTCCTGAGCAAAGACTTCATTACTTCCCTGTGGTGTACTGTATGCACATCATTGACTGTAATGAGCAATACCTGTATCCTCACATGTATGCTTTACACGGCATATTCAATATGTTATTAAATCATACGATAGCTTTATGTATGCCCAGACTGAAATTTAAGCCATTACTCAATGAAAGTCTTCATCCTTATCATAACTCTCATAAAAATATAAATGGTGCTGACATTTTTGTGTCTCATCATGATCAAACGTCAAATCTAACACTTTACATTTATTTGCCATGTTCCAAAGCAGAATGTGTATTTTGTTTCTGTTGTTGTCTGTGATACTTTGGAATGTATTCTGGACGTTCTCTGTTTCCTACTGTACAGCTCGGCATGGCTGCTCACCAAGCATATGTTGTGATTTGGATGCTGATCTTCAGCATAGGACGTTCTTGTCTCCGCCAAGCTTCTTATTAGCTTAACCAGCAAGACTTCTGGCTAAGACTATCCTGATCCACCAGTTACACCAGTACCAGACCAGTATAGTGGTTGGGGCACCTTTATTCATAAAGCATTGCATTTGCATTTATGCATTTGGCAGACACTTTTATCCAAAGTGACTTACAGTGCTGGAGCAACATGGAGTAAAGTGCCTTGCTCAAGGACACACTGGTGGTGACCGACTGGACCACACTGGTGGTGACCCACTGGACCATCTCACCATCTAAAGCAATGATTGGTTTCCCAGCTAACAGGTTCTCTTAAATTTATGAACAAACATTTTACAGTAACATTAATAGCATGTTTGTTCAAAGTAATCTAGTCTTTAAAAATGTTCTCATAACATATTGTTGTATAAGGTGACATTTTTCCTGAAATGTTTTAGTTGGAGGTTAATCTAATATTTTTCAAATGTTGACTTGTTTCAGAATGTTCAGAGAACTGAAAATAGTCCCAAGCACGCTCTCTGTGCAAGCAGGTTGTCCCGTTGGTTATATTGACGGAAGCTAGTGTATTTTCAGGCGCTGCGTAATATCATTGCGCCACTGCACCGTGCACCCATGGTACGGCAGCAAAGTTCCTCGATTATTACGCAGGAATAAGAGAATAGTTCCTAGACATATCCGTCTAGAAAATCTCAACTTTTCATTTTCCGTCGGTCTTAGTACACGATGTAACTATACACATCACAACATGTAAATAGGAAAATGTTCGCGTTATTTTGTCACTTATTGAGCAGTAGGCTAGATGGAGCCGTTTACCTCCAGACTTTGTGCTAAGCTAGGCTAGCGGTGGGTGCGTCAGACAGAGTTATGGCACGCATGAAGATGAGAACGGTACGTGTGGGAATAATCTAACTCTGGGGGATACGGTAAATAAGCTAAAGTCCCAAAAAGTCGGCGTGTTCCTTTAAAAAGTATCATTCCAATAATGTTTGCAAAATTATAAAAGGCAAGGTTTCCTTGAAGGGTACATATCATGCCCCTTTTCACAAAATGTAATACATATCTCTGGTGTCCACAGAATGTGTCTGTGAATTTTCAGCTCAAAATACCCCCCAGATCACTTATTATAGCTTGTCAAATTTGCCTCTATTTGGGTGTGAACAAAAACGCGAAATTTTTTTGTATGTCCCTTTAAATGCAAATGAGCTGCTGCTCCCCGCCCCCCTTCCAGAAGAGGATCCTTTACGCGCTTCAAATACTCTGTCAACAACAAAACAGGCCGAATCTCACTCAGCCAAAATATCCAGTTGTGGAGTGCAGCCTTACTGTTTGAACCGGAGTCGGATACAGACTCCTTTCCCTCCTTTCCAGTCATCATGTGCAGGAAAAGTCTCAGGCTCTGTCCGTCTCTTGTAAAAAGGGATTTTAATCTCAAAGGACTAACCTTTTCAAATAAAAATATAATACTAAATCTTGGCTCAGCATCCATTCCTACTGGTTGAATCTAATCATTTCAGCAGGGGTTTCCTCCTCATGCCAAGGCAGTGATGTCATCACTCCTGGTGTGGGGGAGCTCAGACTGACGTAAGAGGGAAAAGAGCTGTTGGTCTAATTAATATCCGGTGCCAGTCAGAATGTGTGCGTCTGACGGGTGAAAGCTCCACTCTTAACTGTACAGAGAGTGCAGAAATATCCCTACCTGACTC
Source organism: Gobio gobio (assembly GCF_949357685.1). Taxonomy (NCBI): domain Eukaryota; kingdom Metazoa; phylum Chordata; class Actinopteri; order Cypriniformes; family Gobionidae; genus Gobio; species Gobio gobio. The sequence continues at coordinate 38,697,531 of NC_137113.1, forward strand.
TGATGGCCTAAGAGTATCCAGATTGCCTTGTTAAGGCACTGCTTTGGGCATCACTGTGTCGTGATGAAAAATAAGTCCTGCACTTTTCATACTGTTTTCGTACTGTGCACCTGCTGTCTTTGTCCTTGAACTGCTCATCAATGCAAGATGGGCCTTTCTACAGTGATTTTTAAGTCTTTTATCAGCACCGAACATTCGTTTTTCTCTTTCATTGGAACAGAAATGTTGAAATGCCTGATGAATTGTAGGCCGGACAAGAGCGTGTGAGTGTCTCTGACCGGTGGCGTGTGAAAAATAGAGGTTGCGATTGGGTGCCGAAGGGGCAGCTGAACCGTGAGACGTCCATCTGTGAGAACGCAGGCGATTACTTTACCACACACACACCCAGCTTTGCTTTTGACGCACAATGTGTTTCATTTTTCACTCAGATGTCCTGAGGGTTTATCAGACACAAGCTCGGTTTACAGTGTCGGAAATGTCACATTATAGTTGTAATTAATGCTGGATGTAGTGCTTAGTTGTCTTTGTTTTATTCTATATAATATACAAAATTAATGTTATTAGTTTCAGAGCTTGGTTTTGGATCAATGAGACATAAACTGTGTCTGAGGGAACAGATTGGTGAGTGAGTCGGCAGTGTTAATTATATGCACTATTGAACCGTACCAGTTTGAAAATTTAGTTTGAAGTGCATTTGAATATATTAGTGAAAATAGGAATTCCTTCTGAAGCTTCATCATGGGTTCCTAAGAGAGTTTGGATTGGGTTCAGGAACATCATGTATCTGTCTTTTTTTGAGGGGGGCGTCACTGTAAGTCCTGGCTCAGTTAGTGCCCATGGTGAGATGAGAACAAAATAAAATAAAAATTTCCCTAAAAGTAAGTTTTTTTTTTAAATGATATGTATAAATTGTTAACACTACCAGACAAAAGTTTGGAATAATTACATTTTTTAAATGTTTTTCAAAGACGTCTCTTATACTTTTATGCCCTAATAATTCTGAACCAAATTTGCTTATTCGAATGATTTTTGAAGGATCATGTGACATTGAAGACTGGAGTAATGATACTGAAAATTCAGTGTTACTATCACAGTAATAAATTGCATTTTAAAATATATTCAAATAGAAAACAGATATTTTAATTTGTAAAAATATTTCACAATATTACTGTTTTTTTACTGTATTTCAATCAAATAAATACAGCCTTGGTGAGCATAAGACACTTCTTTTAAAAACATAAACAAATCTTAATTATTCCAAAAATGCAGTTTCTGGTCTATTTTGAGGTTTTCACAAAAAATGAGTTTTAATTAAGCCCTCGTCTAGCAATCCCAATTATCCAAATAGCAATTAAACATCTAAAAGGGTCTTTGTTTTGTACGTTTTTGGAGAGAAGTACCTTTCCCTTGCCCATGAAACTGCTGCAGCTCGGTTTACGCAACAATTGAAGATATTTGAAGACATGTGGTCTTTTCATTCTGAAATGCGAGGCAAATGTTGGATCACAATAATTAGGAACCGCAGTTTCCACAAATCCCTTCACTCGATTGGGATGTTCTCTTTTATTTTGGATGGCAAGGGCAGTGATTGTAACACAGAGCGTATTTTGCAGTATTAAACACGTATATACACAGATTTAATCAGTCTCCGAAAAATCCTTCAAAAAGAACACAAAGAATGGCCTTCTCAGCTACCATAGTTGCAACTCTTGTGCCATCAGAACTGGGTGTTCAATGCACCACCGTTTCCAATTAAAAAACATTTTGCAAAGTTTTGTTCAGCCCTGATGTGTTACACCCACCCTCAAGTCATCCGAGGTGTATATTTAATATATGAGTTATATTAAAAATGTTCTGGCTAATCCAAGCATTATAATAGCAGTAATAGTTGCTCTGTTTTTGAAGTCCATAAAAAATGCATCTGTCTGTCAAATAACGTGCTCCACGCGGCTCCGGGGTGTTAATAAAGGCCTTCGGAAGCGAATCGATGCGTTTATGCAATATCCATATTTTTTTTTTTTAAATATTTTTTTTCTATGGCTCTGCATCAGCCGTCCCCGGGCCATCACTTCCAGCGAATAAGGTCAAAATACATGCAAAATGCATCATAGATATATACATAGATTCCTCATTAGTGCCTGCGCAGATCGGTTGAATGAGGCATCTATGTATATATATCGTTGATCACGCCAGTATTTTGACCTTATTCGCCAGAAGTTATGGTGCTGGAAATACTAGATGACATTCGTCTGATAAGAGGAAAAAAATTACATAAATACTGTTCGGTTTCTCGCAGAAACTGATCGTTTCGTGTCTTAAGACATCAATGTGTCACCACGAGCTGCATGATTTAATATGGATTCGTATGTCTATGTGTTTTTACTCTCATTGCTCTCATACTCTAAAATATCCCCATTGACATGCATTATACAACTATCACACTGCAACGATTGGAGTTCTTAAAAATCTTAATTTGTGTTCTACTGAAGAAACAAAGACACCTACATCTTGGATGCCCTGGGGGTAAGCAGATAAACATAAAAATTTAGTTTTTGGGTGAACTATCCCGTTAATCAAACAACTGTGGTATCATGGAAACAAAAAGTTTAACATGTTTTTCCTATATATATATTGGGTGTTGACTTGATGTGTGCCAAATTTGGTGTTATTACCAGGGATTTTAAATATGGTTCTGAGGTGATCTTGTTTTGGAAGTCGATCGACTTCAAACAGGTGTAGCTCCGTCATTTCTTTGTCCGATTCAAACAAATCATACATCATTTTGAAGGTTTTGAACTCTCTATTAAAATAACAATAACTCATTTTTTAAAATTTGCTCATTGCGACTCATTTTGCCAGCACGGGTCACATATAATCTTCTTGTATATGTCTTATATACTGCATATGGCGGCAGTCGTGGCCTAATGGTTAGAGAGTCAGACTTGAGGCAATCATGAAAAAGGAAAAATGTAGGTGGGGGTAGTAAATGACTAGCGCTCTCTTCCACCTTCAATACCCACGACTGAAGTGCCCTTGAGCAAGGCACCTAACCCCCAATCGCTCCCTAGGCGCCGCAGCGAATGGCTATTCCGGGTGTGTGTATCTTCACTACTCACTGCTCCTAATGTGTGTGCACTAACTTGGAAGGGTTAAATGCAGAGGACAAAAGCTACCGTTGGATATAATTATTGGCTTTATTGTAGATAAGCTTGAAACATCTACTAAAATCCTAGCACAGCTATGAAGGAAATCAGTTGCTGGCTTAAGAAAGCGGTCAGTTTAGCATATATATAGAGTATAATACTGGCTAGCTCTGATAAAGCTGACCTAAGGTGTGTGAAAGGAGGCATCATGAAATGCTCGGAGCCATATGGAGTTTGTGCACTCATTGTGAATAATGTAATACTTCTATATTGTGCCAGGAGCTGATGGACGGCTGCGTTCAGACCGCTGGCTAATGTGAACTGACTGCTGTTCATTAGTCCAGGCCAGATCTGCTGGGACGCCTGCCGTCTCTTGAGCTGGAGTTAATGAGCTTTTGTGCCTCAAACGGCGTTGTTCTCTTACACAGTGCTGCAAGTCAGTCAGGACAGGGATGTTTCAGTAATGATAATCAGTCCTAATGGGCTTTAAATGAGCAAAGAGTGGCACTGTACAACAGCAAGGTGGTGATGATCCTGTGATCAGCTCACAGATCGTCACAAAGTCTCTGGTGTCATGCCTAGTTTGTTCTATGAGGTCTGATGCGTATATTACAAACAAAAACTGCAAAGCTCCAATCATGCTCGACTGGTACGCAACTGCTAAAAGTCTGGGCTTTTTATCAGTTTGCTGAAACACAAAATAGTGTTTGAAACTTACTTGACGTTGATGACATGAGCATTTTTGACTAATCATTGTCTTTGCTGAAAATGATCAGGGCTGCGTTTCCCAAAAGCATCGTAAGCCTAAATTGATCGTAAAAACGATCGTACGAGTGATCTTAATATTAAGGTCTGTTTCCCAAAAGCATCGTAACTTAAGTAGCACTTGAAAATGATCGTAGATCTACGAGTGCTCTGGAGTAATCGTAAAGCTCTAAGTGTATTGTAAGAAGACAGAGTTATGAGGTCACCTACAGGACAACCGGCAGATTACACCTTTAACTTTATTCAAGTGCATTGTGATAATACTATAAGGTTTTGATTGTACTTTATTGTACACTTTTTTATTATTTTTTTTATTTTAATATTCTCATTATTATCAATGTTGATTAAAAAAACAGTTCTGCTGCTTAATATTATTGTGGAAACTGACTTTATGATCACTGGATTTTATTATTTTTTTTTTTTATGAGGGCAGGTTACAAACAAAAAAAATTATAAATACACATCTGAATTAAATGAGGATATTTATTTCGTCTTTTGTAAAGGTATCTTTTCTTGTTTTTTTTTTTCTAGTTTTTTTTTGGCCTCAGCCTGAAGGTAGTTGCTTTATATAGACGTGTTTTGATTGCTAATCCACATCAGATGACAATTATTAGGTGAAACGTTCAGAGGAAACGATTCCATATAAGGTTATATTTCAGAACTTCGCAAATGGACAGCGACTATTAAGTAGCACTTAGAGCGCGTTCTCGCGCGTTCATGTTAAGTACATTTTTGGGAAACGCACGTGGAACTGCTGCGAGTGATCGTAACTTCGCTCGTAGAACACACTCTTTAGAGCTAAGATACATCGTTATTGGGAAACCCGGCCCAGGTCAGTTACTTTAGCTTTTAGAAATGATTCTAATATGCTGATTTGATGCTCAAAAAACATTTATTATAATGATCAACACTGAAAACGTGCTGCTAAATATTTTATAATATTTATTTTTGAATACAGGAGCAGATATCAAGTTGTATGTATATATGTATTAATACCAAGGATGATTACATGAATTTATGGAAATTAATAAATAAATCTTAAATATTCAATGAGGTAACAAGTTAACAAGATCCACCAGACAATCAAGCGGAAAAACAAACTGATTACAAAAGGAACATGGGACAGAAAACAGGAAGTTTGACAAAAGTCCATAGACAAACACAGGGAATATATATCTCCATAAAATTCTTTTTTTTTTCTTCCAAAAAGTGGACCTTTTTCAGCACCCAAAAGTTTAAATCACAAGTTCACGGGATAGAACTATAAGCTAACGTGTTTGTTTCATGTTGTGAACAGTCACTAAATTTACATTTGTAGGAACACTAACGTATAATTGGTCAGGAAGCAAAGGTGTTTTAATTTTGAATTGCTTTTAATTTAGAAAGTTTTTATTTCTCTGATCGACATATGTGCATTTTAAGATGTTTGAAGGCCAGCAAAATTATTAAGTCTGTTGTCAGTAAATTATTTGTCAATTCCTGCTCTTTTCCATCACTCTTTCTTTTTCTCTCATTCTCCTTATCTTGCCCTCTCTTCCCCTCCTAAAACAGTCAACAAAACATATGGTCAATTTATATTTAGCATATTTTTTCTAAGGCACTTCCTAAGATTTTTTTTTAATTCATTCATAATGTGTACACATTCATTCATTATTAATCTTAAGCATTATATGAAGAAAACGGTGAATGTGAATGTTTCTTCTCCTCTCACATTGACAGCTGCTAATTATTACATTAAATAACGTATATTATATATATATTATACCTATTTTAAATTAAAAATGGCGAAATAAGACAAAGGTTTATTAGTTTGCCCGTTATAGTTTAACATTTCAATCCTAAAACAGCTGCCAAATATGAAATGTTTAGTTTAGCTACTTATCTCGCACTTTATATTGAGACGTTAAACCGAGGTCCTGACTCTCTGTGGTCATTAAAAATCCCAGGATGTCCTTCGATAAAGAGTAGGGGTGTAACCCCGGCATCCTGGCCAAAATTGCCCATTGGCCCCTCTCCATCATGGCCTCCTAATCATCCCCATATACTGATTGGCTTCATCACTCTGTCTCCTCTCCACCAATCAGCTGGTGTGTGGTGGGCGTTCTGGCGCAATATGGCTGCCGTCGCATCATCCAGGTGGATGCTGCACATTGGTGGTGGTTGAGGAGATTCCCCCTTCTATATGTAAAGCGCTTTGAGTGCCTAGAAAAGCGCTATATAAATGTAACAAATTAATTATTAATTTATGACCGTTTACTAAGCGTTGCGCTGGAATTCGCGCTCCGCTGCTTCTGTGAACATAAAGCCCGCCTACTTTATTTTGATTGGTCATCTTAAATATTTTGACGTTCTGTGACAGACACAGTCACAGACCGCAGACAGCTCAGATGAGAAGATCTTGGTGCTGTGCAATATCATTGCTGCATTAAAGTTATACTATATTACTAGGCAATTATTTCACAACATGTATAGCCTACACATCGGGAAAATGCAGATGTCCGGATTCAAATTATTGGCCGTCATTACTTAAAAGAACACTTGTTTATTACAAAAAACGGACTTAAATTCTGGACCTTTGGCAGTGAGGGGTGGTTCGTTCGAACCCCCTGAACCCCCTTGCCTACGGGGATGTAAAATATAGACAACATAAACTTTTAAGTATTGAATTATACAAATTTAAAATTTTTAATAATTCTCAACACAAACTCAAACTAATTTCTTGAACTATTTCCTGTAGATGTTTATAGTATTTCCTGTATAGTTATGAACTGTTTCTTCTAGATTTATTTAATCAAAAATGATCCTAATCATTGAATTAACTTGAGTAATGTTCGAACTCATTCTCGGACTCTTGGCAGTGTGGTAAACATTGGCCTTCTGGGTGTGTGTGTTTGTACGGTTGTGTGGTTCTCTGGAGATCCGTCAGAGCTTTAATCCAGATGTACACAGTGTGTGAAACCACATCTCACAGAATCATGTGTTGTACAGATCTAGAAGTTCGCACAGGAGCACAGGGCAACAGACGCAGCTGGACTGGCCCACAGATGCTTCGTGTGTGTGTGTGTGAAACATAAAAATATACTAGTGTTTTGTTTTGTTTTTTTAAAAAGAAAAGTGAAATTAGTTCTGAGAAAAGAATAATTTGTTTGCAAATGCAAATGCAAAAAAAAAAACAGATGTGCAATATGTGATTTATATGTTATTTTCAGCAAACTCAAAGCACCTTGACTTGGTGGATGAATCTCATCTCAAATACTGGGGACTGTGATGCATACGGTCCCTTATAGCCACCATGAAATCAAAGTCGACAATTCTTATTTGTATGCCTCATTGCTGTATTTATTATAAGTGATTTATCTGTGCACATTATCTTTTTTTTATTCATGTTCTCTCGTAATCTTTAATCAAAATAACCTCCCCTATCTCTTGCAGCAATCTCTTTTCTGATGACATGTTTACTGGCACGAGGGCAGGACAACCTGTCAATCACATGAGATCGACTAATAGCAAATCACTACCATCCAATCAATTCCAAAATGGACAAAAATAAGCCCCGCCCTACATTTTTTTTTTTTGTTTGTTTCATTTGGATATACACTCACCTAAAGGATTATTAGGAACACCATACTAATACTGTGTTTGACCCCCTTTCGCCTTCAGAACTGCCTTAATTCTATGTGGCATTGATTCAACAAGGTGCTGAAAGCATTCTTTAGAAATGTTGGCCCATATTGATAGGATAGCATCTTGCAGTTGATGGAGATCTGTGGGATGCACATCCATGGCACGAAGCTCCCGTTCCACCACATCCCAAAGATGCTCTATTGGGTTGAGATCTGGTGACTGTGGGGGCCATTTTAGTACAGTGAACTCATTGTCATGTTCAAGAAACCAATTTGAAATGATTCGAGCTTTGTGACATGGTGCATTATCCTGCTGGAAGTAGCCATCAGAGGATGGGTACATGGTGGTCATAAAGGGATGGACATGGTCAGAAACAATGCTCAGGTAGACCGTGGCATTTAAACAATGCCCAATTGGCACTAAGGGGCCTAAAGTGAGCCAAGAAAACATCCCCCACACCATTACACCACCACCACCAGCCTGCACAGTGGTAACAAGGCATGATGGATCCATGTTCTCATTCTGTTTACGCCAAATTCTGACTCTACCATCTGAATGTCTCAACAGAAATCGAGACTCATCAGACCAGGCAACTTTTTTCCAGTCTTCAGCTGTCCAATTTTGATGAGCTTGTGTAAATTGTAGCCTCTTTTTCCTATTTGTAGTGGAGATGAGTGGTACCAGGTGGGGTCTTCTGCTGTTGTAGCCCATCCGCCTCAAGGTTGTGCGTGTTGTGGCTTCACAAATGCTTTGCTGCATACCTCGGTTGTAACGAGTGGTTATTTCAGTCAAAGTTGCTCTTCTATCAGCTTGAATCAGTCGGCCCATTCTCCTCTGACCTCTAGCATCAACAAGGCATTTTCGCCCACAGGACTGCCGCATACTGGATGTTTTTCCCTTTTCACACCATTCTTTGTAAACCCTAGAAATGGTTGAGCGTGAAAATCCCAGTCTGGCACCCACAACCATGCCACGCTCAAAATTGCTTAAATCTCCTTTCTTTCCCATTCTGACATTCAGTTTGGAGTTCAGGAGATTGTCTTGACCAGGACCACACCCCTAAATGCATTGAAGCAACTGCCATGTGATTGGTTGATTAGATAATTGCATTAATGAGAAATTGAACAGGTGTTCCTAATAATCCTTTAGGTGAGTGTATGTTGCAATAGGGAAGAAAAGACTATCGCAACTTCTGTTTCATGCCGACTTTAACAGCAACCCAAGAGATAGGTCAGTATATTGATTGACCTGACCTGGAGAGGTCAACACCTTGATTTCATCCTATCTAACATAGTCCTACACAGAAAAACTCTTGAGCCTGTAACACAGGAAGACAACATAAGGGGTAAATTCACTACACTGTTCCAAATTATTATGCAAGTGACATATCAGTAGGATCTTAGTACAACAAACATTCAGATATTAGTTTTATCTTTGTATCTTCTTGACACATTCAGAGTGTTTGTTTGTTTGTTTTATTTCTCATATCTTTTTAGATAACTGGTATCGATCTCAGACAGGCTTGTTAAATAGTTATCCAGGTCTTGTTGGGTAAATGGAAACCCTACTTAAAGAGGTTGTTCCACTTTATTAAGCATGTCACTTGCATAGTAATTTGGAACAAGTGTATGGCACTATTATTGTGTGCTGTATTTCAGCACAAAACTCAAAACCCACTCGTTGTATAAACACTAGTCTATATCACGATTTGATTTAAGTGTATTGACCTGCTTTTTTATGTATTCATCAAAAATCTGATAAATTCCATATAAGAAACAACCAATTCCTTTTCTAGGGCAAGTAGGGTGAATTCCGGGTGATTGGGACACCTTTTGCCATTGAGATGACTTGGAAAAAGTGTCCCAATCACCCTGAATTCACCCTACTAAATACAGACTGTATGAATTTGACTGGGCAATTTGTTCTTCATTAATTCCCCCCAAGATCGATTTTGAATTCCTGCTCATTTTCATTTGTGTCCCATAGATAATTGTGACCAAATTTGTCGCTTTGAAGTGTTGCCGTTTGAAGTGGTGGATTCGAAGGGGACAGAGTGTACTCACAATTGATTGTCCAGAAGCATAAAGCCCTGTTTCTAAACATTGACCACTAATTGTTTAAATGGAAGAAGTGAAAATGGAGAGGTCTTGGCAGGAAGTGCTCCTTTCATGTGGTGGAGAGTAAGAAATGAAAATTAGCTGATGAATGTTATGTTGATGCACTTGTTCACTGCGCACACGTTTCCAGAGTTAAAAAGGAAAAAAAAGAGCCAAACAATGAATGGTAAATAGATGAGTTAGCTGCTGTGTCATATCCCGTCTTCTCATACTGTGTGTTTGTGCAAAGACAAACTCTGTTTCAGGGCTCATGTCCCCTCTGCAGTGAGGTTGGGTTGCTATGGCAACACTGCGCTACTGGGACGTATAGATCCTCAACTTGTGTCCCACAGTATATAATCACATGTTTTTGAGGTTTGTGTTCAGTAAACAAACATGAGCGTCTGTCTATGACATTCAGTGGATTGGAATCGATTTCATGATTTGATACTGGTCTCTGGTTTGTGGGCTATTGACCAATAAAAGCTACTCTCTCTTTATCACAAACGTCTTTTCTGATCATTTAAAGGCGATTTGTGTATTTCTTGTTAAAATACTTGTTCTTACTTGTAGAGACAACTGTTGCTTTATCAAAACGTTGCTTTGTGCGAGACACAAGAACACTAACTCGGCCAATAGTGTGAGTTTGGGGCGGGACTTTCTAGTTATTTTACCAATGGCAGACGGGTTTGGAAAAAAATATATTATTTTTACTAATGACCCTTCGCTAACTTCACTTCCTTTTACTGTTACTTTAATTTTTAGAATGTTCCAAAGAAATTAATTGGAATGATTTTTCCAGTAAAATGGTTAAATATTATTCTTACATGGGCTGCAATGAAGTTATATTGCAAATTATATTTAGTTTATCTTCTTTTTTATTATTATTATTACAATGGCAAAACGAAGGCTGACACATACACTACCATTCAAAACTTTGTGGTTGTGGTTTGTGGATAAGATTTTTTTATATTTTTGAAAGAAGTCACTTACACTCACAAAGATTTGATCAAATATACAGTAAAAACAGTAATATTCTAATTTAAAATACATTTTAACATGTCATTTATTCCTGATGGCAAAGCCATTTTCTGCTGAAGAAAAATTTCTTAATATTATCAATGTTAAAACAGTTATGACGCTTAATGTTTTTGTGGAAACCATCATAATTATTTTAGGATTCATTGATGAAGAGAAAGTTCAAAAGAACAGCATTTATTCTATTTATTGAAATATAAATATTGTGTTACATTATTAATGTCTGAACTGTCACATTTGATCAATTAATCCTTGCTGAATAAAACCTACCTTAAACTTTTGAACTGAATTGTAGTTTAATCCATAGCATACACTTCAACATTTATTTAAGGATATGGAAAAGAAAATAATAAAAAATAATAGAAAAGAAAATTTACAGTGGCCACAAAAAGTATTTGCCCATTTAATCCGCAGTTAAAATATATAAATGTATTGGCCAAAATATATAAAACATTTGTTTGTTTTAAAGAAATATAGGACAAAAAAACATACAAAACGAAGTTTGTAAGGTTTCAAAAATTTAAACAATAAATATATTGTTTAAAATGAACACATGGTTGTCAAACTTATGGGACATGCTTATTTGTTCATATGCTTATAAATATTTGTTAAATGCTTATTCTGCTGGGACACCTGTGTGAACCTGAGGGGAACTGACTGAATACATTCCCGATAAATTACCTTAAGACCGCTTGGTTGAGAATGATTTGAAAAATGCGTAAATTGCATTATAAATAAATGCATTATTTGTTTGATATCTAATGCATTGAAAATCAGACATTTTAAGCATCCAAAAGTATACAAATACTTTTTGGTACCACTGTATATCCTCTCTGGGTAAGTGACTCAGCAAAAATGTTTTACCATAAAGTTGTATTTGAAACTATTTAAACACACAGGTACATTTCTGGTGCACAATTGACACATTTCAACTTAAATCAGCCATTTAAGATGCATTGTTTTTGACGGTATAATGTAATATCAAGTGCCTCTTGCTTTCATCATTTTGATCGTAAACTGGGAATAGATTAGGCTATTTCAAAATCCACAGTGAAATACAGTCAGTGGCATTGATTTAATTAATGGGATGGGCGACTGGAAGGGCACGATTGTAGGAATGTGTGTGTGTGTGTGTGAGTGTGGCAAGAGGGGCTGGGGTTGGCTGGTGGTGGTGGTGTAATGTTGCTGATGCGGGCAGAGACTGCTGCAACCTCCCAGAGAAACACGAGCAAGAGAGAGAGAGAGGGATAAAAGACAAGGGCAAACTAGTCCAGTCTAGTCCAGAGGCACTGAGGTGCTGATTGGCAGAGCCCTGATCAGGGCAACACCGCAACCGCTCATAATACCTGGGGAAATGCCCCCAAATCCCCCTTAAGCTGGGCTGCTGTACTCCAGCATGGCTGACTGGCTCCTAACAGTAGCGGCGGGTTGAGTTGTGCTGAATCTGGCTGCCTGTGCCGGGGTATTTGTGCAGCGGAGGGAACGGGAGGGGGGTGCGTAAAAAGAGCTGATAAGCAGGATGACAATAAGACTCGAGCAGGACAGATTCCAGTCGGGGAGGCCTGCCGCACGGAGGGGCCCGTTGCTATTTCGGTCCACCAGATCATGATTACACTCAGCCAGGAGAGAGACCACTAGTGCCTACAAATATGGTAAGTGCCGTCCCATCCGAGCAAGTATGTGGAGCTGGTTGGAGCAGAGGGTGACAGCTGGGAATGGGAGTCGGCTAACTGTGCTAATGTCCCGCATCCGTATTGATGATATAGTGGATTTGTGTGGTGTGTGGGGTAGAGCATTGCGGCGGGACGGTCCAACTTGCTTTTCACATAGCATCGTAGTATCTCAAAGTTGACAAGGACATGTGCTTTCACCTTTAATGCACCTCCGGAGTGGCCGATACCAACTCTAGCTCATTGATTACCGGGATCGTTCAAGACTGCAGGGCAAAAATTACAATGGAGGATGGAATAGATGTAGAAACAGTAAGTCTTATCTTTGAAACGACATAAAAAGGTTGAAGCTGTTCTGCTGGTGTTTTTGGAGCATGGTTGGAGCGTAATGGTGCATTGCCCGAAAGGGCTCCGGTTTCACCTGACAGTGTAACAGGAAGACAGTGTGATCCAATTAGGTATGCAAGCTTTTAATTTAAATTGATATACATCTGAACATATGACCTTTAATGTTGAGTTCATTCAGGGCAGGGGCTGATTTTGTGAATCGGATTGTCAATCAGGTTCTGGGAGTGGAACTGTCGTGGCATGTTTTGGACTGACTACCATGGTTCTCTGGGATAGTGGTTGACCGAAACAGACTTTTGACACCTGCCAACGGCCATTGACTTAAGAAAATGTACCAGCCATAAATATTTTTTACCGGCCATGAAACTGTTCTGACAATAACATTTTACATACCAGTGAAAATTCACAATTCTCTATTCCAGTTTCGATAACACAGCTAAAAATAATAGCCTTAATAATATACATTTAAAACATTGTTAAAGATAAGTAACAGTAGTTGTCAGGTAGAGGCATTAAATAAAGTAATCAGAGGTAAAATAACACTGAATAATCTTCACTGTATAAATGAAACATAAATTAATCCTTATTAAAGTTATTCAGTCAAGAGCAGTGAATAAATTTGTCCTCGTGCTTTGTTGTTCGATTAACGTTAAAAACACAGACAGCAGCTGTCACTTTTAGACCTAATGCACGGATCCAATACACTGATACTAGTACACATCTTTCTCTACTGTTTCTGTTCACTTAAGCCATAACCGACTACTGTATGTTTACTAGGATACGCTCAGAGACGCGCATATTTGACATATTTTTGAATTTGTCCATTCAAGCGCAAGAAGTCGTGAAAAAGAGTGCAATCAATTCAGTATTTGCACGCTGTCTAAAGCTTTCTGGGTGCGCACTTCAGATGTGTACGCACACAACATTTTCCACACAATGCGCAAGTAACGAATTGAGTTCCCTTTTACATCTTCTTGCACTTGAATATTTAAATGGCCATGGCTTAAACTCTTGTGACGATGTGGCGCTGGGCTGTCAACTGTCCCGAGCGTCATTCACGTTTGTTTATGTTTATGTTCATGTTCTCACAACATTGCATCCTTAGAATGCATAAAAATGTTACCCGCCAACCAGCGATTAACACCATTTCATATACACACCAACGCTGTTTATTACTTGCATTTAAGTGTTAATTATTGTCAAATACAATCGTGATATTTAATGCAAGATTTTAATGAACAAAGTTGCCTAAGTTAGTGCAAACTTTGATGCATTTTTTTCTGGTCACATTCCAATTAAAAATATAATATTTTAACAAAACTGCTTCACTACTTATTAATATTTGAAAAACTTTTGTCTGTTACATCAGTCATGTGGTGCAACCAACATGCAGAAGCATGCAGAAAAAAAATAGGAAATTATTTAATAGAGAAGCCCCTGCAGAACCTCATGAATATGCGTGAAGGTCAATAAGCATCTCAAAATATAATTTGACCTTTTTATGACAAAGCAATTCTAGTTCAGGTTCTAAAATGTCATGTGGCGCAACTCCCCAAAAATGTATTATTCATAATATTAATTAAACAAACTTTTTATCGTGAAAAATGTATTTTGATAAGGGTGTGTACAGTCACATGTACAGTATTTAAGGGTGTATGTCATATGTATGTAAAACTTAAAAAATATGTGTTTAAAAAAAAAAATTTTCTTTATCATGGCAACCGTCATTGACCCTAATACAAATAATCATAAAATGGCCAAATGTTGTCAGATATTTGTTCTGTTCTGGCCAGTACATCGATCTGTCACTATTCTGTGGCATAGTGTTTTTACAGTTGTCAGTTGTTTTTCTGATTTGTTGTTCTGCAGTTGTCAGCGTGAACTAACTTTGTAGGCTGCTCTCCCATGGTTTGGCCTGCATGAGGATTTCCTCAAAGCATTTACAACGTCTTATTGAAATGCATCTCGACAGCTGCATGAAGTGACCCATACACCTCACAAATTGTCTGAGAGGAACACTGACTAGTATACACTCTTGCCCATACTTTCCCACCCAGTCACTGGTTAAACCGGCAAAATTGTTGTATCTTCTCTAAACATTGTAACATGTTCCTTATTGTGCCAGATTATTAAGTGCACTTGAAGGAAATATAACCACAGGGATACATCAAGATCCTCCTCAGGGAAAATTTGACCTTTAACCTCCAAAAAGTGGGCTCAAAAATGGCTGCAGGCGGTTTTTCATAAGGGGGTCTGGAGTGGAATGTTTAACTTTTCATGATGCGATCAATTCCCATTGGTAAAAGCATTCCTGCCCTACATTTTATCCTCTTATTGAATGTACTGTCTCTCTCTGAATTAGATTTTTTTTTAAAGGGGCCATGAACTGCCTTTTTTTGTATATATATACTGTTTGTCTGAGGTCAACTTATGACGTTCACGTGATTTTTACATTCAAAAACATCATAATGAATAAGTAATTGGCTATTTTTTCCCCTGGTTTTCCATTTTTTATGGACGTGCTGCATTAAAGACTTGGAAGTAAATGCCCACTGCTATGATTGGATTACAGTTTTGCATATTATAATGAGTTTCGACTCCCCGTCAGTACACGTGGGGAATTGTTTTGAAAACTTCCAATGTGGGAAAAATGGCAACCGGAAAGATTTGCCCATACATGTTTGATCCAGAATCTGATCCCGAATCGCAGCACAATGAACCAACAACACCTCAAATACAAAGGATACTCCAGCCTGTGATAGCGTGGTAAGTTATCATTAATTATGTTTAGTTAGACACGTACACATAATCAGTAGATATCAAACAATCTGTAACCTTTTTTACTCACATAAGTGTGTTGCAACATTCCTGTCGGATCCAATATAGAAGGCACAGCATTGTTTTGTTTTTTTATCTCATTCTGTCTGCAAATCCAGTTTCTTGTTTACAAAAGAATCCGCGGTGAAATTAAGTGAACAAATGCGCAATGTCTTACCACGTGAGCTGGAACTTCATTAAAAATAAAGTTCAACCACATTCCTAATATTGGAATCCGTAGGAAGCTTATGCAGCGACTGTGTTTTTCCACAACCAGGCACTGGACAATATTTTGTAATCTTCAACGGCATGTTTATTGCTTGGTAGCTCAATCCTGTTTAGCGCCACATGGGCATATGTTATTTATTTACCTATGACATATCATGCACGAATCGGTGGGCGGGGCTACAGAATTAGGCGTTCATCTTCTTCTGTTGAGGCAGCGTTTCACTGCTCTCTGACTACACAGGGAGGCAAATTCACAGATCCCTCGTTTGATGAGCCAGCTGTCAATAAAAGCTTTTATTTGTTATTCTAACAAGGAAGTTTTCAGCTCCGAAACTTACAGGAAATGTGTATATTAAGATGATCTTTTATATATTGAAAGCTCAAGGAAAAAAGTAGATTTCTCTGTTCATGACCAGTCAAAATTATAAATCAGTATACTATTATACTATCAGTCGAAAAAGAATGCTCACCAGGCTGCATTTATTTGATGAAAAATACAGTAAAAACTAGAGCCCGACCGGTTTATCGGTCTGCCCGATTTTATCGGCCGATATGAGCCTGTCGCAGAAATATTGCCATCGGCGTATATGCCGCAGATATGTCACCGATAGGAACATGCGCCCACAGTGCGCGAATATTCACACAAAATTGTGTCAAAATGCCGGTCTTGTCATCGTAAATATAGATGGAAATTTGCCAGTCACCACCAGCGTTTTTGGTAATTTTCACAAGTTTCACTGCCCACAGAATATCTTGTTGTATGCATATCTGAACATGCAATATATCAAAAGAAAGAACAGACCGTTTTATTCTAGCTTCATGCATTCTTTTTTTTATAAACACTTGAATGTGAGTAAGTTTCATGAAAAAAGCAACATTTTAAGAAAAAAGCTGAGAAAATCGCGACTAACTTACATACAGATGGGATTCAGAACAATGATCAAAACACAGATCGAGTCCATCAACACCCCCAAAGCTTCACAGTCCTATAGCTCGTCCTGGGTTGACATTTCATTCAATAACTTTAGGCAGTTTTGATTTATATGCTGTTTAAATGTTGATGATTGCGTTATTTTTCATATGCATCTGCTTATAAGAGATCACTCGTTTTTGCTTTTCTTCGCCTATGTTTTGATCAGGAGATTCTGTACATCAGGAGATGTGCAATAGCGCCCTCTACCGTATAACAGTGGAAACATCACTTACGGCTCTTAACTGAATAACTTTAAAGGGGCTATATGCAACTTTTTCCCCAAAATAAACGTAACAATAGCCTTTTTATTTTACCATTTATGACTCAAACATCTCCTGATGAGCATACTGACACCTTGTCCGCTCACAGTGGGTGCACCTATAAGCCTGTATCCTATTTTTCCTATTTTCTGGCGGGTAGGTTTTTCCCGCGCTGTCTGCGGATGTGACGTCACCACCGCTGCGAGAGCGAGCAGAAAATAAGAGCAGTTCTATTTTTTGGCCACAGGTGTCAGTTGCGAGTTTAAATTTCAGAAAAACACATATAGCCCCTTTAATAAGGATTAATCGGTATTTATACACTGAATGTTATGAAGTGATATTTTACATTTGATTACTATTTCTGTACCTGAAAATCTAGTTTAGACCTACATGAAAAACCTGAACAGAACTGTTTTTCATTTGTATGTTTGTTCTGTTGTATTTATGTACAATGTGTGTATATTATGTATATACAGTATCAGTATATATATATAGTACCAGTCAAAAGTTTGGACACACGTTTTGGCTGGTACTTTACTATAATATACACATAAATAATATTGGCCGATATATCGATAGCTGACTTTTTTTACTCCCTAATATCGGTATCACCCCCCCCCCCCACTCTAGTAAAAGCACTATTTGAAAAGTAATAAATACATTTAAAAGAGAAGTTGGTCTGATTCTGTTTACACAGAGGGATGTGAACTCCCACACCTTAATTTTCATGCTCCATGCTTGATGAAATGTGAAGGTGATGCTAACGCTTTATCATCATGAAGCGTGACACAGGACGCCGTTTCATTCTGCAGTCCTGCTCTATCTGCACTCTAAACTGAAGAGCGTCAGGAATGAGGACAGATACATCACACACTCAGCTCTCTTCATGCATGTGCTGTTATTTGAGCATGCTGCGATTGTGTGCGGGTGTGTGCAGTGTCAATTGACAGCTTTTCTGCACTCACTCGCCTCCCTGCAGGCAAGTCGCATTATAAAGACAAACAACGACGTGCGTTTGTCTGTAAAACAATCAGTGTAATGTGCTCATCCGACTCTGTTGGTTGCAAAGGGAACATTCCTGACTGGATAACTTCATAATCTCCAATAAATTTGCCACATGTTTTGCTTGTCATAATGTAGGCAGCTAGAAACATGGCTTGTACTTGTCCTATATCCTGATATACATGAATGCAAACACATCTAAACATGTTTCAAAGAACATCTCAAAGATCATCATCAGCATTTGTACTAAATCTCAATACATTTTGCCTGAAGACAATTGCTTAACTTGCGTGGACTTATTAATAATTATAGACTTTTATATTTTCTTGAAGACAATGTGAGTTCTTGCTAGTGCATGATGAAGGGGATTCTGGGAGTTTGCATATTCGCACAAATTAAAAGAGCATTGAAATTTTTGTCTTTTTTGTCTGGATCTATAAATGTATTATTCTATGATGAATATGTTTTACATTTCTTAATTAAACTTAATACTAATATTTTTTTTAGGTATAAAGTAAAAATGTCATGGTGGTGATCCTGATATCATAATATAATATTTTGTTATATTATTGATAATTATTATATTAATAATAGTGATTATATCAATAATAATGTATTATATTATTAATAATTTATTACTATAGGATCAGTATTGGACAGTATATCGTCCCAACATACACTTTTATTACAGATTTAGTAATATACTGTTTTAACCCCTTAACTGTGGTGCTCTTTTTTTTTTCATATCGCATATTTCCGAAATCATCATAGATTAGGTGTCATTCGAAAGCTAACAAACTCAAAATTCATTGAAATTGGACGTTGCATTACCATGGAAACGGTACTCTAAATTATTTTAGCAGCTCCTCCCCTAGTGGGCGGTGTCAGGTTTCATATTACAAAATTTATTTGAACTACTTTATAATCAAAACCTTTTCTAATCTTGACAAAAACACATTTTGTCGGAAAGGCTTCCATATTTGGTGACGGTTTTGTGATATAAGTGATATTTGGACAAAAAAAAATGTTATACATTTTTTACAGGAGAATGCATTAAAAAAAATCAATGGAATGTGGATTTTTTTGTTATTTTTTAGGTACAGCACCTAAACAAAATCTCATGGGAACTTCAATTTGTGTGATATCAACTTCAAATATGGAACACAACTTGGTTAGACATATGGCTTTGATTTTATAGAAATTTTGGAGTAAAAAATTATTTGGTAAAATATACATTGTATATAAAATAAAAAATATTTAGTACAGTCCATTTCATTCACGGTAAATGTAAACTTCCATAACTTTTTCATTCTACCGTAATAATCTGCTCAGTGTCTTTAAACCAAGACTAAACTATATTCCAAAACATTCTTGAATTACAGCCATTTAATTTTGGATAGTGCATTTTCACATCTATTCTCAAAAAGGGGAGTGACTGTTTGACTTGAAATGAAATGGAAATTTGTCTATTTTTAACTTCTCTTTTACCTTGTATTTATTAATCAAAATGTCATGACTAACTTGATCTTCCGGTGAAATGACAGACTCTTAAAATAAATAGTGCTACTTGACTTATTCAAACTATGGCAAATTAGCATTAGAGATCTGTATATTTGCTCTTACTGACTGCAATTTTCCTCATTGTGTGTGTTTTTAGCCTGTGTGTTTCTGTAAGGCTTGTGCTGGGCTTCTGCTAATGCTGGCTGATGATCAGCCCTGATAAAACCCATTTCCATTTGGCGCTGGGCTGCGGGACGGGTACATTTCCTCAATCTGATGATCTGAGCTGTCTGTCAACCACAGACTTAGTGTAACGGAGGCAAGCTAATAAGTGCTGTGTGTGTAAACCTCACAACCCTGGCCTCGAGAGGCACACTAGCAACTGACGCTAGTCAGATGGGAGTGAGGTTTAGGGTGGTGAGTGTAACAGAGGCTAGCTAGTAAGAACTCTGTGTCATTGTTGCCACAGTTACTTTGAAAAAGTAATCTGATTACTGATTACTCCTTTAAAAAGTAACTTAGTTACTTTACCGATTACTTGATTTTAAAAGTAACTTAGTTAGATTACAAGTTACTTTATTAGTTACATTCAGCAGTTGCCAACAACACCCCTGCCACCTCAACATAAAAATGACAACCATTTTTGCCAACACTCACTTTATTGGAAGTGCATTTTTAACAGTGATGATCAAAAATGTATCCCCTGACATTTTAAGTTGAAATTAAAAAATATTTCCTGAAAAAAAAACATGTTTTAATAAAAAATATAGACATAATAAAGTAATAAAGACTTTCTTGACTTCACTTAACATAAATACTCTCCCCGAGACGCAAGAAGAAAGCAAAAATATATATTTTTACTAAGGAAAATGACAAAAATAGTAACTCACAGTGACTTGGATAAATTACTTTAATCTGATTACTGGTTTGGAAATAGTAACGCGTTAGATTACTCGTTACTGGAAAAAAGTAGTCAGATTAGAGTAACGCTTTACTAAGTAACTGGCATCACTGCTCTGCGTGTAAACCTTACTGCCCTGGCCTCATGAGGTGCACTAGAGACTGACGCTAGGCTAGAGACTGCAATCTTAAGCAGCCTTGTTAGCATCCGTCTCCCATGCCGGAGACGTCGGTTCGAATCCCGCTCTGGGGTGCGATTCCCGAAAGCGTCGTTAGCCAACTATGGCCGCAAGTTCCGTCGTTATCAGCATAGTTCAACGAGTGTTTCCCGAAACCATAGTTCCAACGAACGTTCGCAAACAGCATCGCAAAGTTGTGTGGTTGGAACGACAGCTCTTGACCTTTGGTTAGAAGCATAGTTTCTAACATGTGGACTTAATAAATCCTTATCTTAAGCAAAATAAGCACGCTGACATTCAGTACAACCTATATCTTTTATTTAGAATACATTCAAGCGTCATTTACGTATTTTAGTTCATCAAGAGATTTAAAGCACCGTTTTTAAAGAGTGCGCATGTGCGTACTAGGGGTGCCGAAATTAATAGTTTCTTCGATGAATCGCAATGCAGACGAGGACGATTCGGTATTGGTTCAGTAATAGACCAATAACCGATTATAATGTACTGATTCTTTTATGACGTCATTTGTCGCGTACGTGCTTCGTTGCGGTAGCATACAATGGCAGAGGGAGGCGAGACGTGAGTGCGAGTAATTCAAAATGCTCCAACTACTTTTAAAGCAGACATCTGAGCACATTTCTGCTTTTATGAAACAACCTGCTAAGCACGACCTGGAAAACACACGCGCTGTGTGTAAATCAAAGCTATCTGATTTATCTAAACGATTTCATTTACACCTGGGCACATAAATGTATCTCCTCAAAACGGATATAAATCCGATCTTCAATTCCCGCACTATATGCAGATAGTTCACGTCACCGAAAACAACAGATATGAGCTGCATTTTATTAATCATCAGCTAATTTCACTATCAAAGACCGCAATAGGAGAGAGCGCGGCAACAGCACTGCTAAGATCATTCAGTTTCTTTACTTTTAATGAATATGATTGTATGTTGACCACCTACGACTTTACTTTCGGTAGTGTGTGCGCTGGCTTGATGAAGAGATACTCTGAGCTGGTTCGTGCGTGCTTCATTAGCGCTGTCAGATCTGGCTATAACATATCATATAGTCGATAATGCTCTCACGCGGTAATTTTTTTTAGCATTGTTGCAAGGAGTAAAATTTACATAAGTGGTTTCAACAACCACATGCAATTAGACTTTAGTTTTGACTGTAATGCGGCCCAGACCACCTCCTGAAGTGGCTTTTGGTATTGTGTATTTGTTCTAAATGCTCCTGTTGTCTTCTGTGCCCAGACTTGAGTTTTGTTTGATACATTCAAGAAGCGTGTTTTCTTTGAGCAGGTAAAATTAAAGGTTCAGTTCATATAACTGACTGACAAAATTGTATACATGAGGATGCAGTGCATCGCCAATGAATTGTGATGCATGGTGATATCGAATTGAACCGAATCGATGGCATGATAATCGTAATTTACGGTTTCGGGAAACAGTCGTCAGTAGCTAGTTGATTTCTTCAACGATGCATCGTACTATGGTAGTTAAGCAGTGAGTTAAGTCGTTGTACGGGAAACGCACCCCAGAGCGGGTCGAGTAGAAGCGGGTACATCAGGACAAATCTCTGTGCGTCGCTGTGTTTCAGCCTCTCATATTCTTTGTAAATGTAGCTGGCTTCTTTATGACTGTAGTGACACATCAATTGAGTTCCATGTTCTCTTTGAGAAAAATTGCATTTTCTAAATCTATACACGAGACTGCTGGCCGTATCTTGCCAGGATATTGAACAAATCATTTTGTAATGAGTTTTATGCATAATCTATGAAATGCTGCATGACACCCACTGCTAAATCAATGGACCATGGCCAAGCTTGTGAAGATTTTCTGGTGTCAGATAAATCAGTGATGTCTCTAGTAGCTAGAGTTGGTGAATGTAGCTTTAAAAATCTTGATATTTTTTTATGATATTCGACAATACTTAAACAGCATTTATTAATCTGAATATATTATTACATTTCACTTTATAAATCTACATTTGTTCATGTATTATGAATGAACATGAATAAGCAATGAAAATCTTTATATTTATAAACGAACATTAAAGTCAGCATGAAATCAGGATTATTATAATTAACCAAGGACATTTTCGTTACATAAAAATAAATGTTGAATAAAATGCACAAGGAGACGTCCATACACATTTTGTGTTCTGATGCAAAAGAAGCATTGATCCAAACTTAATGGAACTTTCAGTAGTAAAAATATTTTTTACTACTGAAATTTAACATATAGCTCTGTCTGAACACTTACAAGGTGCTCACAAGAAAGCATTGGTGAACGAATGTAATGATGCACTCTTAATTGCCAAATGAAAAACACATTAAAAATATAGCCGCAAGCAGCAATTAATGGGGCCAAGCACAAAAAAGGCATGATAAGTTATGCAAGCATAGCTGGGAGCATTAGAACAACTGCAACAACAAGTAATTAAAGACATTTTAAGATTAGTTTAGGCAAAACGTGTGAAAATCATAAAGTAGAACACTTGTAATACGATTTAATTGCTTATGACTTTTGACCAAGACATTTGGTGGTGCTCTTACCAAATTAATGTCATGTGGTCTCTGTGAGGTGAAAATTACACATGCAGAGTTTGGTGTCAATTTACCAAAGCTTTCCAGAGTTATAGCCTAAGAATCAGCTTGGCAACATTGCAGGAATGTCGTTGATATGTTATTTGAAAACTGGTCTATCAAAAATGGTTCAATAACTTTTTGTCAGCATAAGCCCTAATTGGACGGTAATTGTTTCTCACGTGGAAGTCCGTAAAAATAAATGTGCATGCCACCTCAGTGATAAAACTCATACATTCAGATGGTGATTTATTCACGGTGGAGGAGCGAGTTTTGTTATTGGGAATGTGCTGCTCATGTGATCAATAACATGATTGTATGCTGTAAATAAAACATCATATGCTTGGTATAATAAGAATAAATGCATATTTAATTTAATAACAGGAAAATAATATTCTAATTATTATTTAACTATTTAAATCTTTTTAAAAATAGGAAGATACATAGACGGGCATTAGTTAAAATGGTTTTCTGTCTTGGAAAATAAATTCAAAATAATTTGGACGGCAATTAAATCACCACATGACCTTGGTGTTCAAAAAAACAGTAGGTAATTCGGCTGACATTCTGGATTCAGACAGCAATAAAATCACAGACTAGCCCCTGTCAATGATGAAAATATCTTACGACCCCATGAGAAACAATTACCGTCCGAATAGGGCAATAGTCTGAATATATTCTGAGAAAATTAAAAGCAAATTTGGTGAAAATGGGACCAACGGCCTAGAAGGAGTTTAGAAAGACAGCAGTTTCAACCAAATATAGCATATTTGGTATGATTGTTCTCGGCATCCCTTACAAAAAAAAATAACTGCAGTACATTGAAGTACAACTACAGTAAAACTGCACTACTAAGTAGTATAACTGCAGTACAGTGAAGTGCAACTGTAGATTTGCAGTATAATGAAGTATAGATGCAATCTAACTGCAGGACGACTTCAATGCAAAAGTCTTTCTGACTTTTTTTTATCGGGCTTCTATGTTTAAGTTCAGTAATTTCACTTTAATGGCACTGACGTCCTTTTAGTTGCCATTAAAGTGAAATTTCTATAGGCTAAATTTCTATAAAGAAAAATGTCAGACATTTTTGCATCTGAAGTCTTCATATGCCTTCCACTCGTCCTACACTGTACTGTAGTTATGCTGTATTGGGCAACTTGTAGCCACTTTTTTCGCCTATGGGACATTTCAACCACAAAGATAAATAGCCCACACATGACCAAATCTTCTTCCTTTGCGCCTACATGGTCGTTGTCCTGACACGAGTCTCGAGCTGATACTCGTAGTGGTCAGTCAGCATCTTTTCCGTAGTGTCTCCTGCTGCAGGATGGATATAAAATAAGTTTTGGTTGATTTCTTCGCGTACAACTCTGTTCATATATGTGAACTATCACAATTAAAATACAAAAACATGAATTGGGCTACTTGACCACTGTTGCCGCGGGCAATTTTTCATATCTGCGGGTTGAAGTGACCCCAATAATGTGATATTTAGCCCCGGGAATGCGAATTTTAGCAGGGGACCCCACTGAAATAGCCTGACGTCTTTATTATCTCAGATTCTAGTCAGAATATGAGTCTGATACTGCTCCATTGGGCTGTGATTATGGGTGAAAATGCCTCTGCACTTAAATGGAACGACCTACAACCAATCAGAGCGACACATAGTTGTCAACAGAACTCAACTGCACACATGCTGAAAGAAATAGAAGAAGAAGATGAGTGTAAACGGTCATAGCTGGTGTTGTTAATAGAATTTAAGAGTACTTACCAACTCAATAATTTTTGAGAGAAATAGTAAAGGTGAATGCATATACGAACAAGTTCTCCGTTTAGTAAACAAATTCAACCCAAGCGCTCTTTGGTGACGTGGATGATTACGTTACTGTTGATCATCTGTCCATCATCGTATAAAGCCCGCCCTGACAATTCCATTGGTCCAAACAGCTCTGGTTCAAGCATAGTTGCTCCACAACGGATCAAGTCCAGACTGCACTTAATCAAAAGAGACAAGTTTTATGATTTTTGGGCAAACCGTTCAAAAGTTATAGGCAAAAATAGCCATTTTTCAAATCTCCTGACCAGTAGGTGGCAAAATTTTGCAAGTAGCCTCAGGTCATGTTTGTGATGATGTTCAAAAAAGTTTTTTTTTTCTTTCAAAATGGCGGTAAAGATTTCATGACAGAAATGGATCCTTACAGTTCAAAAGTTATTAGCATAAACGTAATTGCAAATTCGGACAGTCGGTGGCGCTAGAGGGAATGAGTTAGAGACACCAAATTTGCTGTGGTGAATGTTCAGACTATCCTCTATCTGTGTGCTAAATTTCATAATTTTCTATGGACTGCCATAGATTCGAGAGCAGAAGAAGAACAAGAAAAAGGAGGAGGAATAATAATAAGAAAACTAATTGATACAATAGGTGCCTACACACCTTCTGTGTTTGGCCTCTAATTATTGCAGTGTTTATGGTTTCATTTCATTTTATCTTATGAGCAAAATGATCTTAAATATATAATAATTATTCAATTTATCTTGTACAGTCTTACTTTCTAATGAAGAAAAAGACTTCATGCAGGTTTTGTTGAGGCCATTCCAGAACATGCTGTGTGATTCCTAGTGATACAGAGAGTGAGAGCGAGAGAGAGCGAGCGAGAGAGAGAGAGAGAGAGAGAGAGAGAGAGAGAGAGAGAGAGAGAGAGAGAGAGAGAGAGAGAGAGAGAGAGAGAGAGAGAGAGAAAGGCAGACAGACAGAGAGAGATGTTCAAAGGAAACTCCCACACACTGCAGAGGTTGAGCCCACATTACACAGAGAGAGGATGACATTTCTACATGCTGTAGTATCTAGACAGAAGCCAGGGACTGATATTGCTAGAAAAAGTGCGAGGCTCAAGAAGAATGAAATGATTAATGATTAACCCGAATTAAATACTTGCACCCTCATTTGTACCTTTTTTGGGTGCATTTCATTAACTGACTCCAAAGATTTGCAATCATTTATCTAAAGGTGAAGTGTGTAATTTCCAACCCGATCTCATGGGAAAACATTTTCAATGCAATTTCTTATGAATTCGTACAATGTAAATCATTTTTAGAGAAAAAGTAAGCATGGATGTCCACCCCATCCCTAAACATAACCGTCACTGGGGCGTAAAAAGAAACGTATTAATTAGATTGTATAAATTCATATGAATTAGCCACATTTTCCAAAACATAAAATAGTTACAAATTGCTTTGAGATTGTGTTGGTAATTTCTGCACAAAAAGCATCAAACCAAATTGTAAAAATCATGACTGTTTTTCTTTAACACTCCTCTTACCTGCCATAGGTCAAACTAAAATACAGTCCCGCCCCAAACTTAAGCCATTGGTTGAGCTAATGCTGCTTTGTTGCTATGATGTTCAAACAAAACATGACTAAATTAGTAAATTAGTTACGAATTGCCATGAGATTGTGTCTGTAATTTCTGCACCAATAGCTGTAAAAAAACCTGATTTTTCAAACACTCCCCTTATTGGTCAAACTAACAGATAGTCCCGCCCTAAACTCATGCCATGGGTTGAGCCAGTGCTGCTGTTGCATTGATGTTCAATCAAACAGCAACAGATTTGATAGAGCAACAAGATGCCTCCCAAATCACATACTGCCTGATTAGGTACTACATGTAATGAAGAACGAACTTTGTTACCATTATGAATGTGTAGTAGCCGACGTATGAAATCTGGACATACTAAATCCCCCATGTTGTGATTGTTATGCGACATAGTAGGTCATCTGGGTGCTTTTTACCCACTGTTTTATGAAAACTGCGAATTCAGACATACTTATTTCATATGAACATGAAGGTTTTGAAAATTGATCCCCAGTTTTAGTTATGTAGATCCTAGACTAATGTTAAAGTACTGTATGTAACCGTGTGTTGTGTGTGAATGTATTCAGATGCAGACAGTGTGTTAGTGTGTGTTCATGTGTGTCAGGGTGTGTCAGGACTACAGCACTGCAGCATCGGCAGACACACCCTCTGTCTGTCTCTCTCTCTCTCTCTCTCTCTCTCTCTCTCTCTCTTTTAGTGTGTGAATATCTGGACACTGAACTGTTGGCACAGACCACACCTTTTTTCCCCAGATCTGTATAACATGCTCATTTGCACTTGTAGCAGTGTTTCTATGACTCCTGCTCTTTTTATTTACCTCATTTATCATATTCCTAATAAAAATGTTTTAGTGTTTCATGCACTGAGACCTGTTAATATAGAAACGCACAGACAGATAAGATACACTAAAGCATGTACAGTATGAGGAGTATGTCTGACATTGCACTGTGAAAGACTACATGCTATTTCATTACAGCGAAGTAATATAGTTAGATGATCACATATAACTTTTTTCTTAAAATATAAATGTGTACTTCAATGGCAAACATGGATCGATTTGTTGATTGTTTCTTCATGATATAGGCTACCATGCACATTGAACAACATCATTATTATTTCATGTTTTTATTAGAATCAAATAAAAACTGTCAATATATGTCTAGGTCCATTTATTTATATACATTTATAGTTTTTTTAAGAACATTTTCCCCTTAAATTCTCATTATTGCACTGCAAAAAATACAATATATTATTTAACTTATGTATTTAATAAATATATATTTATTTAACAAAAAAAATACATTTATATAATACAAGTTGTGTAACTACATATCACATATTATGGTAATATTATAATAGAATATGGTAATAATCTACTGTCTTTAAGCTAAATTGCCATTAAAATAATATCACAGTGGTTCTAAAAACACTCAAACAAATAAGCATGTATATATTTTATACAAAATATTGTATACAAAATGTTATATATTTTATATAATGTAAAACACACACACACACACACACACACACACACACACACACACACACACACACACACACACACGTCTTTATGTATGTATGCATATATATATATATATATATATATATATATATATATATATATATATATCAATTTATATATATTATTATATTTTACAATATATAAAACATATATAATGTGTAAAAAAAATGTATACAATAGTTTGTGTGTATATATATTTCGTAACATTTCACTGGTTCACCAAATGCACCTGCAAAACCATTTCCAAAAGTAAAAAATATGTTGAGGAGGATGGAAAAGACCAGTTTGCATATTCAGGTTTATGATGTCTTCACTTTGCCAGGATGAAATTACTGCTCCTCATACTACTCACTTCCTGCGTTAATGCCTCTGGAATCCCACTCTCAGGGAAACACTGCTTCAAGCTCTGTGACATTTCCTCGCTGTTCTTTCTCAGGCCCTCTTTTGCATAGCTACAGCCAGTCTATCCACAGTTTATTTGTGTTTCTGTTATTACAATGTCAGATATATCAGAATCAGACACAGGGGAGGCAGTGGGACTCTTGGCAATGACCTCCTGCTCGATCAGCCATTTGTTTAGAGATCTGAGCTGCACTTCACTTCTGTTTCACAACGCCCTGGATAAATGGGCAAAAGAGCAGTTCATTTTTTCTGCATGTTGCTATGTGGTTGCCAGGGCACTGCCATGCCCATCAATATCCACATCTCTTTCTTTTACCTTTTTGGTTTTTGCTTAAATGCAGTAAAGATGCTATAGATTGGATTTTGTTATCCGTTCTTTTTAGAGGACTTCTTTCTCCCTCTTGAACATTGGAAGTGTCATCACATGGTGTTATTTGTTTCTCTTGAATTGTTTGTGAAGAGGACGATCTGATTGTTATTTCTCTCTCTTGCAGACTGACAGTAATGCCAGTTACCTCAGAGCGGCCCGGGCTGGAAACATCGAGAAAGCCCTCGATTACATAAAGTCTGGCGTGGACATCAACATCTGCAACCAGGTCATACATCTTCCTTTTTGTAAAAAATTGTATTTGACATTTGGCATCATAAATATGTTTATAGGCACTGTACACTACAATTCAAAAGTTTGGGGTCAATAAGACATTTGTTTGAAAATAAATTGATACTTTTATTCAGCAAGGATGCTTTAAATTAATCAAAATTGACAATAAATACATTTATAATGTTATAATGCTGTTCTTTTGAACTTCTATTCATCAAAGAATCCTGAAAATATATACAGCCTATCAAGGTTTACACAAAAATATGAATAAGAAATGTTTCTTGATCACCAAATTATCATATTAGAAGGATTTCTGAAGGATCATGTGACACTGAAGACTGGAGTAATGATGCTGAAAATTTAGTTTTCTTAATAATAATAAAACAAATTTATCAAAACTAGGAGTATAACCCTTGAGACTTTCCTTTATTTATTGTCTTAAACCTTTTAAATGACATTTTCTGTCTCTGATGTGCCTCATAGTGATCCTAAATAATGTACATAAGCAGCAAATAAATATATTTTTAAATGTTTCTCTGGATACAGAATGGATTGAACGCTCTTCATCTAGCATCTAAAGAAGGCCATGTGGAGGTTGTGGCCGAGCTTCTTAAGCTTGGTGCCTCTGTGGACGCGTCAACAAAGGTAACACCCACATCACCAGATCAGATACTGTGACACACAACTAAAAATATCAACACTAGTGTAGAAGACTGAGCATGTGAATTAAAGATGACAAGTGTGATACTCAGCTGTGCATGACTTCATAGACATTCATTTGCTGTATCAGCAAATCTTCAAAGTCACTGTTGCCTGATGTTCAGGTTGACTTTGAGCCTCTACCAGGGGCTAGATCTGCTCATTCATGTAAAGGATCTTCAAGAGGACCATTCCTGTAGAGGTTTTAGAAACTCTCCCCTCATTGGGCCAGATTTACTAACAGCTTGCACCAGTGCAAACCCTCTTTTGGCATTAGAAAACTATTGTCAGGATTTACTAAAGACAAGCAGTGAAAACTAGCGCTGAAAAGGTGTGGACAGGGTTATTTTTGCAGCTGACCTCATTGCATATGCACTTGTAGGAGCTTCCCTTTGAGATGCAACATTTATGGGAGGAGAGTATTTAAATGAATTATGCAAGATGATTTACTAAGGTTTGCACTCTTCAATTTACTGGTATATGCGGCATTATTTAACGCCCCCAAAAAAGCATGTCTTAAAGGTGCAGTGTGTAATATTTATGAGGATCTATTGACAGAAATGCAATATAATATACATAACAATGTTTTCAGTGGCGTATAAAGACCTTACATAATGAACCGTTAAGTTTTTATTACCTTAGAATGAGCCATTTCTATCTACATACACCGCAAGTCCCCTTACAATGAAGTCGCCATTTTGTGCCGCCATGTTTCTACAGTAGCCCTAAACGGACAAACTGCTCTACAGAGCGCTAGCTACTCTCTGCTGTCTCAGATGATGACATATTTGTCCTGTGTCGGCCACCGAAGCTTCTCTATGTGCTTCGAAAGGGAGGGGTGAGCGGTGGGCAGTTGTAATTCACAACCTCACCACTAGATGTCGCTAAAATGTACACTGTGCACCTTTAAACCAGACTCTAATTTGTGGAAATGATCCGACTGTGTCTGTGTTCTTTAATTTGCACGTCGTCAGTAGATCACGCTCAGAACTTTCCACTCCCATTGGCGCTTTTTTGGAATTGCGCTCTCACGCTATTGTGCCCTGTTTAGTAAATCTAGCCCTTAAAAGTGTATTCTTCAAAGTGATATTTATGTACTGTAACAGAGACAGAAATAACAAAGAAGCATTCCAAAAGCCAGCTGGTCTATGAAAAAAAACATTGGGTCATCGTTCACAATAAGTCAACCTGCTCTTTCTTGTTCTTCTGATTCTAGAAAGGAAACACCGCTCTGCACATAGCATCACTCGCTGGGCAGTTGGATGTCGTTAAGGAACTTGTGACTAATGGAGCAAATATCAACTCCCAGTCTCAGGTACAGTCAGCACTTGACAAGCCATGAGTGGGCTTTACTTTACTGTACTTCCACAAACATAGTTGCAAATGCTTGGCCAACCCATTGCAATTCTTCTGAGACTGTGCTGTACTCTGTGTAGCCTGATGGCAGAAGTTCTGGAGCTTTTATTGGACAATGGGCCATCTGACTGACATGTAAAGCAACCAATCACTGTTTGTTTTGTTCAGCGGAATGTTTAGGGGTGTGAAAATGTTAATTGAACCTAGTGTTTGTGAAGCTAGTTTGAAACAGTACAGTAGCTTGTCAAGCTAAAAGCTAATTGTAGTTTAAAGTAGTTTACTGTGGCTACTGTAAAAGAAGTTAGCTACAAACTGTAAAGTAGCACATTTTCCAACAAAATCATTGCAGAATATCTGTAAAATGTCGGCAGATTCTATCTGGGCCTGCTAATAACTATGCTAGCTTATCTGAGCTAACTTATGGTTATCACCAGAAAATAAAACCCTTGAAATTAAAACAAAAAGTAGCTAACTACATTGAAACAACATAAAGGAGGACTATATTTTAAAATGATAACTTATTCAGATTATATGATTTATATGAAAAACAATGATGAGTTTTGAATGATTGCATCAGGATAAGGGTGACAGCATTAAACCTGAACCAATAAATGTACATTATATACAACAGCGAAAGCATAGTAACGAATAGCAGCATGTGGATAAATACTTTGCAATAAAAAAAAAGTTTTCACACCACAGAAAAATGCAAAAGTAATACTACTTTTAGTTAGTTTAACTTTCCACCACTAATTAAACAGGATTTGTATTCAGGTTGCTAGCTATACACAATTAAACCATGCACACAACTAACTTTGACTAACTTTTTAAGCAAGATTGTCTTCAAACTGTTGCTCGGCCATGACAGTGTTTGATCTGAAAGAGGGAACCAACCATAAAAGTCAGTTTATGCTAATAATGCAACATGCACTAGCGTTGCATTGTATTATGAAGTTCTCAGTTTGTGCTCATATAGCTTTAAAATAATTTAGATGTGCTGTATTAAATATAACCTAAACCTACTTATGTCTCCATTTTGAAGAGAAACTGTGCGTTTTTGCCTTGTCACTGAAACTACCCTCAGGGAGTCCAAAATTAAACGCATACACACGTGTGCGAGAGAGTAGAGACAGACTTTGTTTTATCTCAAGAACTTATCACAAGTGCAGCCTGGTTCTGCTTTCTCACACTGCAGTGCTTAAAATAGAGACACCCGCTTTATGAATGAGGAGGCAATGATTGTGGATTGCTATATTTTTTACAAGAAGTTTGTTACAGGAAACAGTATTTTATTTTTTATTTTTTATTATTAATTTTCTTGTTTTATATGGTGGATCACAGACACATATGTGCATTACTGCCACCTATCACCCAAATGGACCATTGACACTGTACCTATGTAATCCCTCCTATTCGAACCGCCCGCTCCAAGCAGGACTCGATCCCGGGCGTCCGCCGGCATGAGAGTCGGACACTCTAACAAGGAGGCTAAGGGCTCCAACCCCTAGCGTCAGTCGCTAGCTAGAGTGTCTCTTGAGATTAGAGGAGTGAGGTTTACTCGCACAGCGACTACTAGCGGCCTCCATTACACTCACCCCCCTAAACCTCACTCTCATCCGGGTCACGGCACCAATGTAACCCCTCCTGTTCGAACCGCCCGCTCCAAGCGGGACTCAAACCCAGGTCCGCCAGCATGAGAGTCGGACACTAACAATGAGGCTAAAGGCTGCAACCCCTAGCGTCAGTCGCTAGAGCGTCTCTTAAGATCAGAGGAGTGAGGTTTACTCGCACAGCGACTACTAGCAGGCCTCCGTTACACTCACCCCCCTAAAACTCACTCTCATCTGGGTCACGGCACCAATGTAACCCCTCCTGTTCGAACCGCCCACTCCAAGCGGGACTCGAACCCGGGTCCACCCGCATGAGAGTCGGACACTAACAAGGAGGCTAAAGGCTCCAACCCCTAGTGCCAGTCGCTAGCTAGAGCGTCTCTTGGGATCAGAGGAGTGAGGTTTACTCGCACAGCGACTACTAGTGGCCTCTGTTACACTCACCCCCTAAACCTCACTCTCATCCGGGTCACGGCACCAATGTAACACCTCCTGTTCGAACCGCCCGCTCCTAGCGGGACTCGAACCCGGGTCCACCAGCATGAGAGTCGGACACTAACAATGAGGCTAAAGGCTGCAACCCCTAGCGTCAGTCGCTAGAGCGTCTCTTAAATTCAGAGGAGTGAGGTTTACTCGCACAGCGACTACTAGCAGGCCTCCGTTACACCTACAATCTGCTGATTTACCTTACTCCACCAACCTACATACAGTCACCCTTCATTCTTATACCCACCTAGAGACTGAAGCTTCATCCAGCGCTGCGTGTTCAGCTCCTCCATTTTTACACGCAGCCCCATGGAGGAAGAAAACATATATAAGTATTAGCAAGCTAGTTACCTTTATGGTTGACTCATTTCGGCTATGTTGTGTTAATAGTGCTAATACCCAGGCCTACACTGAATACACACTCTCAGAACTCAACAGAAAGCTCTGCAGATTAACACAGACAGATTTTTTTAATTACTCTCTCAACGACTAAGTATTCTAACACATTTGAACTTGCTTATAACCATAAAGATCACTGCAGAAAATCAGAAGATTCTTTCTGGGTCTGCTATGTTGACTTATAGTTTGCTAGATGACCAACACTGGCAAAAAAATCAAACGTTTAAAAATATAAATATTATTTATCTAGACTAGTATCATACATTTAACATAGTAGGCTATGTATCATAGTATTGTCTACTACTGAATTTATTAAGCTAAGCTAACTAAACTAACATGTTTAAGCTACATATATACTTAACTCTCATTTAATGGACCATGTTGGAAAAAACACTTAATTACCCAGAATGCCTCACATTTTTAGGTCAGTGTTTATTTATTTATAAGTCAAAGTTAACAATTTGTCAAAATGAATGGTGTATATATTTATGGTGTGACTACATTTCCTCTTCCTTTCACTCCAATTCAACTTCCTGTGTTGTGGCCAATTCACATTCACACTCATGAATTGAATAGAAGCCAGCTGTTAAATTCTAAAGTTCGCACAACACAGGTATCAAACTAATGACCAGAAATATTACATATTTGAAGTTTAAAGGTATTTCAAATAAGATTCTAAACTTGTTAAAACATCATCGTCACTGCAGTTCATGCAATCATACTGTATATCAGAGGAAGTGCTGTGATCTTATCTTTTATTTGAGTCATGGATAAGCGTAAACATTTCTAAGTATGCTCTTGTTCTTGCTACAGAATGGCTTCACACCACTCTACATGGCTGCCCAAGAGAACCACCTGGACGTTGTCAAATTCCTCCTGGATAACGGATCCAGTCAGAGCATTGCCACAGAGGTGAGCAGAACCTTCTGTTCCTATCCATTCATTACTTACCTCCCTCCAATTCCCAGCACTGTGTATGAAGCATCATACTTATAGGTCCCTCTAGCAATGATACATACTGGATAAAAACTGACTCAGAATACCCAGTGACCTTGCTGTCCTTTTCAAGGCAGCAGGCAGACACTAGTTGCGCAGTGAGGGTATTGAATGCCCGGCTTGACGTGTGTGTGGTGTGTGTGTGTGCGTGCATGACAGAGCAGGGTGCCAGACGTCACTGTCCTTGAGAACGTACCAGGCCCTTGTGTCTCTCAGACAGTGATTATGCATCATGTTTGAAGAGCTGTTTGCATGTTAATGATCCATGTTGGTGAGAATGAAGGGCTGTCTGAAATTCAGACTTGAACCACAAAACGATGCATTACAGCGTTTTGATGTCAAGCTGCTCTTTTAGAATTAACTATTTGTATGTTGCTTTAATTAAACATTCTGTCATTTTCTAAAAGTGTGCTTGCTTATACATTCAATCACATATTCATATACTGTGATCAATATTTTATATTCTTGTATGAATATTTTCTTTTTGTTGATATAATTTCCTACAGTTCAATCAATTTAGAAGCTTATCTAAAAGCATAAACTCTGAAAATGCTATTCTTTAGTGGGGTTTTCCACACAAGAGAGATTCTGTCTGATCCCATCGATCCTGATGTTGTGATCATGTATGGCAATGGGTATCGTATTTTGAGGATTTTGTCAATACTCAGCCCTATTATTTACCAAGTAAGGAATAATTGATGAAGAACTGCAGAACTATAATGCACACACAAGGAGCCTAGAGTCAGTCATTGCGCCCCATACGGAAATGTAATATACTGTATGTGCATATATGAAATATCAATATATGCAATATTTGCTCATATAAAGTAAAAACATATATAAAACCTATTAGAAATTGGAACAATTCCATACATTGACATATAAATGTATCCCATATATTATGTTTATGTATGTATAATAAATATTTTGACATATATGTCTCATACTGTATATGAAATATCCTAATATGCTCAAATACAGTAAAAACATAAATGCACATATATTACAGGCTTGGGGTGGGGGGGGGGGGGGTGGGGGTTATTCCAAACCAAGAATAAAACATTATCCAAGTAACAGAACCCTGACAAAAATGTATTTGTAAAATACATGTTCATAATGTGCACATATTTTGCAGTTACTCATGTGATCCAATTTTAAACTAAATTAAAAACAATTTGACAGTATAGACTGCCCAAAATTAATAAGAGAATTCTGTGAGCATACAACATGTTTTCATATGTTTAAATAAACTTTTTACAAATATAAATTATTACAAGTATATATTGTTTACATATATGATCTTACCACACTGCACAGTCCCATATAGAACTTCATTATATAAATACCTGTAATATATTTATATATATTCATTTTACTATAGGTATTTTATACGTGGTATACAACTATATAAATCCATATAAAATCCTATATAAGCATACTGAATGTTTGCATATATGTTGTTTAAATAAACTTGCATATATAAATTAGACATATATTATTTACATGTATGGCATTAACACACAGTACCATATAAGAAGTCATCATATAAATCATTTTAATATATGTATATATAATAATTCTTCTATGGGTATTTCATACATGGTATAAACCTATATATTCAAATATCGTGAGGATGTATATATGTGCTAATAATGTATTGCCTTTTCTAAAACATATATGACATCACTACTCTGATATAGGGACATATTTTCATATATTACATTTCCGTTTGGGGCTTATACTGTACCGTGACTAGGACCGAGCAGAACAAAATTCTATTTTGTTTTGTGATTGTAATGCCATTCTTATGTAAATGTTCCATTTCAGTGTAATGCAACAATTTGCAAGAACGGTTATACATCAATTCAGTTCATCAATCTAAAGACATGTTCATGGAACATGAAATGAAACTCTAATGCTGTTAATAATACCTCAGCTGTGCTGGTATAGTAAATAATCAACATCTATGAACATCTGGAGGGCTACCTTCTTGCTGAGTTTAGCTCCAGCCCTAATCAAACACACATAATCAAGGTGTTCAGGATTAGTTGAAAATAAGAGGTAGGTATGTTGGAGCTGAAGTCTGCAGGAAGGCAGCCCTCCAGGAGCACAGTTGGCTACCGCTGGTCTATCCAGTTAAAACAGGACTGGACAACTCTGGACCTCAAGATCCACTTTCTTGCAGAGTTTGATTCTTGTTAGTTTGATTATAATACTTTGATGGGCAACTCTGCCCCCTGCAGAGCTTAGCTCCAACCCTAATCAAACATACTTGAACAAGCTAATCAAGGTCTAAGGTCTTCATGATTACTAGAAAGCTACAGGTTGAGTTTGATCAGGGTCGGAGCTAAGCTCTGCAGGAAAGTGGACTTAGAGGGCAAGAGTTGCCCATCCCTGAGTCAGAATCAAGAAATTTCAAGCTTCTGTCATTTATACTTGAGTGCTTATAACATAAAAAAATTTAAGTCCATCATCTGTGGCTGCAGATATCCTATTTTTGCTTAGACTACATATTTTTTGGATATTCATATGGTAGAACAGGAGTGTCCAATCCTTCTCCTGGTGGGCCACCTTCCAGCAGAGTTTAGCTGAAGTCTGCAGGAAAGTGGCTTTCCAGGAACAGGATTTGACACCCCTGTTTGCTTACTCTCAGTGATCTTAATGTTGTTAGTCAGATCCGCTCTAATGTGATAATCGCATGAGATCATGTGTATACTTCAGACCATCAGATTCATATCAGTCCTGGGGCCTATACCATGAAGCCGGTTTAGGTGGATAGCCAGGTATGTTTCAGTTTAGTTTCTGCCAACCCTGGGTTTTAGGCACCGTGAAAGTGGCCTCGGCTTTAAGCTGTATTCATCGCCATAGAAACTTCAGCTCCATGGCTAACCTGCTCCGGAGCAGGTTATTTTCTGGGTAAGAGATGTCAAACCGAAATCAGCTGTGAGCAAAGTGACACATCTCTGATGAAATAAAGTCACTCCCCCAGATCTTTTGCTCCAAATTACATAGTCACTACATAGTAAAAGATTTTTAAGTACAAATTTGTGTGGCTTTTATCAATGATTATTTATTATAATTATTATATATTATTTATACAATTATTATACCCCTAATCCATCACATTTGAGCAATTCTAGTTTAACATTTCGTTTAAATTAACTTGAATATATACAGATAATATGTAATATAAATCGTATACCTATATAAACTAACTTCACAACTTTCACTTGCACTGATATTAGCAAGATATTTTCTACTTGTGTAAATGCATTTATTTTCTTCATATTCTTCAATCTTCGGCAGAAGAGAGAAACTCTTGCTAGAATTGAATCACAGTTTCTCTATGTTTCAAGGCGTGTGATTGGCTGTTCGCTACTGATGTTACACTTTCATGTGCACATGCTCCATGAACTCAGGATTGATGTTCAGTTGATGATCGCTGTCATGGTACCAACAAAGCCTCGGTGAATTGGTTTGGCTTTGTACTTGAAACTAATCCTGTAACCCTGAGTTTGTTCAACTACCATCATGGTATAGGCCCCTGCTCCTGGAGGACCAGTGTCCTACAGACTTCAGCTTCAACCTGCCCAAACACAATTGTCTGGAAGCTTCTAGTAAACCTGAAAACCTTGATTAGCTCATTTAGCTGTGTTTGATCAGGGTTGGAGCTAAACTTGGCCGGATAGTGGCCCTGCAGGAGCAGGATTTGGACACCCCTGACTTAAAAGAGCAGGGCTGGGCAACTCTAGCCCTCAAGATTCACTTTTCTGCAGAGTTAAGCTCCAACCCTGATCATACTCACCTACCTGTAGCTTTCAAGTAATCCTGAAGACCTTTATTAGCTTAAGGCATCTTACACAGCAAACGCGGCACAGAAACCAAATCTGAAGCGGCATAAAATCACAAAAATGTGCATTCATCTGGGTTTGATTAGGGCCGGAGCAAAGCTCTGCAGGAAAGTGGATCTTGAGAGCCAAAGTTGCGCACCCCTGTAAAAAAGCATGCTGAATCATAAAAAAGAAAATTGGAATTATGTTGTAAAGTTGTTGATAAAGAGCCCAGAGTTGTACTCTTTGGACTACTCAAGGATTCTTGTGTTGTGTGTTTGTAGGATGGATTTACTCCCCTGGCCGTAGCTCTTCAGCAAGGTCATGATCAGGTGGTATCTCTGCTCCTGGAGAACGACACCAAGGGGAAGGTGCGACTACCCGCCCTGCACATCGCCGCCCGAAAAGACGACACCAAAGCAGCAGCGTTGCTTCTGCAGAATGACCACAATGCAGATGTTGAATCCAAGGTACCTCCATCAATATGCAACCAAGTCTTTCCATCAGTTTACATTTAGAACTTGATGGTGCTTTCCATTCAAACACATAGGACGATTGTCATATTTTGAAAATTAACGCGATGTACAAAAATACACGTCTAAACAGACTTTGTGGTGGCTAATGTAATTCAATGGTGCATGATGGGAGATGCTCATTGTAAATTTACTTACAATCGCCTTCAATCAAAAGTCAGTTTAAAGAAAATACCAAACATCTATAAATCTAGCGGATGCACCATCCAGTTAAGCCCTTGTGGTGTCGTGTGATGTTGTGGTTTGTTGCTCTCCCTCACCATGTAGCCACCGTACAGCTTGGTGCTCCCATTGTGATTTTGTGAACACTAATAAGACCATTCTCTCTCCTCCCGCTCTGGTGGTCTCTCTAGATGATGGTGAATAGAACGACCGAGGTATACACACACAAACGCTACACACCTCACAAAGCGCCCATATCACGCTGCTGCTGTGGCTGCCGCCCCATCCCCTCCTGCCCATGCTCATTGCTTTTTTGTAGAATGGCGCTTCTATTACTAACGGGCAACATAATCTAGCATGGAGAAGAAACACTCTGGTTTAGCCGGTCGAGGTCTGCAGCTGAGAGAACTACTTGTATAAAAAAAAAACACTTGTTGTAATTACGTGAAGTAATTATTGTGCCACTAGTTGGCACCATATGGAAGAGCAATGCCATGATTGTTTTCAAACACTCTTGACATTTGATATTTTTTGCACAGGTAGTCCTGCCCAAGAAATCAACATTCCAGTAGCCCGCTTGTTGTTTCTGTATGTTAAATTGGGATAGTTTGCCCCAACAACAACTAAACAAAACAATTCTGCTTAAAAGAGAA
Organism: Gobio gobio; assembly: GCF_949357685.1. NCBI lineage: Eukaryota > Metazoa > Chordata > Actinopteri > Cypriniformes > Gobionidae > Gobio > Gobio gobio. Next base: position 38,737,292 of record NC_137113.1, read on the forward strand.
GCATAGACCAGTGAATGTCCAACTGGTCCAGCTGGTTTATGCCATTTTATTTCTTATCTTGCTGATAAACCAGCAAGTTACTTCTCTAGTAAAGCTGTTTGATCAAGGTAGTCTTGGTGTTTAATGTTGTGAAGAAACCTGCACACCAGTATCCAAAACACAACATATTTTGGTGACCAGCTGGGTGTGCAGTGTCTTATACTTGTGTTCAAACCAGTTCGTATTGGAATATGTCTGAATATGCATTATACTTCAATTTCTTTGAACTATAAATCAAAGTGAACTTTTAGACCAAAACCTGGATATCTAGTACTACTGTCCTGCAGATGAAGCTAGTGTGAAGTCAGACTCCTCAGCTGCAGAGCACTCGTCCCGTCTCATGCATGACATTCCCTTCCTAGCAGGTGCCAAAGAGCTTCTCTTCTCGTCTCTTCTCGCCTCTTCTCCCTCTTCCTCTTCCTCTTCCTCTTCACAGTCAGCATGGCTTCCAGATTTGTTCCAGCTGTCCTACAACTTAACAGCTTTGAATTTCACTGCATGACATACAACTTATATACAGTATTAACCACTGACAACACTGGGAATAGTAGTCTGATGTTCATCTACAGCTTCAGTTCAACTGCACTGTCAAATTTATAGTGGCCTACTGGCTATTTTACATTTTTTCTGAATTGCTAAAAACCCATCACCCACTTTCTCAAAACCTTAAACACAAAACCAAATCTTCAAACTACATTCAGGGAACATCTGACTCTTCTAGCAAAATCAAAAAATTGCCTCAAAACGATTTTATTTCAGATCATACACACAGTCAGTCAACATATAAACACTACAAATCATTCATTAGACACTACATCAAAAAAATCCAAAGTATGCAGTTACAGAAAAAAGTATATTGCAATAAGGTTAAACTCTAAATGAAAAGCATTTTACAGTACACCCAAAATAGTTGTGCTACTGCAAAATCAAAGTCAGTGAGAGATTCATTCTGCCTCACGTCTTTATGCTGGGTCTGGCCTGAGGAATCTGTCTACATCAGAGACTATGTCTTGCCAAGCAAAGGGAAAAGTGTGCTGGGTCCAGCCTTGGCACCATTGTCCGCACCTTTCTCGTCCTCATCCTCTTCCTCCTCATCCACCACCTCTTACACATACTCTTCCTCCTTTCCTTTTCAGATGTGTTGTTCGTATCAACATTCGCTTGTGTCATGTGTGAACTCTGAACTGGCTTATTTTGTACAGTTGGTTTGAGCACATCATTCAAAATAAGTGTGAACAAGTTTGAGTTGTTGTGTGTAAACGATGACAACTGTGTTTTAGTTGTTTAACTTTTGTCTGCTTGTGTTTAGCGTTTTGCATCACAGTGCAAAATGTGTTTTAGTGAGTGAGAATATGTTTAAAGTTTTGCAAAGAGTGCATGAGATTTGCAAAGGGTGTCTAACTGCCTGAACTTGTTTAAGGTTTTACAGAAAGAGTGATTTATTTAACAAATTGGTTTATACTATTGAGAATTTGGTTCAGAGTGGGGTTAAGTGTTTTAGCAATTCGGAAAAACTGTAAAAGATGTGTGCTATAACTCAATAGAATGTACTGCAGATTGCTTTTGAAATAATTTCAACTGTATTTATGATAATTCTTAGGCAAGGAAGACTCTTTTTTGATGGTTTTGATCAGCACATGGTTTGATGCAGTGCACTGTTTGCATGTTTACACACTTGGTGTCATGGGTCCACCTTCACTAAAGCTTTGTGTGTATGTTAATTCAACTGTTGGCCGAAGGCTGCTGTTATATAGAGGCTTCATACATCTGAGGAAAGCACATCCTTTAAAATGGAAAAACCCTCCCATCTATTGCAATCACAGCATAGTTTATTAATGTAAACTTTAATGTTCATCCTTAAGTAATATAATTAACCAGCTGGATTGAAATGGTGTGAGGGAACAAGTGAAGGATGAGTCTTCTGTCTGTGTTGTGCTAAGGTCATCTGTGTAGATCTGTCAGAGATTTACTGCACCACGCCTGTCCTGGTGTCGTCTTTAGGTTCAGGTCAGGTGATGTGAGGTCAAGGCCTTCAGAGTTCTGTATGTGACATTTTGACCCCTGTGCTTTATTTGTCTCTGTCCCTCTCCAGAGTGGCTTCACCCCTCTCCACATAGCGGCTCACTACGGTAACATCAATGTAGCGACCCTGCTTCTGAACCGCGGGGCTGCCGTAGACTTCAAGGCGAGGGTAAGGACGCAAACTCCAGCTGTGGGTTTCTGTAAGAGTGGGGTGGATGGATATGAATGGTGGATGAACTGCACTAGTGTCAGAATAGGGTCATTCTCTGTATGCAGTACCCTTTTTGTCCCTTAGGAAAATAATTTTATGTCATATTTAACTGAAATTGCTCCCAAAAGGTATTTTGTTATATATTTACATGATACTTAATACAATTTTGTGACAATTAAATGAAGTATACGCAAAATCAGAACTCTGTTTAAATAAATCCTCTTTTTCTTGAATGGTTCATTTTCCTAAACAGTATGTTGATCTATTGATGAAAATATACATATAAAATGCAATTTACACATACAGTGACTTGAATTCATCTTTCATGATTTTTATTTCTAAAAAATAATTTAGAAAAATGTTCAAGCCAAACTGTCAGTGTTAATTTAATACAAATTAAGTATTACTTAAGTAGTTTGGAATCGTTTATTGTTATTTCTTAGGGGGAAAAAAGACTGGAGTAATGGCTGCTGAAAATTCAGCTTTGCCATCACAGGAATAAATTGCATTTTAGAATATATTAGTAACGAGTGGCTGCTGTAATGAGCACACAACGCTGGAGTAGCAAACGAAATAGACTTTTGATGGTAAATCCAAAAAAGGAGATAACTTGGCAACAACGAATAGCACAACTACTTCAACATAAACGATACAAGACAAAGAGCTATGGCGAACTCTGGGCTTATATGCAAACAGGGTAGTCAATGTAGAAACCGAACAAGTGTGGGGAACTAATTAACAACCATTGAAACAAAGTAGTGGCGGGAAAATGAGAACAAAGGAAACAGGAACTAGAATAAAACCAAAACAGAACATACACATGACATTACGCCCTCCCCCCGGAAAGATGCGGCCTTGCTCCGTAAAAGGTCCAACTGAGAGTGGGGGCTCTGGAGGAGGGCAGAAAGCAGGTAGAGGAAAGGGAACCAGGGACGAAGACTGAGGAGTACCAGTGTGGCGAAGATGGTGACAGGAACCAGGGTGGAGATGGAGAATCCAGATGGCCACCCAGATTTTAGCCAGGACGATGTCCCACGGCAGAGTCAAGGGAGGGAGGAGCCAGAGCACAGATGGAGAGCAGGTGAACCAACATGTCACCGCAGACTTTGGAGGCTGCAACAGAGCTGTGTCAACGACCCCCTTCCAAGGTGGAACCAGGGTACCAGAGGGCTAAGTTGAAGCTGGAGCAACTGAGGGCTGAGGTAGAGCCAGAAGGAGGGTGGAGCCAGACTGAGTCATAGGGGTAGAGAGATGAAGCGCAGCGGACGGCTCTCAAGTCTGTGGCGCAGGCGAGACAACTTCTGACCGATGTAGAGCCGGAGGGTCGAGGGAGCCCAGTGAAGCCATAAGGCTGATGGTCCCAGGTGGAGCCGAGGGAGGGAGGAACCAAGGCGAAGGATTCAGGGCAACGGGCCGAGGTGGAGCAACGGGAACAGTGGTTTGAGGAGAAGCTGGGGAATTCCCTTAACAGGGCGAATCTGGAGACGTGGCTGAGGAACTGACTGATTTTGGATGAGGAGGTGGGAGAGGGAGGTTGGGAGGAATTTCTTGGAACACCAAACACTCTGGGCCAGACCAGCTGGGGCACAGGAGAGTTCATGCTGAGCAGGACCAGCGTGGGGCATTGGAGAGTCCATGCTGGGAGGTGGCGGGAGAAACAGGAATTTCCTCATCCAAATTCTCAAGATATACAGCAGAAAACAGCTCTTTTTTGGCAGTGGGAGTGTGGGCAGGGTCTTCCTCCATTCCTTCGTACTCCACGAAGGCTCCCACAATTACGGACAATGTTGCCGGCTCACACAGCTGTTCAGACATCTTGCAAGGCTCAGGCTCTGGGGGGATGTATGACTCCGTTCTTGTAGTAGGCTCCAGCTCCTTCATCATATTAGGCTCAATTCCTCCATCTGTGATGGGCTCTGGCAACGTATCCATGCATCGGGATGCAGGCTGGCTGTTCTCTTGGTGCAGAGCGGGGATGGTGATGGTGATACAATCGTGCTGAGCACAAGGCCCAAATACTCTAACAGGCTTCTATGTTCGGGGTGGCGAAAAAGACGCACCGCTGGTGAGTTCATTTTTCAACTTGGCAACAACGAATAGCACAATCACTTCAACATAAACAATACAGGACAAAGAACTATGGAAAACTTATGGCTTATATACAAACAGGGTTATCAGTGTAGAAACAGAACAGGTTTGGGGAACAGTTATTTTAAATTTGAATAATATTTCGTAATATTACCCTTTTTTATTGTATTTTTGGATCAAGTAAATGCAGCTTTGGTGAGCATAAGAGATGGTAGTGCACATTTTAAACTAGACTTTTGAAAATACTTTTTATTTTCTTTATATTGGACACTTTTATTACTTTAATTACTCCACTCCGACTCCACTGCCAGGTTTTCCATTTTCCACTCCCTGCTTACTCTACACAAAGAAATCCCAAAGAGTGAGAGAAAACACTAAAATTGTATTGTTTAAAAAAAAAAACCACTCACATACTCTGACCTGGAATGCCTTGAATACTGACAAGTACGATACAAGCAGTGAAGCGTCCCAGTACTGTTAGATCATATTACAGCACTCTCAGAAAACCTTTCAGCCAAACAAATTAGAGGACTGTAAATAACTGTTGAAAGATCAGCTGCTTAAACTCGACCAATGTTGTTTTCAGAACAATAAACATTTTCTCCTGATACAATACACTTGATCCAAACAACCTTCTTGCCACTGCATACACAGATTGACCCTAAACTGTTTAGACCATGTAAACCAGCGTCTCTCTGCAGATCTTTGACCTTGACATGAAGTGAAATTTGATTCCACAGATCTGACATCCAAACCTCCAAGATTTAGAATATACTACATCCACCAATGTCAAAGCATTTGCTGTTGTGTACTCAAATTCAATCCCACACAGTTTTAACTTAAGTGACGAATTGTACTGTTCCCAAAATGCCCATCATTGGTATACGCAGACAAGCTTTATGGGGTCCTTTATGCTCTAAAAAGCAGTCCATCATGGTAAGTTAGGGATTTTGTGAGCCATCACTAGAGGGTGGTGTAGCCCAATACTTCTGTCTTTAGTGTGACGCTGTGCACTACATCTGTGCCATGATTGCAGCTAGCGACAGAATCTCTCATATCTGCAACATTATTAAAAATCTCTATGATGGAACACATATTGTTTGACCTGATATTGCGCTCATATTCCACCAACAACACATTGCCACAGGTGCAGACAAATTAAGACAAAATAAAAACCAACCTGTATGCAAAGGAAAGAGAATTAGAAATTATTTCAGTAAATAAATAAATCAATATTCATTAGCATATACAATTTTTGTTCAATCATCAATTGCATGCTGTTAGTTGCTAAAGATCTCTACAGACTTGTACCTCAGTTTGTAAAAAAAATGATAATAATAATCTGTACATCAATGCTCATGACGCAACATTTTAAATACAGGCCCGGTAATCCATTATTTTGATTATATTCTCATTATGGATAAATGTACACTCATTATGGATACAGTTATCAGAAAAAAATTTCCTCCCTCTTGAGTGATTTCTAAAATCAACTTTTTAATGAATAATAAACATTTAATGTGTAATTTAAGTGTTAATTTCAGCAATTTTGGGACTTATTTTCTGCCGTTAAATTGTATTATTAAGCCATTATGCTTTTAGCATTAGCCTTATAATCAAGATCATGAAAAGGATGTACACCAGAAAGCTTTCTCATGAAATCCATGCAAGGATACCAAGGCGGCAAATATTATACATTCACACAAAAACAATGAAGTATGTATTTACATTGCATGCTTTGAATCTTGTTCTTTAGAACTTGATTGTGTGTCTAACAATTAGTTATTTATTTTTTTATTGTGACAGAATGACATCACCCCTCTCCATGTGGCATCGAAAAGAGGAAATGCCAACATGGTCAGGCTGCTGCTGGAGAGAGGGGCCCGAATTGACGCCAGAACCAAGGTCAGTGCCGCAAGCAGTTAAACCAAACAGACTGCCTTTCTTTTCCAGCTCTATATTTAACTCATCAGAGGAAGTGAGCACATGGTTGTCCCCATTGCCTTTATTGCACAACACCACGTGTGTAGTTAAGAAAGACTTAAAGCTGCAGTCCGTAAGTTTTACCTCTTTGTCTCCATCTCGGTTTGAACCTTGAAATTGCAGTTATTTGCGGAGTTATCTTCTTTACCTGGGTTGTGCATCGGCACGGCTCCTCAGCAAGGAAGAATTGAAATTTCTGGATTACAAGCCGCCATCAAAATTACAAGTTTAATTACATTCCAGCTGCTATAAGAAGAGGCCACAAATGATCCACCACCTGCAGCATCCACACACACACACGATATAGCCTACTACACTCCTCTGATCTCAAGAGACGCTCTAGAGACTGATGTTAGAGGTTGCAGCCTATAGTCTCATTGTTAGAGCGTCCAACTCTCATGCCGGCGGACCCGGGTTCGAGTCCCACTTGGAGCGGGCGGTTCGAACAGGAGGGGTTACGTTGGTGCCGTGACCCGGATGGGAGTGAGGTGTAGTGGGTTGTGTAACGGAGGCCAGCTAGTAGTCGCTGTGCTAGTAAACCTCACTCCTTTGATTCGAACAGGAGGGGTTACACTTGCGCAAAAATTTATTTTATATAATTTTTTACCAAAAAAAGGTACGGACTGCAGCTTTAAGAAAAACTGTTATTTATAAACGAATTACATATCACGTTTCAGAGGAAACAAATTCAATTGCTGTTCATTTGTGGCTAGTTTCAGCTGCTCTCTTAGAAGCACACAGTGCTTTTCAAGATGAACAGGAAATTTATTGGCTGGATTCAGGGATACATGCGGTTTGATTCTAATAAATGATAACCACCGCATCCCTCAGGTTACATGTGTTTGGCACCACCGTCGAAGAAAGATTGCATGCAGATGTTGCACTCATCTCTGTCTCCAGTAGTGGAACGCTGTCTGTCATTGTGTGTTTGACATATTGGCACATGGCTTTAGTATTGGGAGGAGATGTAATGTTAATGATGGCTGACGTTTGTTGATTCTTGCACCTGCCAGTGGGTCAGTGTGCTTAATATATGTGTGTTTGTTTTCATATCTTCAGGACGGCCTGACACCTTTACACTGTGGAGCGAGGAGCGGTCATGAGCAAGTAGTTGAGATGTTACTAGATCGCGGAGCACCAATCCTCTCTAAGACGAAGGTTAGATATGCTGTTCTGCCTTTAAAAGGATAGTTCCCCCTAAAAATGCATATTCTGTCATCATTTACTTACCCCGGGTTGTTCCAAACCTGCATGACTTTCTTTCTTCTGTAGAACACAAAAGGAGATATTTTCAAGAATGTTCATGCTGCTCTTTTCCACACATTGAAAGTGAATGGGAACTTTTTGTGCCAAACAGAATAAAAATGCTGAAGGCAAAATGAAATAGATGTGTCCATTCACTTTCGTTATATGAAAAAGAGCAGCCTTGACATTCTGCTTAACATTTCCTTGTGTCTGGGAGTTGTGAGTTCATCAGTTATGAAACAAACTCAATAACACTATAAAGACAATAGTGTCATTATTCAGCTCAAGTCAGTTCAGTGTTGATTCATTTCAGTTCAATAATAGAGCAAAGTTCAATTTATTTATAAGCAGCTCTACAAAACACTGTAGTTTCATTATCCAGCTCAATTCAAGCTTTGTTCTCATCCGATGCGGAGTGTTAGTGCAGTCAAATCTGTAATATTAATGAATATTAATTGCCTTTTAAACCCCAATTTTTAAACTACCTTTTTTGTGTTGCAGAAAAGGTTATATGAGTTTGGAATGATGTGACGGCGAGTAAATGGCATCAACTATTACTTTAAGCATATGCAGATGTGACATCATTTTTTTCTTTTATTTTCCATTGCATCACTGAACACTTTCCTGGAATCTGAAAGCAAAACATGGTCACAGACTTTTCGGCAAATTAGATAATATCCCAGCCGATTAATGTCACAATAGAGCAATTGTTTTAGTACAAATAGTGACGTATAAATAGCCTCTCGCTGTTATTTTACCCCAGATGTCCTTTTTGAGGAGGGGGATTATGGCTCTATTGGATTTTAAAAGTTTACGTTTTCTTCTCTGAATTCTTAGAAAGATAAAAGACTGTTTTAGATTTGCTCCATCTGTAATTTCCTGCAAGATGACAAATATAAAACTAAAGAATAGAGAAGTGAAAGTTCTTCAGTTAGTTCAGTTTAATTTCTTCATAACCTAAATTGGTGTGTGTGTTTCAACAGAATGGCCTGTCGCCCCTGCACATGGCCACACAAGGAGATCATCTGAACTGTGTTCAGCTCTTGCTTCATCATGACGTGCCCGTGGACGATGTCACCAACGATTACCTGACGGCCCTGCACGTCGCTGCACACTGCGGACACTACAAAGTTGCCAAGGTCCTTGTGGACAAGAGGGCCAATCCTAATGCCAAAGCACTGGTGAGTCTTGCGTTAACAAATAGGACTTTGCTCAATCTCGAGGTCTGTTTGGGATCGATTTTTCAGTCCAGATTCTATCCTGTTCCCACCCGCTTCTGCTAAAAAGAAGTTATTTCTTCCTTATTTCTTCCTGCTCCCACCCGCAACGTTTTGTCCCACTCCCGACCGCAAAATCCAGCAAATAGAGATTTATGAGAAATAGAGAAACCTTTTCTTTTACACAGACCTGTTGCTGTCTGCATTTCCATCGCGGTCTAAAATACCATGAAGATTAGACAAATTAGTCCGGTGACGTATGACTTTGCGCGACTTTCATCCTCCTCATATAAGCTTAAAGGGTACATAACACACACAATTTCTTTCATGTTAATCTTGAGTACCTATAGAGTAGTATTGCATCCTTCATATCTCTGAAGAGTCTTTAGTTTTATCAGATTTAAAGACAGATACACTGTACAGATTCTGTTCGAAAAACAGCCAAGCTTGTGGAGGCGTGCAGTGGGTGGGGCTAAAGAGTCACGAGCACACACACACACACACACACACAATACATCATGGCATTATCCCTGGATAACTTTCGATTCACTATACGTTCGTGTTGTTTACTTAAGTGCATTATATGCACTTAGGCGCCGATTGCCAACAAAACACAAACATGCAGTATTACTCACCGCCTGCAGTTTCGACTCGTGACCGGTACCAAACACACACACTTGCAGAACTCTTCCTACGGATTCCGTAACCCGAACAAAGCTCATTAATGGGCACTCTAGCTCTCGCTCTACTTTATGACATCATACAATAATCGAAAAAAAACTTTTTCTGAATCTTGTTCGAATCCTGGAAAGGAGTAGCCTGACGTCGTCATACTCAATTCTAGTTACAACCCTAAATCAGAAAAAGTTGGGACAGTATGGAAAGCGCAAATTAAAAAAAAAAGAAGTGATTTCTAAATTTAATTTGACTTGTATTTCATTGCAGACAATATGAACACAAAATATTTCATGTTTTGTCTGGTCAACTTCATGTCATTTGTAAATATGCATCTTTTCCTGTCATTCAGACCTGCAACACATTTCAAAAAAAGTTGAGACAGTAAAGAATTTACCACTTTGTAATGTTGCCATTCCTTTTCACAACACTTAAAAGACGATGAATGATGAAGTGTTTCAGGTGTAATTTTGTCCCATTCTTCCTGCAAACAAGTCTTAAGGTGGGCAACAGTACGGGGTCTTCGTTGTCGCATTTTGCGCTTCAAAATGCACCACACATTCTCTATTGGAGACAGGCCAGGCCAGTCAAGTACCCGTACCCTCTTCCTCCGCAGCCAGGACTTTGTAATGTGTGCAGAATGTGGTTTTGCATTGTCTTGTTGAAATATGCATGGACGTCCCTGGAAAAGATGTCTTCTAGAAGGCAGCATATTATGCTCCAAAATCTCTATGTACTTTTCAGCATTAATGGTGCCTTCACAGAAGTGCAAGTTACCTTTGCCATGGGCACTGACACAACCCCATACCATGACAGACCCTGGCTTTTGGACTTGTTGCTGGTAACAGTCTGGATGATCCTTTTCTTCTTTGGTCCGGAGCACACGGCGTCCATTCCTCCCAAAAAATACCTCAAATACTGATTCATCTGACCACAGTACATGTTTCCACTGTGTGATGGTCCATCCCAGATGCCTCCGAGCCCAGAGAAGTCGACGGCGCTTCTGGACACTGTTAACATAGGGCTTCCTTTTGGCACAGTACAGTTTTAACTGGCATTTGTGGATGTAACTACGTATTGTGGTACTTGACAAGGTTTTGCCAAAGTAGTCCTGAGCCCATGTGGTGATATCGCTTATAGATGAATGACGATTCTTGATGCAGTGCCGCCTGAGGGATCGGAGATCACAGTTGTTCAGCTTAGGCTTGCGCCCTTGTCCTTTATGCACTGAAATTCCTCCAGATTCCTTGAATCTTTTAATTATGTTATGCACTGTTGAATGTGAAATATCCAAATCTCTTCCTATCTTTCTTTGAGGAACATTGTTTTTAAACATTTCAATAATTTTCTCACGTATTTGTTGGCAAACTGGCGATCCTCTGCCCATCTTTGCTCCTAAAGGATTAGACCTTTCTTGGATGCTGCTTTTGTACCAAATCATAATTACAATCACCTGTTGACATCACCTGTTTCAAATCACATCATTATTTAACCATTTTACCTCATTACTAGCCCTAAATTGCTCCTGTCCCAACTTTTTTTGAAATGTGTTGCAGGTCTGAATGACAGGAAAGGATGCATATTTACAAATAACATGAAGTTGACCAGACAAAACATGAAATATTTTGTGTTCATATTGTCTGCAATGAAATACAAGTCAAAGTAAATTTAGAAATCTCAGAAATTTAGAAATTTTTTTTGCGTTTTCCACACTGTCCCAACTTTTTCTGATTTGGGGTTGTAGAATATTATGAGTCTGATACTGCTCCATTGGGCTGTGATTATGGGGCGTGTTTCAACCGAACCAGGAAAGACCTCAATTGGATAGACCTACAGCCAATCAGAGCAACGGAGCGAAGCATAGTTGTCAACAGAACTCAACTGCACGGACGCTGGAAGAAGTAGAAGTAGAAGAAGAAGATGAGTGTAAAGAATTTAAGGATACACAGAGTACTTACCAACACGATCCTCATTTTTGAGAGAAATAGTAAAGGTTAATGCATATACGAACAAGTTCTCCGTTTAGGATTAGAACGAATTCAACCCAAGCACTCTTTGGTGACGTGAATGCTTACGTTACTGTTGATCATCTGTCCATCATCGTATAAAGCCCACCCTGACAATTTCATTGGTCCAAACAGCTCTGGTTCAAGCATAGTTGTTCCACAACGGATCAAGTCCAGACCGAATTTCCCGAACTCAAACTTGAGGGCGGGGCTAAATTCGACTGGCATCCAGGCTAGAAAAGGAGTGTATTTGGCACAGAAATACTAGGTCATCCATCCAACTTGGCCATGTTTAGCATTAGAATCCAACTATTTAACTTATTTACCAGTTTAAATAAGTCAGAATGCATGAAATGGCATTAGACATCCCCTTTAATAAAGCCTGAACCTCATCGTCGGTCCATTGGTCGTATTTTTTAAACTCCATTGTTGATTCGAATTGGATGCACTGCTACAGACTTAAAAATGGTTGTTGAAATAATATGTTGGAGTCAACCAATCAAAATTCTGTGTGAACACAACCAATCAGCATGTTCAGCGCCTAAGTCCCACCCCCAAAAGTTCCTGAACTTTGAAAAAGTGCTACCTAAAGACTTTCTGAGGGGGAATTTTTACCGGGAACTTCATTTAGACCCTGGTCCCTGTGGTCTAAACACACCGAGTACCACCCCAAAGTTCCTAGTTCCAGCGGAAAGTTCCTGTGGTGGAAACGCGGCTATAGTCTTCCATTTCAGGACCTTTGGCTATCAGCATAAGGTCTGGTCTACTTTGCTGCTTATTCTGGCCGAGAACCCTCCCCTTAAACAGCAAGAGACCATCTGAATGACATGTAAAGCTTCCTACAGTTTTTGTTGTTATGTGCCATTTATGGGTGGGTTTATCGAAAAGAATGTTATTCCACAATAATAGACTGTTGTGGAAAAAAAACCTATGTGCCAATCTGATTCAAAAAATGTTTCCAGTTCTGTGTGCAATATGCATCAGATGTTGTAGCCCAAACATGATGTGGAAAAAAAACAGTTAGCTAGTCCTGTGAACTTTGGGACTGTGAACTCCCCCTTTGGCTTCCACCTTAGATGGTGTCCTCCACATTTTATATGTGAGCATGACATTTAACAAGTTTTGTTTCTGAACAGCACCATGGCAATCTGTAAAAAGCCTCTCTTGGCAAAGAGAGCAGTGCATACTGTCATGCTCTGAAGTAATGGTTACAGAACGGGCGTGTCGCTGCAGTTTATGAGGAAAAAAGGAAGAGAGAAAGAAAACTGTAGAAATACGAGCCTGCCAAGCATTGAGCAGCAGGAGCCACGTGTTTTCATTCGTCTGGAAACAAAGCTTTGTTAACTCTTCCGTCATCTGGTTATGGGCAAAAAGCAAACAGATTTGCATTAATAAGCTGGAGTTAAAACTCACCAGAATCTCTTTTTTTTCTGTAGAATGGTTTTACACCACTTCACATTGCTTGCAAGAAGAACAGGATTAAAGTGATGGAGCTGCTGCTGAAACACGGAGCGTCCATTCAGGCTGTGACTGAGGTGAGTGAGAAAGAAACTGGATTGTTTCTTAATATCTACATTTGCAGAGCTTGCTTTATGCAATTTGATCTCTTTTAATCAACAGTTCAACAATCACCAATCAACTCTGAATGTAAGAAATGTTGCATATGTCTTTGTAAGAAATGTTGGTTATCTGTGGAAACCAGGGTCATAGCAACCATTGTAACTGGACGTTTGTCTCCCCCATATTTCAGGGCATAATTATGTATTTTAAAGCTTTTATTTTGCCTGTATGTGGTGTGAAGAACAATGAATTTAAGACCATTTAGTTGAATTTTCAGGCAAGCAAGTTGTAATCCAACCATGGCTACTGCCCATTTACCGGCATTTTACCAAATCAGCAAAATATGAACATTGTGTCACCTAATCAATATTCATGAGCCAAATATAAAGTGCCTCTCCTACTTTTGTATTGTTCCTACACCTCTAATGAAAATGCTGTGTTGTGAAATACGTTTACTGAGCCTGATTGCGCCTTAGAGACTTTTATTTCTCACAATAGTGACTTATATTCGCTAATTGTGACTTTATATTTCACAACATGGCTTTATATTATGCATTTGCAACTTTATTCCTCATAATTGCACATTTGTATCCGACAATTATTCTGCAATTCACTTGATATATTTTGCAATGTGACTTTATTTATCAAAATTGCGACTTAGTTTCTTATAATTGCAACGTTAAAACTCACAATGTGAATTTAAATAGCCCAGTGCAATTTAAAATCTCATGTTGTTATTTTATATCTTGCACGGTGACTTTAAATCTTGTAGTTTTAAAATTTGTTTCTAATAATTGTGACTATTTTGCAACTTTATAACCCATTTGAAGTTACAATTACAAGGGATAGTTTGCTCTTTTGTGTTTTCTTTGCACTTTTGTTTCTTTTGTGTGTTTTTTTTGGTTATTTTTGGTTATTTTTACAACTTTATTTCTCATAACTGCAAATTTATATCTGACAGTGAAACTTTAAAAAACTCACAATGTCACTTTATATTTGCAATATGACTTTATATATCAGATTTGTGACTTGCAGTTGCAATTATTGTGACACTTTCTTATACAGTAATTGTGACTTTATATCTCACAATTGCAACTTTATTTCTCACAGTGTGACTTTATTTTTTTGTTTTAAACTCTCTTTAATATGAGGTAGAAACAAGCTTCCATACATAGCAGTCTAGCATTTGATGATAGAGTGAGAATGAAATCTTCTCTTGTTTTGAAAAAACAACATGTGCGTTTTGAAATGAGGTAATATTTGCTTTAGCATGCAGTTCCCATCACCTCAAAGCTGCATTTTTCTGTGTCTCTGGCAGTCTGGACTCACGCCGATTCATGTGGCCGCTTTTATGGGCCATGAAAATATTGTGACTCAGTTGACAAATCACGGAGCGTCTCCTAACACAATGAATGTGGTGAGTACAGCCGTCCCCAACCCCACCAGCACCAAACAAACAGTTTTACAAGTTTCCTTTTGATAATGGAAAAAAAAAAGAGTAAAACAAAACATTTTAGCGAAGCCCCAGAGGCCAGCCATGTTCTTCTCTGGAACGTGTCATTGCTTGCCACATTGATTTGGTCTCCCGTTTCATAAAGCCATTTAGGGTAATAACAGCCTCTGTCCATGTGCTTAAACATACGTCTGACCACAGGTTGGAGCTCCTCACTCTACTGTAATTAGAGTACAGTCAGACTGTAATCATGCTCGACTGTTCCCCATCAGACAGACGGTGGGCCAACAGCAACCCACTGTTACCGTAGAAACATGCTTTAGGCTTTGTTGGGGTGCAGCTCATTGAGACAGTCAAAACAAAGAGAGCAAGACAGGGGCCTGGTCTGATGAAAAGGCTGTGTACACACACACACACACACATACACACACAAAGGCTTACTGTCCAAACACAGAAGTACCTTTTTCCAGAAGCTTCCTCTGTGTGTGTTTTAGAGGGGAGAGACGGCGCTCCATATGGCTGCCAGGGCTGGACAGGCAAACGTGGTGAAATTCCTGGTTGCGAATGGAGCAGATGTGGATGCTAAAGCTAAGGTAAGTGAGAGATATGAGTCTGGGTATGTGCTGCTTTATTAGTTGTGTTTGCAAAGACAAGAGCTGCTACTGTTGCTTAACTTAGGTGTGGTATTTGTCCCGCCCTACTCTACTGTGATTGGATGGCTGGGTTTCACCCAGCGTTTTACCCAATGTTGAACATTCTCCAAGTTTGGCGACTGGTAAAGAAATGCAGAGGCTTCAGGATGAAATAGACACTCAGCAACTCGTCACGCTGCTGCCGTTTAAAAAAAGCAGTGCTCACATTGAAAACATTTGGAAAAATACACAAGCCTCAGGCTTTGGTGGACACCTTTTATAGGGTTAGTGATTAGAACAAATCCCCAACTCTTTGTGTTGAAGTTTGACTTGTAGTTTGCACCACAATGCATGTGCTATCATGCATCTTGTTATTCTGTTATATTTTTGAGTGATTCAAATTTTTTCTGGCCCGATAAAACAGGTTAAACTAATCCCAAAGACTTACACTAAATGATGGAGCTGGGAGAGACTTAAGAGTGGGCTCTTTTGACTTGAGTCAGAAAACTACCTAATGTCCACATAGCAACATAAAACTCTTTAGGAACCACCAAGCAACATTCTAGCAACCACTGTCCTAGATCGCAGTGTAAATCACATAGTAACATGCTAAAAATCACTCAACCACTTTTGCAATTGCATACCAATAGAGTGCAACAGTTGGGTTCCTGTTGTAAAAACAGGTTAGGGAAATAAATCTCCATAGGGAAATTGATTTTGAACAATAACTTTTAAACCATTAAAGACAACGTGATCTAGAAGTTTGTTAATCCATGGTATTTGCTTCTGCTGAAGCCGTAATTTCAGTTTATTTTTAAAAATGATCATATTTAACAGCAAATTTCCTAGTGTAAAACTACATTACACATATAACTCTTCAGCTCCGCCCACTCCCATGAAGCACTGCGAATGATGTAATTGAGAAATCGCCTTTTCTAAGATCTCAAAATACTTAAATATTTGTGTGTAAATACTGTATATATATGCATATTTTGCAATAAACTTTAAATATATATTTTTTTATATTTATGTTTTTTATATTTATATATGTACTATATATATATATGTAAAATCAACATTTGTGCATGAGAAGTTATATTTAATTCGATTATGTTCTTTGCAATGCTTCATGTGCTTGTAGTTCTTTCCCTTATTAAAGCCGTTAAAGCTTCAGTCCTTAACTGTTTTTATTTAAAAAATATCCAAAATCAATTTTTGAGCAAGTACACAACAAGCCAGTGTTCAAAACTCCCTACCTTAACCTGATTCACAATGGTAAGCTTTCAATAATAATGTGTTATAATTTGAGCAGTACTGGTAGCTTCTGCAGGAAATTCGAGCATGCCGCCTTCGTCTTTGCGTCATTACGTCACGTCTGTATACATAAAGAAGGAGTCCCGGCTAGTAGGCTATCGCATGTGAGGATGCTGCAGGTGGTGGATCATTTATAGCCTTTTCTCAGAGCAGCTGTAATAATTAAATTGATCATTTTGATGGCGGATTGTAATCCAGAAAGGACCAAATGACAATCATCAGTGACAACTGGAGATTCACCCATAGTCAAAAGCAAAAGATTAGACTGTACAGAAATTTAAATCTACAAGTAAAGCTTTTTTCTCAGTTGGTCACAACAAAAGTGGCAGACATGTTACTTACTTGTTCAGATGACATTTTTCGGTGAAAAATCTTATTTTAGTCATACTTCCCAGACGTAGAATCTTTGATTCTGAAGTACAGTATCCACTCCGGTGCGGTGACTGACAGCCACACAAACTCCTCAAAACATTAGATTAATCCACGCTGAGGAGCCGCAGGTTTCAAACAGAGATGGCGACAAAGAGGCAAAACTTACGGACTGCAGCTTTAAGTACACAGTCTTGTACCTTTGTCATTTTGTCTGAAGTTTGTAATGTTGTGATTTAACACGTAGCTGATTGGCTGGGTTCATGGCTTATAACACTTTAACAAAGACTTTTTTAAAATCCCTATGGAAAAAAACGAATGTAAAAAATACTTCTGGAACCAGCGCTGCTGAAAAATGGGGCAGAAACTGTTGAACTCTATACCCTGGTGACTACCCACAACCCCCTAGCAAGTGTTAAACAAAATGTTAAATCCACTCAGAACACCTTAGTAACCACATACCAAAATCCTGTCAACCATCCAGAGCAACTGAATAGCCATAGTTTTCTATTTCTTTTCATTTCATTTTTAAAATTATAGTCTATATTATTATTTAAATATCAACCACATCATTGGGGCAACAATGTGGTTCATGCAGGTTGGTTCATGTAGGTTGTCTACAAACTGGAAGGTTGGTGGTTCGATCCCCAGTTCCACCTTGAGCAAGACACCTAACCCCAGCTGCTCCCGACGAGCTGAATGGCGCCTTGCATGGCTGACACTGCCATTGGTGTGTGAATGAGTGTATGAATGGGTGAATGTGAGGCAAATGTAAAGTGCTTTGGATGGCCGTAGGTCTGTTAAAAGCGCTATATAAATGCAGTCCATTTAGTCCATTTTACCATTTGGACTACAATAGTTCCATCTGTGTACCATCTGTCATTTAAGTATGTAAATAAATCGTACTTGTAAAATGATGCTAGACTTTAGAGGCACAGACAATGTAATGGAAATGTGGTAAAACTACTGTATTGTTCAAAGTGGAGTGTAATAGCTGTGGAATGCAATGCAGTCAATCTATACTAATAGGAAACAGTTGCTTGTTTGTTTTGTGGTTACATGAACGACTGTCAAAAGGGCCCCAAACCTCTTTAAGTGTTGCCTCATTTAATTTTTGCTCTGTAGTCCTGAAAGGAAATATTGAAAAAGTCTCGCATCTTACAACCTCTAATGAGTAACTTATCTTTTATGTGTGTGTGTAGGACGATCAGACACCACTGCATATATCCAGTCGTCTGGGAAAACCAGACATAGTCCAGCAACTGCTGCAAAACGGGGCTTCACCCGACTCCATCACCACATCCGGATACACACCCCTCCACTTGGCCGCACGTGACGGACACAAAGACGTGGCATCCATCCTGCTGGACAACGGAGCATCTCTAGGCATCACTACCAAGGTCAGTCAAGCAAACAAAGCTGGACCATAATACTCCATTTGCTTTGTTGTGTGTGGTCAGATAATCATAGACAGCCAGGCTGTGACATAAATTAGAGTCCATTGTTTATATTACAAGGAAGAGCCTTTTAATATGTCCCGATTCAACTTCCTGTTTCAATAGGAAATATGTACAACACAGGAAAGATTTGCATTTGCCAATTTTAAGAACCTTCCTGGTGGTAGTGTTACATTGCGTCATATTGTATGTGGTATATCTTGTTTCAGAAATGTATTTTTATTTAAAATAGGATAAATTTCATCTGGCGAATCAAAATAGAATGTACTTTGATCCAGTAATTAAGTAGAGGTGGGGGGAAAAATGCATCGCAATTCTGTCTTCAACAATTCTGAATCGATTCTGAAAACTGAGCTTATTTTCTTTTCCGCATATGTGCGATGACACTTGTGTGCACTAGAGACAGCCATATCGATAGCCATACTTAAAGGACTGTGTTTATTGCTTGTAATGTGTTTCTTTGTTCCTCTTTATTACTTTATTAGGGCCCGAGCACCGATGGTGTGAGGACCCTATTGGAATTGCTCCGTTTATTATGGTTGTATTTGAAGATACACTGCCTGGCCAACAAAGTCACTATTTGGATTTAAATTGGCAAATGCTTAAAGCTACACTGTGTAACTTTTTTAGTTTATTCTTAGCTAAAAACACTTAGTTCTTTCAAAAATATATGTGCTCATTAATGTATATTTACTTCTTTCAAGTAATAAAGTTTTCTCGTAAGTTTATAATATGCCATTGAAAATACATACGGGTATGTATTTGCCCCTCCATCTTGAAAGTACATTAGCCAAAGAGGGACATACCCGTAAATACAAGCTTCGCCTTTCACGTTTTAATTCACCGTGTCGAATGTGGACGAGGTCGAACTGGAAGCCATGTTAATCTTGGACTAAATCGGCCACCGTAGGAGTTAAAACGAAATCGGAATTGAGAGGAACAGAAACTAATATTCACTGGATGGTCATATACCTTTTCACCGCTAGATGGGATAAAATATCACACAGTGTAGCTTTAAGAGTCTATGAATAAATCATTATTGCAGTGATTATCATTTTTCTAGCATGTTATATGTTTGGCAACAGAAAACCAAACCAAAAATAAATGCACTTCTTGATGGAAATAAATGTTGTGATGTTATTTCCATCAAGAAGTACATACATTTTTGATCAAGATCTTGAGTTGACAATACAAGAGTCAAACACCCAGTAAAGACTTTCAATGAATTTAAGGTCTGGACTCAGAGGTGACAATTCATGTGTGAAAAATGATTCTTCATGCCTCCTCCCAACCATTCTTTCACAATTTGAGCCTGATGAATCTTGACATTGTCATCCTGGAATATGTCCATGATTTTCTTCCTATATGGTTGTTTAAGAAATGAAAAGCTACACACTCCAATTAGGGTTAGAAGAACTGTTGGTTAGAAGAATCCCTTGGTCAAAGAATGCTGTAAAAATAAATCGTCATTGTTTATCCTTTTGATCTTTCATTAAAAAAAAATCACAAAAATCAAATCTTTCATTGAAGTAAAATAATTGAAAGTGGGGGAAAATGTATTTATGAAATAAATGTTCAGCAAAAGATTGTTGAGCTTCACACATAGATGCAAACTCCTCACCTTTAGGTGAGAATTCACCTTGTTGAGATCAAAATAGGTCACCTACGAGATTTGCAAAAAATTATAAAAATAAATGAGGGAAAAAAAACGGGCAAGGCTGAGACATGCAGCAAAACAAGAAAGCGGGCCCTTGAAATTCTGGTGGCTAAATGTCAGAAGAAATAGGGTTTAACTTACAAGGCGTTGTTGTACAAAGTATCCCATATTGATGCATTTGTAACCAGTGGGATCTTCAGTTTTCAATTTTGAGTGTTATTTAAGTGTTTTAAATATTATCTGGTTGTTGTGTTCTTGTTTTTGTTTGGTTTATGTATTCAGCTCCCACATCTATTGAATCCTTTTTTGTGTTTTATAAAGGGTTGTTTTTCCCTACATAAAATACAAAACCTTTTTTACCTCTTACCTCTTAATTAGTTTTCAGGCCGATGCAAAGATACTTAATAGTGTCTTGAAATGAGCATGAAAAGTAAATATATATATATATTTTTTTAAAGTGTCCTGACCTCAGAGAATGTTTTCTCTATCCACGTAATTTTCTCAGCTTTTTACCCCTCACCCGTTTGCATCCCTTTTCACAAAATAGAAAGTGACAGTAAGAAAATAGCTAAAGCATTGAAAATTCCCATTTCCACCACCAGGGCAATAATTAAGAAGTTCCAAAGAACTAAAGATGTTATCAATCTGACTGTAACTCAGATAAAACTAAAAAAAAGAGATTTTTGGCAGCAAACCCACCAGATGGGTTTGGTGCTAACAGGGATAAAAAGTACCCCATGCCCACGGTTAAATATACTGCTGGATATGTGAAATTTTTAGCCTATTTTTTGCTGGAGATCCTGGACATCTTGTTTAGATGCATAGCATCATGGATTCTAGTAAATACCAGCAGATAAAAAATAAAAACCTGACGGCCTCTGCTAGAAATCTTATAATGGTGGTTGGATCTACCATCAGGACAGTGATCCAAATCAAACATAAAAATCAACACAAAAATATGTCACTGAGCCCAAAATGAAGCTTCTGCCATGACCATCTCAGTTCCCTGACCTGAACCCTATAGAAAATGAGTGCGGTAAACTGAAGAGAAGCACCAACATGGATCTGGGAATCTGAAGGATCTGGAGAGATTCTGTATGGAGGAACGATTTCTGATCTCTTGTCAGGTGTTCTCCAAACTCATCAGGCATTATAGAAGAAGACTCAGAGCTGTTTTCATGGGGAAAAGGAGGTTGAAAAAGTATTTAATAAAAGGGTGCCAATAATTATGTCCAACGGATTTGCAGAAAAACATTTATTTCATAAAGAGATTTTCCCCACATTTTCAATTCTTTTTCTTCAATGAAAGGTTCGATTTTTGTGCATTTTTAAAAATAAAAGATCAAAAGGATAAACAATGCAGATTTATTTTAACAGGCTTCTTTGTTAATATTTACCAAGGGGGCCAATAATTCTGTCCACAACTGTATAACTTGCTAGAAACATAATCACTGCAATAAAGATCCAATCATAGACTCTTAAGCATTTGTCTATTTAAATCCAAACAGCGACTTTTTTTTTTTAAGATGTGTATATTTAGATATAATAATTCTTAATATACAGTTGTTTTGATGTATTATTCATTTATTACTTTTAAAAGTTGTTATAATTATATACGCAATTTAATAAAAAAAAAAGCACAAATAAATGTAATATTTAATGGAATGGAATCGTATCATGAGGTGTCTAAAGATTCCCACTCTGTTTAGTGGGTCCTGCCCGCAATTTTCTATGGTCCTGTAATACTCATCAGTTTTTAAACAAGGTTGTTTGATCTTCTCCATTTTGCTTTCCTTGTGATGGGTTGTTGATTTCTTTCTATTTGGTTTAATGGAGCAAACAACCCTCTTCCTCATCAAGCATGCAGTTTATAATGAATCAGTAAATTCATTAAATTATGAATAAATTGAGCATGTGAGCTGCGTTCTGCTGACAAAGTGTCATGTTATATCACTTAGACAGGAGGCTTTTTCAAATTATTTATTAAATTGATTATTCAGTAAAACGAATCACTATGCAGATGTGTGTCTTACCATTTACTACCATCAACAAGCCTAACTCAAAGAACTACAGAGAAATGATATCTGTATAGACGTACCTGAAAACTGAATGTGCGTACCCACGGTAGAGTTAGGGCCCTATGATTTCTGGGAATGCGGAATCACAGAATACAGTCATAAAAATGGAATTTACTATATAGTTATTTACTGTATATACTCAAGCATACATGTCACTCTTGATGTTTTCAGTGTCTCGTTATATGTGGACATAAAGAGCTTCTCTGAGTATGACAGAAATATATTACTATGGAACATAATCTCAGAAGCGGCATCTTTAATAACCGAAATGAAAGCGAGGCTGTGAGCTGTAGACATAAATCTGGTCAGTGGGTTGTACTGTTATTTAAGATTTTTTTTTAATGGATTGTTCTGCTAACTAAACATCTTTCCAAGAAATTTCAGGAGACAAAAAAGCTCCCAACAATATTAGCTGTGGAGAATTATAAGCTTTATAGAGCTTTTTACAGCGGATACCATTGAAAACATATATTAAGTCTATCCCTCACAGCCTCGCTTTCATACCTGTCAGTCTGCTCTGTATCAGGTCTATTATTGTACAGTAGAATGTACTTCTCAAAGCAATAATAACGACAATAGTAATAGAGTTTATGAAAACTTTATTTAAGGAATATCATACAATTTTTCATCCATGTTTTAATTTACACAGTACACCTCTGTTGTGCAGCACTTCTTTGACAAAAAGTGAAAATTTAATTTGATAACATAATAAAATATTAATTAAACTGTTAAAGTTTTATACATTAATTTGATTACCACTGTTTAATACATTTGTATATAATAGTAAATCTTATAATCCACAAATATTAAAACAGACGAAACATAATTTCTTTTACATAACACATTAGAGCACTATTGTTAAAATGATTAAATTGTTCAAGTGATTAGGGATCCTTTTTGATTTATTAAATTGTAATTAAACCATTAAAATGGAATCCAATTTGGGAAGAAGTAAAATGGAAGAGTCGTGAAAGACTTTATACTGTAGGTGTGCTTTAACATTACTAATCACAAATGAGATGGTAAAAAAATATTAATCATTGACTTATTTCTTCTCCCATCCCATATTTTTTTCCACCACCATGTCCCATTAGGGGCTTTGTAGAAATCTGCTTTCTTGTCGGTAAAAAATCTCAGTGTGAACAACTAATTGTAACAAATGCAGTGTGCAAAATGATTTGTGAAAAATTCTAGCTCATCATCAAACATCTGAGTTAGATTCGGACAGCTAGATATATATCCCAACACTAAAACACAGCAGTTCATCACTGGCATAACTTGTGCATCCTGACACACTTAGTATTAGCATAAATCTCACAGCAGTGTTAAATTGTGGCTTGGACGTAAATCAGCGTATCTCTGTTTACTAAATGTGTTCTATATGAAACGCTTTACATCTCCTCCCTGAGCATTTTAGCTGACCATATAAAAGCCAGTGATGGGTTTGCAACTCTTGCAAATCAAAGAAAGGGCGTCTCATCCATCATGATAGCTCACCAACCTAACATATGCTGATGTAGGATTTTGCTAGCAGCATTATTGCTAGGTTATATTGCCATTACATGGAATACATTACATGCTTTGACATTGCAACATGATTGTTGACATCATGTCCATTATGAGGAACATCTGATTATGTTTAGGATCATTTGCAGTTGTTGCATGTGGGATGTATTAGTATTCTGGTGTTTGTAATGATTACGTTATTGAGCACTGGGCTGTACTTTCCACATTTCTCAGTGATGTGTGTAAGGGTCTGTGGATTGGTACTCGCCTATACTCATACTGAAACATAGTTTGAGACATCTGTAAATAACAAGACATATCGTCGCGTTAAGACACAGCGCACATGATACAGAAATGTTCCTGCAGGAAATATTTTATACAGGTTTTCCGTTATTTGTGAGAAAACGCTTCCCTGCCAAACACAGAATTTTCAGTGTTTTCACTGTTGTACGCTAGGGGGCGCTATTACACATTACCTCTGAATGAGTACAGAATCTCCTGATCAAACACAGGCAAAGAAGACGCAAAAAAACATGCATGTCAGCAGATGCATATTTAAAATAACGTGAATCATCAACATTAAACATCATCTTGGGTGGGGTATTTGGGGTTGGTGATGGGCACAAATATCGATTTCGATCTTGATTCAGTATCAATTCATATGTATATGTCCTACTGTACAGTGCCTTTTTATCACTATTTTAAACTTTTCTTGGGTTAAATTATATTTGCTTGCAATCATTAATATTCACTTGTGTGTGCCTATATAAGTATCATTAAAAATATTTGGATGCAAGTTATTAACATTTTAAAATTTCACATTTAAAGAAATCTAGTGTTTGATCATGTCTAAATATGTATTCAAATGCAAAACCTAAAAATAAGTAAGCAGTTATGACTAGACTAGATACATGTATATTTATTAAAGAGCCATACAGGCACCTATAGTGGGTAAATCATGGCATTACAAATGAAATGTATTATTTTTCCAGCCACAAAATGACTCTAATTTGCCTCTTTGCATTGGAATTCCCTATTTTAACCTTAATTACTACACTAATTGTAATATAAATAAGAAAAATATTAGAAGAAAAATATTTTAATTCATTAAATGGTCATTAATGGACCATAATTATTGCACAAATAGTAGACCTATTTAGTACCAAAAGATCTCCTCAAAATATTCAATAAATATTATTAAACTAAAATATATAACATTTATTTAATTGAATAAATAGTTAAGGTGTATGGTCACATTTGATCACCAATGAGTATGAGTGTGAGCTATTAGTAAGGAATACCTGAGGGCTAAATACAAGAAAAACATTAGCATTAATGTTAACAATGTTGCATCTCCATCACTCTCCATAATAACATGATACTGTAAATATGGTTGACGTATCCATTCTAAATATTGACAGTGCTGGTTTGTGTGGAACTGTTGAGAGTTCCGTGAACCACGCGCGTGCGCCGCCGCGAGATGAGAGCATGTTGCAACTCTGTTTTTCAACGCCTATGGCTTTAACTGTTACACATTAGCGCCAAAACGCTATTTATTGTTTGAATTTGGTATTAAAACTTTAACAATTTTAAAAGCTTAGACTTGAGTGACAGAGAGACGGAGGGAGAGCAGGGAAAGAAAATGCAGCTGAACGAATACGCTGCATGTTTAAATAGCGTAAAAAAAGAAAAAAAGAAAAGAATAACAACATGCAATATGTGGCGGCCGGTGTTGATTCTGTGGCGCACCGCCACAAATTAGTCTGTGTGGGAAACACTGAAGCTAGAATAAAATGTAAAACATTTTTTTTTTTTAAAGCAGAGGGTCTGTTTTTTCTTTTGATATATTGCATGTTCAGATATTCATACAACAAAATATTATGGGCCATTATCTGGGCCATTACATTTTTGTGAAAATGATCAAAAACCTTAGGGGTGGCTGGCAACTTTTTTTAAAAACGCTGGCGGGGAAAGAGTTTTAAAGTCGCCATAAAATGGAAGTTGCGATATGCTTTTCTTCTCTATTGTGACGTATATTCGAGTGAAACAGCTTATCAAACAAGAGAAAATGTTGGGCGGGACTTCCATCTGGATTTGATTGGATGGTTGGATAGTTGTTGTTTGCTTTTGCTGTCATCTCATGTGACTGGCGTGAGGGCGGCCAGTAAACACACCATTAGAGAAGAGATGTTGCTAGAGGGAGGGGAAGTTATTTTGATTTAAGATTATAAGGGCACAAGACAAAAAACTATTATGTGCACGGATAAATCATTTATAATGCTGGAATTTTCCATTAAAACATCAATTTTGATGTCATGGTGACATTAAAGACCACATGAAATGGCTTGGCGAGTGCAGTTTCCTTGATATATTTCCTATTGAAATAGAAAGTTTGGGTGGAGCAACCCTTTATTTTGTAAACAGCTGGGAGACATTACATTGAAAAAAATATTTTAAACAACTTTAAAAGATACTCTATTTGTTACAGCCAAATGTATTCTTTTTGTCATTGGACAAAGATGCAAAATGAGCCAATACTTGTTTTCCAGAAGAGTACACTAGCTTAACTTTGATTACATGGGATCTTTAAGAATTCGTTGTCCAATAAAACTTGAAACAAGTCAAATATACAAAAAGCCTGTATATTTGACCACAACGACTATCAGCAGCTTTGTTTTAGCTGTAGAAATAAAAGATTCCCCCAGTGTCCCACTGTGTGATTGTGATGGACATAAAATACTGGACAAACATCACTGAGCAGCTGCCAAGTGTTACAGTGTGGGAATGTGCTGAGGAAGGAGAATGAATTCATGGTGTTTTCCACGACTCCATTCACCGCAGAGCAGAGTTTCCCTCCGATAACAAAGCTGTCTTTGGATATGTTTGTCCTGTGTCTCTAATAATTGCTCATGATTGATTAGTAAGGCATATGGAATGCTGGCCTTCAATGAGTCTAGGGGAAACTTTTTTCAATTTCTTTGAGGTTGAGGTTATAAAATAAAATAAACATTATGACACTACATTTAGATCATTGATTATAAAGGAGAAAACGGGTTTATAAAACAAGAGTACAATATTAAATCTCTTCAAAACTGGTCATTTTCATTCATTTATTAAAGTATTTTTCAGCATTACAATTTGATAGACAGATGGTTATATCTCAAAAAATGTGTTAATGCATTTGATAGATCAACTTTGTCTGAGCAGAACAGCCGGGCACTGCTGTGTTCTTGTGCAAAGCCGGATTGGTTACAGCAATACTTCATCTCTAGCTGGATGGAAGGGCTAGTATACTTTAGTATTACTTAACAGAAGGAAACTTGTGCAACACAGATCCGTTTTTTTTCACAATGTCAGTTGCAATTCATCAACCCCACCCCAAAACTGACCAGTTTTCTAAAAGTTTGAACAGTTGTGCATGTCACACTGAATGACTGGTCTCTGAAATGTAGTTGTTAAATTTTTATAAATTCTTTGTTTTTGCAGAAGGGATTCACTCCCCTGCATGTTGCTGCCAAATACGGAAAGATTGAAGTTGCTAACTTATTGCTACAGAAGCGAGCACCACCTGACGCATCTGGAAAGGTAAAAGTGTCTACTTGCACTTATGGTTATAGATTGTTGATTACTATCTTTAATGCACAACAGGGATGAGCAACTTCGGTCCTGGAGGGCCACTGTCCTGTAGATTTTAGCTCCAACCCTAATATCTGAACAATGTCTTCAGGATTACTAGAAATCTACAGGCAGGTGAGTTTTTGTCGGGGTTGAAGCTAAACTTTGCAGGACAGTGGCCCTCCAGGACCAAAGATGTTATGGGTTTGTCATCACGGCCATCCTTCGGTTTCTGGTATGGTAACATGACCACGGTAAGAAATGAAGCATTGATTTTCCTTGCTAAGCATCTGTTGAAAGGAGGGATTTTGGATGAGAGACATACATAAGGGACACATTTGAATTATTTGTGTAATGTCTAAAATGGTTACATCTGTTTTCCAACTCAGCAAACAAACAATTATTTTTAATACAAAGATGTGACAGCATGCCAACATATGCTGGCATGACATACTATATATGCTTCGAAGACAAATAGACAGATGTATAAATGTATGTTAGTTATCATATAGTTTTTGCGTCACACTTAAAATAAACTCTCATTCCAACTCTCATGCATTTGCATGTGTATGAATGGAAGCGAATGAAACACAAATTCAAGTGTGACCGCACCATTAAGACCTCACGAAATGAAAAGCAGGTATATGAATTTAAAATCTTTCATTTCGTGGGGTCTTTAATAAATACAGTTGTGCTCAAAATTATTCATACCCTTGGTAAATATGACCAAAAAAGGCTGTGAAAATAAATCTGCATTGTTAATCCTTTTGATATTTTATTTTTAAAATTTACAAAAATCTATTTTTTCATTTGGAGAATAAATTTTTTAAATGGGGGATAAATCTCATTATGAAATAAATGTTTTTCTCTAATACACATTGCTCACAATCCATCATACCCTTTTATTCAATACTTTTTGCCAAGATAACATCTCTGAGTCTTCTCCTATAATGCCTGATGAGTTTGGAGAACACCTGACAAGAGATCAGAGACAATTCCATCATACAGAATCTCTCTAGAATTCCCAGATCCATGTTGGTGCTTCTTCACTTCAGTTCACCCCACTCATCTTCTATAGGGTTCAGGCAGGGAACTGGGATGGCCATGGTAGAAGCTTAATTTTGAGTTGATTTTGATGTTTTTGTTTTTTTTCATTGTCCTGTTGGAAGATCCAACCTTGGCCCAAGATTTCTAGCAGAGGCGGTCAGGTTTTGATTTTTTATCTTTTGCTGTTTGATAGAATCCATGATGCCATGTGTCTGAACAAGATGTCTAGGATCTGGCAGAAAAATAGGTATATTTCACTGTACACATGGGGTACTTTTTTATCCCTGTGTGTACCAAACCCATCATGAATGTTTGCTGACAAAAAACTCTTCTTCTTTTTTTCATCTGATCATAGAAAGTTTGAAAAGTAACTGACACGACTGGAACTTCAGACAGGATCTGGTTCTATGGTCAGATGAAAAAAAAAAAGAGCTTTTTGTCAGCAAACACTCAAGATGGGTTTGGTGCACACATGGATAAAAAGTACCCCATGCCCACTGTTAAATATATATTGTGGGCCTATTTTTCTTCCAGAGATCCTGGACATCTTGTTCAGATACATGGCATCATGGATTCTATTAAATACCAACAGATAAAAAAATTAAACCTGACTGTCCCAGCTAGAAATCATATAATGGGCCAAGGTTGGACCTTCCAACAAGGACAGTGATCCAAAAAAACATCAAAATCAAAAACAAAAAAATTGTCACTGAGCACAAAATGAATCTTCTGCCATGGCCAACCCAGTTCCCTGTCTGAACCCTATAGAAGATGAGTGGGGTGAACTGAAGAGAAGAAGCACCAACATGGATCTGGGAATCTGAAGGATCTAGAGATTCTGGATGGAGTAATGATCTCTGATCTCTTGTCAGTTGTTCTCCAAACTCATCAGGCATTATAGGAGAAGACTCAGAGCGGTTATCTTGAGAAAATGAGGTTGCAAAAAGTATTGAATAAAAGTGTATTATTAATTGTGAGCAATGTGTATTAGAGAAAAACATTTATTTCATAATGATATTTTCCCCACATTTAGAATTCTTATTCTCCAATGAAAGGTTAGAATTTTATACATTTTTAAAACAAAAGATCAAAAGGATTAACAACGCAGATTTATTTTAACAGCCTTCTTTGGTCATATTTACCAAGAATATTAATAATTTTGAGCGCAACTGTATAATCACCATGTGCTTAATGTTAATATTTTGTGTAGTTGCTTATAAATACACAATGCTACTATCATTAAAAACATAGTAACTGTAATGTAAAATGTTAAACAGTTCTATTACCCAGTAAGTATGCTTACGTTGCAGAGATCATCGTGAATGCTTTCTTCATTCTTCTAGATGAAAACACACTTTGGAGAGGCACTTGTATGCTATCAGGATACTATCATTTCCCAGACATGCCAGAGGTTTCATTCGCGAATGTGTACTGGCTAAATTTACTCTCCAAAGCTAAAAGCTGATTGATTTATAACGGCACCTGTTTCACACACCCCAGCTTTGAGCTCTCAGCCAATAATAGCTGTATATCTATGTGTGTGTGTGTGTGTGTGTTTTTAGAGTGGACTAACCCCACTGCATGTTGCTGCACACTACGATAACCAGAAAGTGGCCCTCCTCCTGTTGGACCAAGGAGCATCCCCACACGCAGCAGCGAAGGTATCAGGAAACCCTTACCGCATCTGTCTACTGACCACAATAGCTCAACTAGCACACACAAATCTCATCCAAACGCAACCACACGCACACACACAAACACACATAGACGTGATGAAGAAATATGGCCGCAGACCAAACGGCTGCACACATGCTCTCACAAAACCTCCTCCACCCTACATCATTTTTGTCATTTTTTTTCTAATCCACCCACTGTAACCTCAGGGGATGGTAAGCTTGTACACATTTTTATCGCTTTGAAAAGAAGAAGTTCTTGAAAACTGTGTACTTCTGTGGTTAATGTTGTTTTAACACATTGCGCACGGGTAGTTCACCTAAAAATAAAAGTTCTGTCATCATTTATTCATCCTCAAGTCAAGATCAGAAAACAGTATGACTATTTCTACACAGAGTTTTGTGTTCTTTGTGAAGGTTGGAAGTCATCGGTCGCCCCAATGTTTTCATTCTATGTAAAAGAGCAGCTTGGCCATTCTGTATTATGCTTTTAACAATTAGCTGTTTCTGCTCACCCTCTGAAACGGTGCTTCTAGGGTTTGTCATATGATTTCTCTCTGAACTTCTGGTCACTTCTGAGATCTGAGCAGAAACTGCCTAGCTGTCTACTGCCAATATAGACAACTAAGCCTTCTAAGGACGCATCCTAACCAAGATGAATCCCCATAAGTGACTGATTTGGACTATCAACATAGGCGCAACAACTCTTTGTCACTCGAAATATCAGGCTGCACAGGAGACAATAGCCCCGTTTCCATCAACACGGAACAATTTGTCCCTGTAACTTTTTTCCCATTAACTTTTTTTCTCCCAGACCTGTTGCTGTCTGTGTTTCAATTGCGATCTAAAGTACTGTGAAGATTAATCTGGATTTTGTCCTGGATTTTGTCGCATATAAGCTTAATAAAGCCTGAACCTCATCGTCTGTCCATCTGTCGTATTTTTTAAAACTCCATTGTTGATTCGAATAGCAAACAACTCTTACTGCACGCACCGCAACAAACTTTTAAAAATGGTGGTTGAAATAAAATTCTGCATTGAGTCAACCAATTCAAAATGCTGCGTGAACTCAACCAATCAGCATGTTCAGTGCCCCAAGTCCCACCCCCGAAAGTTCCTGAACTTTGAAAAAGTACTACCTCATGAGCAGGGACTTTTTGAGGGGGAAATTTTTACCTGGAACTTCATTTAGTCCCTGATCCCTGTGGTCAAAACACACCGAGTACCACCCCAAAGTTCCTAGTTCCTGGGGAAAGTTCCTGTGGTGGAAGCGCGGCTATAGTAGTGGAACAGTCGGTTCCAGAAATAAAAACTCATTCATTTTCTTTACAGAGGAATTGATTTTTAACAATAACTTATAAACCTTTAAAGACCGAAATTTGTGGTGAAAAACGACATTAACCCATAATGTAATGCACTTAAAATTCCACCAATCAGAGAGTCGTGGCAAGCAAAACATGCCAAAAGTGCTCATTAGCTCATATCACTCCCATGTCGCACTGCAAATGCTACATTATGCTACGCTTTTAAAATAATCTGGCTTGGTTCATGGCTTATAATGCTTTAAAGACTTTTTTAAAATCCCTATGGGAGAAATGAATGGAAAAATACTTCCAGAACAAACGCAGCTGTAAAAGTAAGTGTGCACTGTTGCACAACTGATGTTAGCATGTTGCTACGTTAATGAGCATAATTATTGGGTAAATTGTCATATTTTTATCAATATTTGTCGATATTAAATGTATTACATGACTTGGATTGGTATATGTGATTCAGCTTCATCAGAATCAAAACAAGTTTTTTTAGAGGCTGCATAATAATTTTTTTAACTGCAATCATGTTGGGAATGAGTCTATGATGTCATACAATATGGTCTACATATGCCACTTTTGGAACGGAGCACAGAGATCTGGAAGTTTAATGAATCAGTTCTCTCATAGTCTTAATTAATAAACCCATCTTTAATTGTATCTGTCATTTTTTCCACAGTTTTTTTGTTTGAACTTGAATAGAGAGTCCATGTGTTCACGCTTTTGAACTGTTTGTGTTGTTTTGTCCACCCTGCAATGGCTCAGTGTGAACCCTAAACAAATACAGTGACCCAGATACTGCCTTTGTTCCTTCACAACGAACAGCAGCCAGGCCTGGCATGTGGAGAACACTAACTGACTCACGGTTTTGGATGGGAGCGCTCTCCATTGACCTCACTGGCTGACACCTCAGTATTCACTAGCTGTTGAGAAACAAGATCTTTTTATTCTTATGCTTAGTCCGACTAGCTTTACTCGCTTTCTCCACCTTTCAGCCATCGTTCCACTCTTAATCTGTGAGGTTAGAAGCAAAACGCTGCTGTCAACATGTTCCTGTTTTGGAAATGTCATAAATCTAAGGTTTTAGTGTGGTTATAGTGGTTTGGCCGCATGTGGCTTAGTTCTGTGTAGGGGCTGGATGAGCAAAAAAATACAGTAAAACATAGTTAAATCAAGTAAAAAATGTTTTACACAAAACTTTAGTTCCCCTTCGAGGGAACTCGCACTGCGTCGTCGAGTGACAACACTCTGGGAACGCCCTCAGCGTTACGCATCTGAAGCATGAATGAAATCAAGCCAATCTGATTGGTGGTGCGTCGTGACGTAGTAGATGACGGCATACCCGGAAGATACAAAAAGGAAGCTGATGCAAACACACACTAGCTTTTTGCTCTTCAGCGAAGCGCTATATGTCATTTTGTCTGTCTATTTGGTGTTGTTTGTCACAAAATATATCACAGAAAGTAGGGGTGTAACGGATCGCAGTTGATCCGTGATTCGTACGGATCACGACCCACGGTTCGGCACGCACGTGACCCGCGGATTTATTGTGCATTTTTTTAAAACTTGTGGATTAAGCTGAATTGTTTAGCGATCGCAGGCTAAAAGCCAGTTTTTCTGCCGATATTGCTTTTTAAGTGATCTCGTTCCTTTAAACTCGATGCTGAGTTTCAGAGAAACACATGTGTTCACGTGAACAGGGCATGTTAATCAGTCAGCAGTGGCTAGCGGAGGAGCAGAAGAACTTGAAAAGCCTCCCGCATCATTCAAATCACGTGTATGGGAGCATTTTGGCTTCCCCGTAAAATATAATGATGACGGAAGAAGGGTGGTGGACAAAACTCTAACAGTAATGTAGGCACTGTGGCACGAGAAAGCCGTATGAAAGTGGCGCATACATAGAGCATGGCACCTGCTGACGCCCGTTTCACACATACTCCGTTTGCAGAGCGTAGGCGGTGCGTATTTTTTCCGTGCCCATGTTAACAGATACAGTTTTCACTGCACGTGGCGGCTTCGGTCCGTCAGTGCGTTCCGGGAGCGCGTATACAGCTGTGCTGATCGTTTCTGCTCAGAGTCTATTTTTTGATGTGCTGGCGCTGAATTAAAGTAACAGCGCATCCGCATTAAAACAAACATATCGATGCGAAAATCTAGTAATTCCATCACAGATGCATATAATGTAACGTCTACTCTGTTTCAAAGTCAACACATGGCTTTTTGTCTCGAGTAAAGCAAGGAAAACGGCCTTTAAGTGAACAAGGAGAAATAATGGAGAGCACCTGTCCTTTCTTGGAGGTTGAAAAACAAAGTTCTTTATGACCTGCAAGATTTCTTAAAATGTTTATTTTAACATAGTCTATTGTCTGTTTTGCAACTTGCATGAGCAACGTAATATATACATCTAAAGTAGGTACTGGGCCATATAAATACAAAGTAATGAATTCAATAAAACGTTGTTTAAGTGTAGTGTGTTTAAACATGATATCTATAAAATAGTGTATAGGCCTACAAAGAGAATTGCAATGCTGACAAGTGTGAGAGGTTTACTCTCTCCCCTGAGAATGTTGACATCCTAATCTTTATAAACAATTAAAAAAAAAGCTCTGGCCCATTTTCACGTCAGGCTGTTTTTAGTCAAATTTGATTTATTCAGATGGTTATTTATTTATTTTATTTTTGTTAACACCAAAAGTTCCTTGTTAACCTATAAACCATATAGGTTATGTTAACACCAAAAGTTTTCATGTAATAAATGGAAAGCAAATAAAAATAGTCTCCTCCCCCTTTTATTCTGATCCGAAAAATGATCCGATCCGTGACTCATGATCCGTAGTCAATCCGAACCGTGAGTTTTGTGATCCGTTGCACCCCTAACAGAAAGTATGGCTAGTGGGCAACAGTTCACGAGGTGTGTGCATCCGTGTCCGCGATTCCTTTCGGGCACGGACACACACCTTTTGTGTGTGCAATGCCTGGGTGTGCAGCACGCTAGGGCGGCTCTCGAGGGAGCCGCCTGTGGCGAATGTGAAAAGCTGCCGCTCAAAGTGTTGCGCTCACGGCTGGCCGTGTTCAATGAGGCCGGCCAAGCCCGCGAGCCCCAGGCACTGAGGCACAGCGGCGCCGTAGATCATGGGGCTCGCAACGGGACCTCGTGACAGGATACGGGACTGTTGAGGCACTTTCCCCATCCTCGTCCGAGGAGTCCGATGTTCTTCCGCCCCGTGAGGAAGCCCGCGAGGCGGCTTCTTCCCGCGGGGCGGAGAACCCGATGCTGCAGCTATCCGGCTCCGAGGAGTCGGATGTGCTGAGTGTCGAGGCGGGTGATGTGGAGCCTGAGCCATCGCTTCACACACCCGCTCCAGAGGAGCTAGTGGAGGTTTTGACCCGCGCTGTGGCCAAGTTGAACATCGATTGGCCACAAGAAGAACCTGAAATCCAGCCGCCCAGTAAGCTGGATGAACGGTTCTTCAGGCGCGTTCTTTAAAGTACAGGGGGCGGCCGAACAGGGTTATGGGACGCTGCCAAGGGTAGAGGAGTCTCTCGCGAGCTACCTCTCTCCCGAGGCCGCTTCGTCCCTGAAGGCCCCGGTGTTGCCTACCAAACCAGCGCGCGATACATCTGTGCTGATGGGTAGGGCATATATGGCGGCTGGGCGGGCTGGTAGCTGCCTGCACACTATGGCGGTGTTGCAGGCCTACCAGCCCGACCTCCTCAAGGAGCTCGATGAGGGCGAGGGCCCGTCTCCGGACGATGTCCTCGAATTAAGGAAGGCCACCGATTTGTCTCTCCGCATTGCCAAGGAGACGGCCCGTTCCATCGGCCGCTCCATGGCGGGCATGGTTTGTGTGGAGAGACATCTCTGGTTAAACCTGTCGGGATGAAGGAGAGAGAGAAACACTTTCTCCTAGACTCCCCGGTCTCGCCTTCTGGACTTTGCGGCGGCGCGGTTAACACCGTCGTTGAGAGGTTCCAGGAGGTGAGAAAACAGGCGGCGGCCTTCCAGCAATACCTCCCTCGTCGGTCCAGCTCCTCGGGGAAGGCTGTCTCAAGGGGACAGTCTCGGCCGTCTACTAGCTCCTCGCACCGGCAGGTGCAGAAAGAGAGCGTTGCTTCTCGCGCCCCTCCTGAGGGAGCTTGGCAAAAGAGGCGGCGCTCTCGTGGCAAGCCTTCCGAGCCTAAGGCCGATCTGAGGACCGTCCTTCAGGCGAAGAAGGCTGCCACCAAGCGGTCCTAGCTGCGGCTGGATCGCTGAGAGCTGCCCCCCCAGGGGCGGAACGACCGAGGTCGTTCTCCCCCTGGAGCTCTCGGGAGATCAGTGCTGTGTTCCCGCCGTCACTGACGCTTCGGGCCTCACTGATCTCCTGCACGCGCGTGCTGTCTTCGCTGCCTCCAACAGGACTTGCGGCTGGACAGCAAACGTGTGCACCCACCGAAAATCGTTCCCGACTTCTCCCTGCCGGTCAGCCGCTTCAGGGGGTCGGGAACGAGGCTCGGTTGACACCCGAGGCCAGCCTCGAGAGGCTGGTTCCCTTAGTAGATTATCTTGGCGCATGGAAATGCCTTCCGAGTGTATCTACATGGGTCCTGCTGACTGTAGAGCTGGGTTACAGGCTGCAGTTCGGTTCTCCTCCCCCGAGTTTCAACGGGGTGGTCCGGACTGTGGTCGGCCCAGAGCAGGTTCGGGTTATGGAACAAGAAGTACAAGCCCTGTTAGCCAAGGAAGCCATAGAGCGGGTTCCTTTGGCGGACAGGGACTCCGGGTTCTACAGCCGGTACTTCATAGTTCCCAAGAAGGATGGTGGGTTGCGTCCGATAATAGATCTCAGGCTCCTGAATCGGTCTCTGAGGAGATTCAGGTTCAGGATGCTCACAATTCCAGCCATCGTGAGTCAGATCCAGTCCGAGGACTGGTTCGTCACGATAGATCTAAAGGACGCATACTTCCACATTTTCATCCTTCCAACCCACAGGAAGTTCCTGAGGTTCGCTTTCGGGGGCGAAGCGTACCAATATCGGGTTCTTCTCTTCGGCCTGGCACTCTCCCCTCGCACCTTCACCAAGTGTATGGATGCAGCACTGGCTCCACTGAGACTCCAGGGCATCCGTATACTAAATTACATCGACGACTGGCTCATTCTGGCCAGGTCGCGCGATGTGGCGGTTCGGCATCGAGATGTCGTTCTAGCCCACATAAGGTGCTTGGGGCTGAGACTCAACACAAAAAAGAGCGTGTTGACGCCCTCCCAGCGGACTACGTTCCTGGGAGTTGTATGGGATTCCACGTCGATGCGGGCACAAATGTCCCCCGCACGCGTGGAATCCATACTGGCGTCGGTCTCCAGAGTGAAGCCAGGCCGCAGCCTCACTGTGAAGCAGTTCCAGAGACTGCTGGGGCTCATGGCAGCAGCGTCCAACGTGATACCTTTTGGCCTGCTGCACATGAGATCCCTACAGTGGTGGCTGAGGGCCAAAGGGTTTTCCCCGCGGGGAAATCCGTTTCGTATGATCAGGGTAACGCGCAAATGCCTTCGTTCCCTCGTCATATGGCGGAAACCTTGGTTCCTGTCCCAAGGACCAGTGCTGGGAGCATCATGTTGCCGGAAAGCTGTTTCAACAGATGCTTCCCTCACTGGTTGGGGCGCGGTCATGGAAGGCCGGTTTGCGAGAGGTCTGTGGGAGACCCGGCATTCTTCATGGCACATCAACTGCCTGGAGATGCTGGCGGTCTACAAAGCTCTGAGGAGCTTTTACCCGGACCTCCGCGGCCACCATGTCCTGATACGCTCAGACAACACTTCGGTTGTCGCGTATCTGAATCACCAGGGGGGTTTGAGGTCGCGCCCTCTATGCAGACTGGCGCATCAAATCCTCCTGTGGTCCCAGGGGAAATTATCGTCCCTCAGGGCGATATACATTCCTGGGGACCAAAATAAGGGAGCAGACATCCTGTCGAGGCAGGGGCTGAGGCCCGGGGAGTGGCGACTCCACCCAGAGGTGGTGGAGGCCATGTGCGAGAGATTCGGCCCAGTGGAAGTGGACCTTTTCGCGTCTCGAGAGACGTCCCACTGTCCACTGTGGTTTTCTCTCAGGCATCCAGCTCCGTTAGGGCTGGATGCCATGATGCAGACGTGGCCGAGGCTGCGTCTGTACGCATTTCCCCCGATCGCTCTGCTCCCGGGAGTTCTGGAGCGAGTCCGCCGGGAGGGCATCAGCCTGCTCTTAGTAGCACCCCGGTGGCCCACTCGAGTATGGTTCTCGGATATCATAGCTCTGCTAGACGGCCTTCCATGGCAGGTTCCTCTGAGGAGGGATCTGCTCTCTCAGGCAGGGGGCACAATACATCACCCCCGGCCAGAGTTGTGGAGCCTCTGGGTCTGGCCCCTGAGGGGGCTCAGTACCTAGAGGCGGGCCTGTCAGCAGAGGTAGTCGAGACCTTACTCAGCTCCAGGGCTCCTTCTACCAGGAGACTGTACAGCCTCAAGTGGAATGTATTTTCCACTTGGTGTAGAGAGCGTGAGGTGGATCCAGTTAACTGCCCAGTGGCTTCAGTGCTGGAGTTCCTCCAAGATCGCTTCTCCGCTGGTCTTACCCCGTCCACCCTAAAGGTGTACGTGGCTGCCCTTGGGGCTTTCCACGCACCTCTAGGTGATGGACCTTTGGGGAAGCACCACCTGGTTGTACAGTTCCTCCGTGGGGCTCGGAGGATGAGGCCGGTAGCTCGCTCCAGAGTCCCAACCTGGGACCTGGCGGTGGTTCTGGAAGGGTTGGCTGAGGCCCCCTTCGAGCCACTGGAGCTGGCTGAGCCTAAGAACCTGACCTTGAAGGTGGCCTTCCTACTCGCCATTACCTCTCTGAGGAGAGTGGGAGATCTCCAGGCCTTGGCGGTCACGCCAACCTGCCTGGAGTTTGCCCCCGGCAGAGTAAGGGCCATTCTTCACCCTAGACCGGGTTACATTCCCAAGGTTCCATCTCAGGGAGCCCGGTCCCTGGTTCTTCAGGCTTTCCATCCCCCTCCCCACCTGACGGCGGAAGAGGAGAGACTTCATCTGCTCTGCCCGGTCAGAGCTCTGAGTATTTATCTAGAGAAGTCTTCCCATTGGAGAAGTTCAGACCAGTTGTTGGTGTGCTTTGGCTCACCCAAGAAGGGGCTGCCTGCGTCAACTCAGACGATCAGTAACTGGATCATCCAGGCTATAGCCACGGCTTATAGGGTGCGCAATTTGCCTTCACCCATGGCCGTGAGGGCCCATTCCACCAGGAGCATGGCTTCCTCAGTGGCCCTCCTTTCTGGCGTCTCGCTTCAAGAAGTATGCGAGGCGGCCGGGTGGGCCACCCCGCACACCTTCATAAGATTCTACAGTCTGCACCTCCCGGTGACGCCTGGTGCTCGATTTCTTGCGTCCTAAGTGTGCCTGGGTACCCAGCTTCACACTGGGACGTGGGGTGACTTGGTGTGGCCTAGTGGGTATTAACGTTCCCAGAGTGTTGTCACTTGACGACGCAGTGCGAGTTCCCTCGAAGGGGAACGTCTCGGGTTATGACTATAACCCTTGTTCCCCGAGAAGGGAACGAGACACTGCGTCTCGTCGCCACACCTATCAAGGCTAGAGCGCTTGCTTCATCGCAAAAGAGCTAGTGTGTGTTTGCATCAGCTTCCTTTTTGTATCTTCCGGGTATGCCATCATCTACTACGTCACGACGCACCACCAATCAGATTGGCTTGATTTCATTCATGCTTCAGATGCGTAATGCTGAGGGCGTTCCCAGAGTGTTGTCACTCGACGACGCAGTGTCTCGTTCCCTTCTCGGGGAACAAGGGTTATAGTCATAACCCGAGACGTTTTGAAGTTATACTGTATATTTTTTTTATTTTCATTTTGAAAAATGGCCCACAGGAATTTCCATTAAAATTTGTAAGCGATTATGCAAATTAATCTTTGAATCAGAGTTGTGAATAGATGTTACTTAAAGTGTGTAGTATTTATGAGGATCTATTGACAGAAATGCAATATAATGTACATGACTATGTTTTCAGTTGTGTATAAAGACCTTACATAATGAACCGTTATGTTTTTATTACCTTAGAATGAGCCATTTCTATCTACATACACCGCGGGTCCCCTTACAGTGAAGTCACCATTTTATGCCGTCATGTTTCTACAGTAGCCCTAAATGGACAAACTGCTCTACAGAGCGCTAGCTACTCTCTGCTGTCTCAGATGATGACATATTTGTCCTGTGTCGGCCACCGTAGCTTCTCTATGTGCTTCAAAAGGGAGGGGTGAGCGGTGGGCGGTTGCAATTCGCAACCTTATCGCTAGATGCCGCTAAAATTTACACAGTGCACCTTTAATTTAATATTACATATTTTTTTGTGAAATTTATATTGTGATTAACCAAAATATCGCCCAGTTCTAGTGCTATGCCAAAAGGCAACATGAGAAATATATACAGTAGGTCCAACACATCATTGGTGTACAATTCATCGGTTTACCTTTCAAGTCAAGTCAAATTTATTTGTATAGCACTTTTCACAATGCACATTGCTCCAAAACAACTTTACAGAAAGTTATACTGTTATGTCTATAATGCCTCAGGCTAGGTTCACACTGTGAGCCTTGTTCACACTGTGTGCTCAATTCTAATTTATTGCTCAGAAACGATCAGATCAGATTTTTTTTGTATAGCTGTTCACATTGTTGCTTTAAATGTGGCCAATATCAGATTCCAGTGTGAACAGATCATGGTCATGAACTGACCCGCACGCACAAAAGAACGATAACAACAACAACAACAACAACAAAAAACACATCACAAGCACGCTGTCATACTGAAGTAAACACAGAGAACTTTAAAGTAATGTGGTCAGCCATGGAAGCCAGCGAATTTATGCGTAGGCAATATAAAAAAACAAAGAAGAGGATGCCGTAAAAGAGCAGAGTTTTTAAACATTTATGATACTAGCCCTCGTGTTTTGCTTGTATATAGAGCTGTCACTGTAATACTTCTGAGTTCGCAACTGTCTTGATAACTTTGGGTATGTAAAATCTTTGAAGTGACTCCCATGAGCACAGAATTGTGATGAATGTTGCTCTTGAGTGATGTAAAAGTCTCAAGAATTCCGATATGATTGTTCAGACTTAGGTCGCATTGCAAAACATCTGACCAGTATTGGATTTCGGACCACATATGGAAATGGCCTAGACTGGGTAAACCCAGCCCGATCTGTCGGCGATTTGATTTCGCCCTGCAGCTCAGGCTGAAAACCGGTATATTTTTCTATCCTGCTTTTGTTACAAATCTGCGGGGACCAATCACAAACTGGCTTATCCACCTGGCACACTATTGGCGGGTTTAACTAGACTGGGTAAGCCCAGCCCGATATGCTGGCAATTTGATTTCGCCTTGCAGCTGTACGTCACCTGGTTTGTTGTTCTGATTGGTTGAAGGACTATCCAATTGCGTATAGAGTCATTTGAACTATGCCCGTTGATCACGCCTCTTGTGCAAGTAGAAAATACAGAGCAGACTCCCCAGACTAATGTTCAATCTTAAAAGAATGAGCTTGGTCTGTTGATATGGCCCAAATCAGAATTGAAAAGATCAGATTCCATGTGGTTTGTGCTGTTCACACTGTCATGACAAAAACAGATCTGAGTCGCACATGAGCAAAAATTTGGGCCGCATTTACCTGCAGTCTGAACGTAGCCTCTGGCACACGTTTGAGCATTCAAAGGCAATTAAGACATTTAAATGTTGTTGGGTTTTGTAATATTAAGAGATTTAAACATTGGTCAGTTTTGTTCAAAGCAAGAGTAAGTGATTTTCATAAAGTATTAAAGAATATATAAATCGACTTTGCCATTTAAAAGTCTGAAAAGTCTGATGCTTGGGTACACAAAGAGAAAGTATTTGAGGGTTTTAGACAAAGGTAAGCAAGAGTAGACCATTCTCACAAAGCATTTATAAAGATTATGATTTGGTTGTCTGTGGAAAAATAGCTGGTTGTCAAAGAGTCTGATATGAGTTTAACATTTTACAAATTGAATTGGGAGTCACTGAAGCAACAATGTTGAGAAATATAGAGTATGGCTTTAATTGCAGTAAGTAGAGTCTCTAAATTTTAAACATAATTACTATAACATGATGGTATTCTTTACTGTACGTTCAGTGCCTAATATCAATCCTCCACACTGTTTACACACCGTTAAAAAGTTAAAGTAGTATTCTGAGAGTAAATAGTGTTCCAGGACAAGCTCCTGCATGTTATCGTTGTTATTGTCTGGATGCCCATAGAAAATTTTTCACTTGCTTTCCCTCCCAGAATGGCTATACTCCTCTGCACATAGCTGCCAAGAAGAACCAGATGGAGATAGCGACCACTCTACTTGAGTACGGAGCTGATACCAATGCCATGACGCGCCAGGGCATCAGTCCTCTCCACCTGGCATCCCAGGAGGGCAATGTTGACATGGTCACGCTCCTGCTCGCCCGTGAAGCCGCCGTCAATCTGGGAAACAAGGTGAAAAATGAGCTCAGTTACTTTATGATGCTATTCCACAAAGAGCATAGTCAACAGTATTATAATTCTTTCATTTAACTTACAATTTGCTTTTGGGTGAGTGAAATTTGTAAAAGGAAATGATGATGACCTCATTAACATCAAATCCAAATTTAATTTACTTTAATTATCAGCTCCGTCAGTATAAGGGATGATTAATTTCTGCATGATTTGTCATATCTACGCAGTTATGTCACTAAATTGGTTAATGCATTTTTATGTCAGAGTGGACTGACCCCTCTTCACCTGGCGGCTCAAGAGGACAAGGTCAATGTTTCAGAAGTGCTGGTTAATCATGGTGCCACAGTAGACCCAGAGACTAAGGTATTGTATACACACACACACACACAAGCACATATTTGGGTTTCCATGTTTTATTGGGGACTTTCTATCAAGACAATGATATTTATATCCCTAACCCTACCCCTACACACAACCCTCACAGAAAAGATTCTGCATTTTTACATTTTCAAAAAACAACATTTAGTGTAATTCATAAGCTGTTTTCCTCATGGGGACCAAAACTGTCCCCACAAGATCAAACGTCCTGGGTTATGACTATAACCCTTGTTCCCTGAGAAGGGAACGAGACACTGTGTCGCCTTGCCACGCCTCTCCATGCCTGGGAGCGAAGTGCTTCATCGCGAAAAAGCTAGCGCTGTTGTGTTTCGCCGTCCCTTTATACTTCCGGGTATGCCGTCACATACTACGTCATGACGTAGCACCAATCAGGATCGGTCTTAGTTTCATTCATGCTTCAGACGCGCAACGTCCCCAAAGTGTCTTTCTCACGACGCAGTGAGAGTTCCCTTGAAAGGGAACTTTTTTTGGTATATTTTGTCTCCACAACATAGGGAATACTTGATCCACACATACACACACACATTGTGTTTTCATGTTTTATGGGGACTTTCCATAGACATAATCATTTTTATACTGTACAAACTGTATATTATATCCCCTTACACTAACCCTACCCCTAAACCTACCCTAAAGGCCTGTGCACACCGGGACGATTTTTCGGCGCGTCTTTGTGTTCACACCCAAGTGATTTTCACTGGCAATTTGCGTGAGTGAAGGTGCAAATTCAATAGATGGCGCTCCCAGTACACAAGGTGGTGTACACTTTACGCTTCTGACACTCGTTTGTCACACAGAAGAAGAAGAGAGACAGTATGTATGTGCTTGCCAAAACCATAGACAGATCAAAGAAATGGAATGGACAGAGAAAATGAAAGAAATGGACAGAGCGACCCCATAGACTTCAATGGAGAAAACTGAAGTCAGGTAGAAGCACTCACTTCCTGATGGCTGAGCGTACTGCGCAGCCTCGGACTGAGCTTGACGACGTAGATGTGACGTGAGCAACCTGTCTGACAGTTCTAAGACATCTAGTAGTTGTGCAAAGTGAAATCTGAATCACTGAATCTTGCCGAGACAGAGAGGGTGAGCAGGAGCAACTTTTGATGAATGAAGCAGGATCTGCAACATCTCTATCGGCGTTTATGCCTCCACGTCCCCCCGATTGCCTCATAGACAGTAAAAGATTGCCTATGAGCTTCTCCTCGGGTCTATACGGTAATTTGCTCAACAACGCGACACAGTTGTGTGGTTATGACGCAATCGTTAGCCTATATTTTACAAAAACAGCTTCAACGGGGCGATAGTGTAAGATACAAGGTAATGGAGTCTTTTATACATTGTTGTGTTTGTTTAGAAATAAACAATCGACGAATGGAGTCTTTAAACGCCTCAGATGTAAAGATATTCACTGTCAAAGTGAGGCCAAAATGAATGGGAGTCTATGGAATGCTAACAGCAGGTGATGGCTTGGTTAGCAATGGCTGCCCCTATGGAAGGTACGCTTTCCGGGGGCTGGATAACCCCCTTGGCCAAAACCATTCACACAGTTTTTTCTAATCGGCAAACAGCATTAGCAGCTTACTTCCTCTTCGTCGTATCAATGTGTGCTCGGCAAGACCAAGTGTGGTCTTGAGCGCCACCAAGTCATGTTTTACTGTAACTTCAGCAGCTCCAGGCACGTGAACTAAAGTGCCAATCTCATTGGTTGGACAGTTTTTAACGCGCCACGTCAAAACAAAAAAACGAACCTAAGGCGTTTACGCTTTTACACCTGCCGTTTTGCGCGTCGGTGTGCACACTCACATTGGCACCCTTTGTTTAGTCACAAGGCGTTAAACGTACGGAAATCGTCCCGGTGTGAACAGGCCAAACCTAAACCTACCTTTCTGCATTTTTACATTTTCAAAAAACATCACTTAGTATGATTTATAAGCTGTTTTCAAGGACAAGGATTTTGGATTTTGCCATCTTTGTGGGGACATTTTGTCCCCATAATGAAGGGATTACCAGGACACACACAAACACACACGTTAGGTTTCGGTATCTTTGTGGGGACTCTATAGACATAATGATTTTATACTGTACAAACTGTATTTTCTATCCCCTAAACCTACCCATCACAGAAATCTTTTTGCATTTTCAAATAAGAATCATTTAGTATGTTTATTAATCATTCCCTCATGTCCAATGTAGTTGATCTCAGGTTTTGCTATCCTTGTCAGATAGGTACT
Source organism: Gobio gobio (assembly GCF_949357685.1). Classification (NCBI taxonomy): domain Eukaryota; kingdom Metazoa; phylum Chordata; class Actinopteri; order Cypriniformes; family Gobionidae; genus Gobio; species Gobio gobio. The sequence goes on from NC_137113.1 coordinate 38,781,607, forward strand.
GTAGATAGATATGTGACATGCATCCGCATACTATGTCTGGCCAGTCTCCTCATTGGTCACTCATGTATAAACATCGAACGGCCCCGGCTCAAGGTCGTTCAGTGCGGCTCTCATATGTTGAGATAGTGTGAGATCGACAGACAGCACACAGATCAATACTCAACAGCACAATGACCCACAGAAAACACTCCCTCTCTGTGCACAGCGAATGAGGCAGAGCAATGATAAAGAACAAATGCTTATTATTACTTGCGTGTGGCATATAGCAAGAAATTAATTACTTATAAATAAATTATTCACTAAGCTCCGCCCTCCTTGTTATTGTTGCTGATTCAGAAAAGCTTTATAGAACATCCCATAGGATTGAACTGGAGACTATTTTGAACTTTTATGTGGTCATAAAGTAAAAAAAAAATATCCAAGGTTAATAACTATATCTCTATATCTCAAAAAATGTCTATGGGCTATTATTTTTTATAAGGTTAAGTGTGACTGTTTTTAGACATTTAAGAGCATTCTTTGAATATATTATGGCCCCTTTTATGTGTGAAAAATGTATGTGCTTGACTGGAAACTGAGTAATGTATGTCTCTGTGTTCTGGTTCAGATGTCATACACGCCCCTGCATGTCGCCTGTCACTATGGCAATGTGAAGATGGTGCACTTCCTCCTGAAGAACCAGGCTAAAGTCAACGCCAAAACTAAGGTTATTGAAATGTTCACAGAAAGCAGTGTGTTAGGCTGAGAAACTGCATTTCTTTAACAGTCTCTTGTTATATTTTCTGATTACCGGTGGTCCAAAATAAAGTTTTAATCTCTCATATCCTCTCATGTTCAGAATGGATACACACCTCTTCATCAGGCTGCTCAGCAGGGTCACACACACATCATTAACCTTCTGCTGCAGCATGGAGCCTCTCCGAATGAGCTTACAGTGGTGAGTCTCACAAAGTCTGAATTCCTGCTCCTCTTCAAAACAAGATGCCTCAAATCATTTTTAGGAGATGTTTGCTGATTTTTTGCCTGGTGCACTGTGAAATGAGAGAAAAATCCCATAAACTTACATTGAAGGAGCAGGAAGCAAAATTTTAAATTAAATTAAATTAAATTAAATTAAATTAAATTAAATTAAATTAAATTAAATTAAATTAAATTAAATTAAATTAAATTAAATTAAATTAAATTAAATTAAATTAAATTAAATTAAATTAAATTAAATTAAATTAAATTACTTTTATTTTGTTGAATAATTTCATTTCATTTATTTTTTATTTTGTTTATTGTTTTGTTTTAGAATATTTTATTTTATTTTAGAATATATTATATTATACACTGATGAGCCAAAACATTATGATTATGAGTTATTATATACATTATGAGTATTATTGAGATGGGGAATTTGGAGGCCAGGGCAACACCTTGAACTCTTCGTCATGTTCCTCAAACCATTCCTGAACAATGTGTGGGGTATTGAAAGGGTGCATTATCCTTCTGAAAGAGGCCACTTCCACCAGGGAACACCATTGTCATGAAGGGGTCTGCAACAATGTTTAGGCAGGTGGCACGTGTCACGTGATATGTCATTGATATGAGCATCACACTCATTGTCCCACTGTACATCTTGGTGCCATAACTCCCCAAGTAAACGGCGCTCAAATAAATGGCTGTCCTTTGTGAAAAAACGGTACTCATTGGACCAGGCGATCTTCTTCCACTGCTTTCGACAGAGGACAGGGGTAATCAAAGACACTCTGACTGGCCTGCTGCAAAGCTCAAACGCTTTACATATAGAAGGGGAGAATCTCCTCAACCACCACCAATGTGCAGCATCCACCTGGATGATGTGACGGCAGCCATATTGTGCCAGAACACTCACCACACACCAGCTGATTGGTGGAGAAGAGACGTGTGATGAAGCCAATCAGTTTATGGGGATGATTAGGAGGCCATGATGGACAGAGGCCAATGGGCAAATTTGGCCAGGATGACGGGGTTACACCCCTACTCTTTTTCAAAGGACCTCGGTTTAACGTCTTTTTGACAGTATATTGCTTTTTGACAGTATAGTGTCCCCATCACTATACTGGGGCATTAGGACCCACACAGACAACAGGGTGAGCACCCCCTGCTGGCCTCACTAACAACTCTTCCAGCAGCTACCTAGTTTTCCCAGTTGGTCTCCCATCCAGGTACTAACCAGGTTCAGCCCTGTCTTGGGCTACAGGGTGATATGGCTGCTGGTAGATATGCAGCCGAGCAAAACTGTGTTTTGTGACAGATTCCTCCCATAACCATCATTAAAATGTTATGTGGCAGTGCCACAGTAGACCTTCTGTTGGTTCAGACCAGACAGGATAGCCTTTGTTGCCCTCATGAATCGATGACCCTTGGCTGCCAAACAACCCGTTGCCGGTTTGTGGTTTGTCCCTCCTTGGATAACTGTTGGTAAATTCTCAACGCCACTGACCGAGAGCAACACACAAGCCTCACTGTTTCAGAGGTACTCTGACCCAGTCGCTTTGCCATAACAATTTGGCTCATAGTCACTTAGATCTTTATTCCTGCCCATTTCTCCTGCATCCAACATGTTGATTACGAGAACTGATTGTTAACCCAGACCTTAATATGTGGCCTTGTTAGAAGATGATTAACGGTAATTGCTTCACGTCATAATGTTTTGGCTCATCAGTGTATAGAAATATTAATTATATAAAATAGTCTATGTAGCACCTTGTATGTAATAATTACTTAGTATTCTAAAACATCTACTATAGGCATCACAGTACAACAGAAATATGTAGAATGCAAAAGATTTTACTAAAATATTAATTATAATACTAAAAAACTAAATTATGTAATGTTCTTTTTCTTGAACCAACAGAATGGAAACACTGCCTTAGCTATTGCCAGGCGCCTGGGTTACATCTCTGTGGTCGACACGCTCAAAGTCGTGACAGAAGAGACGCACACTACTGTGGTGAGGGACTTTGTGTCATATTCTAAATATATAGATACAGCTATTCTACAGGATACTGTACACCGGGTGTTTCTGTGCTTTAGCGCAGACTGATTTCAGCCGGTGGATCACAGCATAAAAGTGGGGCGCAGGCCTTTTGTGATAGTGTCACAGATAAAAAAAAATAATGCTACACATATGCCAATAATAAAATACATGCTTTATATGTGACAGTGCAAAATGAAGCCATATCCACAATTGCATTTTTTTATGTGTTTTGTTTGCAGACAGTGACGGAAAAACATAAAATGAATGTTCCAGAAACAATGAACGAGGTTTTGGACATGTCAGATGATGAAGGTAAAAAGGAAATGGTCTATTTTCATGTCAAGTTTATTTTTGTTCATTTACATATTATTTCTAACATTTTTGTTATTTAAATTACACAGTCCGTAGAGCCAATGTGCCTGAAATGCTCAATGAGGACTATATTTCAGATGTTGATGAAGGTATCTCTTATTTTGTGTGGTTTGTTCTTATAGCACCTGCCTTTTTCTTTTTTTCACATTTTCCAACTAACCAGATCTTCTTATTCAGTCTTTTTTTTGTGTTATAGACTCTTTTCACTTCATGGCTGTTGAATATGGCTTTGTACTAGTTGCTAGACTACTCTTTATGAATATGAAATTCCTCAATATGCAAATCTCCATTGGCTTGCATATATTAAGTCTTGGTTTTGCTATTCTATTAACATCTGTACATATAATTACAATTTCACACATACTCTCTTTATAATTCTGGCCTCTATGGGCAGAATTGTTGTCATCAGAAATCTTGGCTGTTTGATAATTGGACAGACGTTTGTTTGGCTCGGTCCATTTCTGTTTTGCAGTCAAAACCCATAGAGCTTCAGTGTAAGCTAAAAGGATTGAATAGAAGTTTTCCAGTCAGTGCCATGAATGACAATTTTGTGTATCCATTTATTTGATACTGTAACGTCATGGTTCTGAATGCATTTTTAGCCTTGAGATATATATGAGACATTGACTTTGAGGAGCAAAAAGTTTGTTGAATATCTCTGATATTCTGGTCACATTATGTGGTTTATAACTTGCTGTCCCTTTGACAGTTCTGACATGTGGGCTGGGGAATATAGTTTTTGCATATGTGTAACAACACATGTGTGTGTGTGTGTGTGTGTGTGTGTGTGTGTGTGTGTGTGTGTGTGTGTGTGTGTGTGTGTGTGTGTGTGTGTGTGTGTGTGTGTGTGTGTGTGTGTGTTGTAGAGACTGAAGCATGGTGTTTAGTTTCTGTAAACTGATATTCCTGCATACCCCTGGGGCATTACTGACATAACTTGCATGACTTCTTGTTTACATATTACACCTCTGTGCCTTAAATAAACACGTCATATGAATATACTCTTAACATTCTGACATTCCTGTATGAAAATGTCTCTTTTACAATATCTTGGATTGACAAAAATGACTGAATCAATTCTGCTCACATCATCAATTGGCAGCTGAATGCAAACGTCTGGTTGGCATAAAACCTTTTGACATTGCTGACGCTGCTCGCTTTTTCCATCTGATTCTCTCTCGCTCTCTTTGGCAGAGTGGAAGAGCTCAGCTCTGTTTATCCAGTCGTGAGGTGCAGCACTAATAATCAGATCCCAGGCAAACATCACTTGCATTTAAAGCATTTTACATTTATCAATTTAGCACATGCTTTTATCTATGTCAACATAAAACCAAAACTGACCCAATTCACTTTCTTAATACACATTTTCTTGGTTGCATTGTTTTAACAAACTTACATTTAGGTCTGAATACATTCTGGTATGTAATGGCCGCTTTCCATGATTCAATCAATTCTCAATGGATCAACTGCAGATAGGAATGAGAATAGTTAGGAATAAAAAAAATTAAATCCGAATTAAAATCCGGTTTAAATTACGGTTTCTTAATAACTCTGTTATCTTAAAGCAGTGTGTGAGTGAGTGTGTGAGTGAGTTAGTGTATGAGTGAGTGTGAATGAGTGAGTGTGTTAGTGTGAGTGTGTGTGTGTGTGTGTGTGTGTGTGTGTGTGTGTGTGTGTGTGTGTGTGTGTGTGTGTGTGTGTGTGTGTGTGTGTGTGTGTGTGTGTGTGTGTGTGTGTGTGTGTGTGTGTGTGTGTGTGTGTGTGTGTGTGTGTGTGTGTGTGTGTGAGTAAGTGAGTGAGTGTGTGTGTGACTGAGTGTGTGAGTGTGAGTGTGTGAGTGTGAGTGAGTGAGTGTGAGTGAATGTGTGAGTGAGTGAGTGAGTGAGTGAGTGAGTGAGTGAGTGAGTGAGTGAGTGAGTGTGTGAGTGAGTGTGACTGAGTGAGTGTGACTGAGTGAGTGTGTGAGTGAGCGAGAGTGTGTGAGTGAGTGAGTGTGTGAGTCAGTGAGTGAGTGTGTGAGTCAGTGAGTGAGTGTGAGTGAGTGAGTGAGTGAGTGTGTGAGTGAGTGAGTGTGTGAGAGAGTGAGTGTGTGAGTTTGTGTGTGTGTTTGAGTGTGTGTGAGTGAGTGAGTGAGTGAGTGAGTGAGTGAGTGAGTGAGTGAGTGAGTGAGTGAGTGAGTGAGTGAGTGAGTGAGTGAGTGAGTGAGTGAGTGAGTGTGTGAGTGAGTGTGTGAGTGAGTGTGTGTGTGTGTGTGAGTGAGTGAGTGAGTGAGTGAGTGAGTGAGTGAGTGAGTGAGTGAGTGAGTGAGTGAGTGAGTGAGTGAGTGAGTGAGTGAGTGAGTGAGTGAGTGAGTGAGTGAGTGAATGAGTGAGTGAAGGCCATTACATACTCCGCAAGAACAGTGAAAATAGATCTTGCAGCCCTGGTTTGGGAGTTCTCGCAGCTTGTTCTCGACACATCATCTGAGCAGAACTTTTTTCTTGTGGATGTTCGAGAACTATTGTGTGATTGGTCAGAAATGTAAAGTGGGCAGGGTTAATGAGGAGAAACGGAAATGTTCAGCACCTGCTTTTCTCGTGAAGTATAGAATGTCCTGGCCAGAACGAACTTTGTTCTTGCCACCTCGAGAAAACGAACAATTTTCTTTGTTCTTGTGGAGTACGTTCCAAGCTTGAATGGGTGAAGAACAGCGCACAGTGCTTACGTTGAATGTGTTTACGTGAATACTCACCAATGCGGCATTTTGACATATTCTGTGGCTACTATGCTTGTCCGTGTTCCGCTCGGAGTGTGCACGCAGAAAGCATCCTGTCAGTAGCAGATTCAGTTCTCTTGTGCGGCTTATTACGCTTTTAATGTTTATGTTTAATATCAAGCACATCCTTTACTATCTCATTCATCCATGTTTCATTATTAATAACTTAAAGCAGTATCGTCCATTGATCCAAAAAGCGAAAGTACCTGGTGAAATGTCTCTCGGCACAGCAGAGCACCAGTTTCAATAAAATGATATGTTTCAGTCCAGTCACTTTTTTATAATAGCCTACTTTAACATTTTTACCATTACCACAAACAAGCTACATAGCTGCTTGAATCTGAGTGCAACAGCTCTAGGATTGCTGTCGTGACACTCATAAACAGCAATGAACACACACTTTGGCCAATACAACTTGAAATATATTTTTATTGAAAAATGTTCATTATTTAATGGTAGGTACAACAATGGAATTGAAATGCTGATTGTCAAATATATATTGATTTGTCAATTTTTTTTATCGATCATATATTGGCAAAGGGTGCGAGACCACACGAGGCACATGATTTTTGTCAAAGATGCACGTATGGATCGCAAACCATAGGTTCCCGACCGCTGTCTTAAAATAACCATCAAACTGTTTTTACTTGCAATCTGCAAGGGTATAAAATGACACTATGAAATAAGATAAACTTAGTAAAAACGAACAAATAAATTGTAAAATACCATTCAAGGTTGATCTGCATTTATATGAAATCTCTTAATTGTATTCTGGATTAACATGTTTACATGGTTGGGATTATAAACAGGTGTCGCAATGTGTTTCGTGATTCCCGTTAGGATTTTGAGTTCCTGGAGTTTGAACTCTGGCAGCTCAAGAACGCTGTTCCCCGGGGGGCTGTGGTCAGGTGGCAGGCGGGTTTTTTCTTCTTCATGGTCTCCCTCCTTTTTTACTATTTGTTCTGCTGCCTGTAGAAGGGCTCTTTTGTTGTCCCTCACTTGTACAGGGTCTGATTACAGAGAGCACCTCACCACCAGCACAAATTACCATAGAAATACGCCCCCTTCCATGTCTATTGTGTCCCACCCCAGCTGGGTGCTCCTGAGGCATGAGGAATGCCGAGATCAGATTGCCACACTCGCTCTGAAACTGCCTCAGTGTTACCTCGCTCCTGTAATGACTTCACTCGGATCAGGCTCACGTCAGCCCCTCACCGTTTGAACGTCCTGTCAGGCTACGGCAGAGGGGTGTGTGTATGCATGCATGTATGTGTGTGTGTGAAAGAAAGCGTGCACAGAAAGAAGCAACTGGATCTCTTCAGAAACTGTGGACAGGGCCACAGTGAACATGTGGAAATAATCGTGCTGTGTGGAGTTTACCAGATTGAGGAAGTTTGGCTTCTGGTAGTGAAAAAGGACAAAGAGGACCTGTAAATATTTTTAAAGCTGGTGTGAAGATGAAGGATGGATTTGGCTGTTCAGTGTAAGAGATCTTGTTTTTCACAAACTGCTATTTCTGATTTGATCACGCTGTCCAAAGCCATACAACATGATAGTTTTAAAGGTGGAAGGGAAGCTGAAGTGTGAGGAATGATTTCTCTGTGTGTGTGTGTGTGTTGCGCCTATTGAATGTCCCCACATTTCACAAAAACAAACGTGTGAGTGTGTGTGTGTGTGTGCATGAGTTTACTTACAATACTGTCCCCAGAAGTTTGCTAAAACCTGATTTTTAATGATATTGTAGTGATATATTTATTAGCTTCATTTAAAAAGTATACAGATGTTGTATCCTTATTTGGATAATTATGTTAAAGTGTGTGTTATGTGTAATTAAAATGCTTTTACTGACCTGTTAACGTTGTAGTGTTCAAGTTGCTAGTGAACTGTTTTATTGTGTAAGAGGCAGCACAGGCTTGGGTTCTTTTTAGGACATTTCACAATTAAATTGTTGAAATATCTCTGTGTGTGGATGTGTGTGTGCAAAAAAGAGAGTGAAAGTTTCAGTTCCATGGGGCTGATTTTGGGGGGAGGTGGTTGCCAGGGTGATTAACAGTGGAGGGGGGTGTGTGGGAGGGGGTGTAAATGTTGGAATTTTGTGTCCCCACAATTTCTCTCATAGCCTGCATTCACAACGTAGTTGAATATGGCCCAATAACGATTTTTGACATAAACAAATTACATGACAGAAAAAATGATGTTGATTCTGGGCCACTTCCAAAGGTGGAAATAAATCTGATTCAAATCGGAATGCATTTTCAAACATTCAAACGTTTTTGTTTTGTGAATCATTTCGAGTGCACACTGAAAAAAAGTAACCTTATTAAATGATACAAATCTAAATTAACTGGTTTTATAAAGTATTAGGGGAGAGCAGGGACGAAAGTACCATTTTTCAGAAAATCGTAATTTTAAAAGATAATGTTTTAGACCAAGATATATTTTTGCTGTGGCCAATAACTCACAAGTGTGGTCTATCAATAGCAGGTGGTATTTTGTACAAATGTAGAACGACTACAGTATAATTTCACTTTGAATATAAGCTGCACATTGTTACTTTTGACCCCATCAGGTGGGACGAAAGTAACACACAGGTGGGTCAAAAGTAACACAACAATACAAACTAGATTTTTTGGTGCTACTCTTGTTTTTATTAAACATACCTGACTATGACCTTGTTAATATGTAACTGCAAACATATTTTGTTCTTTATCTTTGCAAAAAAATTATTAAATTACATTTTCATTTTATATGTTAAAGTTCATAAAATGTTTCAAATGTAATATGACAGTACAAACTTGAATTGTTTAGAATATTTTTTATTTGCAATGTCAATCTATTTGATACGTTTTTTTCTTCAACAGTATGAACAATATAAAAATTTAATTAAATTAAATTTGAATAATATGCATTATATATATATAATAGCGGGACAAAAGTGACAAGTGTTACTTTCGTCCCGACAGGAAGTCCTGACAGGAAGTCCTGCCATTTAAACACGATTTACTTTTATACTGAAAAACTCTGAAAAGACAAACCTTCAGGGTGTGTAAAAGCACTAAATAACCCATAGATTGATCATTACTGTGACACATGAAACAAGAAACACAACTTGTAATTAGAAAAAAGTACAGCTTCATTAATTTACTTGCCGTACTTGAAAACTGCATTTCGGACCTAACCGCGGGAAACGATGGCGGAATCACATGATATTTGGCAGATCCGTCAAGGGTTGTGTGCTGAACGTGCTGTCATAGCTTGATATGCAAATGTATTCAGGGCTCGGAGAAAATCGCGTTTTTACTTTCGTCCCGTGTTACTTTCGCCCCGGTTCTCCCCTATTTAACACCACTGAACCAGCCTATACACATATACACATACATTGTGGCCATGTATGTCAACAAAACAATTTTTATGAGTAAAATAAGGTAGAAATATCAATAGCTGTTTTTAAGGATATTTAGAATTAAGCATTTTGCCAGTTTTGCTATGTTCACTATACAAAATGGATAAACTATTGATGTAACTGATTGTATAATGAATTATGATTGGTCATCTTTCATACATTTATTTGCATATTGTATTGAAATGGCCCTGTTAAAAACTATAGCTACACTGTAAAAGAAAATCCTACTTTTACGGAAAATAACTCTAAATTTGGACAGTATTTTTTTAGTTTTTTAGTTTAAAACTATGTAAAATTACAAACAATATCTGTAAATTAACAACTTGACTGTTATTTTAAGGATTATATAATTAATGACAAATTACAGTACATTATTTTTTCTGTTTTCTTAAATTACATACAAATGTATTTAAAATTACAGAAATAATCTGTAATTAAATATGTAGCTCATTATATTAAAGGTGTATGTCCATACTAACAATTTAACATTATTCTCATTTTAAAGTAAATCTTATTAGTTTTATATTTACATTGTAAAAATAAAATCATCAAAAAACGGTCAAATGACAGGCAGCTACGGCTGCCAAACAAAAACCGTAAAATGAAAGTAAAATATCTTAATTCAAATAAAGTGCAAAAACAAATCAATATATATACCGGTATATAATATTAGTGCTGGGCAAATGATTAATCGCATCCAAAATAAAAGTTTGTGTTATATATCATTATATTTCATTATTTATGAAATTAGTTTAGATCTTACATTAGCCACATGTAGGAAATTGTAATTGGGTGCTTGTTCTTGCAGTGTGACTAAGCTTTCCTATTCCTCTCTCTGCATTCTGGTCTTTCTCTCTCATCTATAGCTTTTTCTGTGACCCACTTCACTGCTGCTCTGCTGTGGTGTCCATTAACTGCATTTTCTGAGGATGTATGGCCTGTTTGAATCTATGTTGTCATAGATGCATATTAAAAACAGATTTATGGTCACCATGAGCTAGTTGGAACATATGGTATTGATGTTCTATAAGTGCCTTGCTTACATTTCTGTACTTATAATAATATAATCTAAACAAAGATTGCATGAATCTGCAGCCATGAAAGAGTTTGGGAAGCGTGCCAGTGATTGTGTTGCGGGATTGTGGGGGGCATTTTGGTCTGATCCAGCCATTCATTCTTAACGCCAACATGAAATCAAAACTTTCCCTATTCACTGATCCTGGTCTTATTGCCTATGATTCATCCGTTCACATTATTTCCAAAGAAAAACTGGAAAATGCGATTTGAATGCCATTCATGTTGACTTTAAAGGGTCAGTGTTGCTGTAAAGAGTGTCTTTTTCTCTGAAGGGTGTAGTAATTCTTTCTTTTGCTGATAGGTGAGGATGCAATGACAGGAGACACGGACAAGTACCTGGGACCGCAAGACCTGCGCGAGCTCGGAGACGACTCTCTCCCGCAAGAGGGATACGTGGGATTCAGTGTTGGAGGCCGCACGGCCAGGTAACATACTTTCATCACATGCAGAATTTGCCGTCTAAACTGTTTTTTACATTATGATGAAAATTACACCTCATCTGTTACTGTTTTCAGCAAAACACACACTATGGAAAGCTGTAGGTCTTACTGCACTCCAAAAATATTTAGACCTACTGTAAATTGAAGATTTATGTTTGAATTGCAAATTTCCATCCACTAAGGCATATTTGTCACAAATGAAACGGGTAGGAAACAGATAAGAGTAATAGTACTAATAAACTGAAGGGCTTTTCACACTAATTAACCCTGGGTCATTCTAAACCCCAGTTAAATAGAATCCTGGGTTATCTTGCTTCATGTTTCGCACTGCTCATAATTTACCCGGGGTTAATTAATCCTGGGTATTTATAAACTGGCTCCGGTTTCCCCCACAATCCAAAGACATGCAAGTTAGGTAAATTGGAGAGTTAAAATTGCCCATAGATGTTTGAGTACGATTGAATGCGAGTGTGTCATCATATGTTTACATAAAGGCACTAGCATTGCACATCCTCATATAAAATGCTATATTGCCTAAAGTTTTGGGACGCCTGCCTTAACATGCACATGAACTTTAATGACATCCCATAATTAATCTGTAGGGTTTAGAGTGTAGTTAGCCCACCCTTTGTAGCTATAACAGCTTCACTCTTCTGGGAAGGCTTTCCACAAGGTTTAGGAGTGTGTTTATGGGGATTTTTGACCATTCTTCTAGAAGCACATTTATGAGGCCAGGCACTGATGTTGGACGAGAAGCCCTGGCTCTAGAGTCCAGTGGCTGTGTGCTTTACACCACTGGATCCGATGCTTTGCATTGCACATGGTGATGTAAGGCTTGGATGCAGATCCTCGGACATGGAAACCCATTCCATGAAGCTCTCTACGCTCTGTTCTTGAGCTAATCTGAAGGCCATGTGAAGTTTGGAGGTCTGTAGCTATTGACTCTGCAGAAAGTTGGCAACTTCATGACCCCGCTCTGTGATTTTACATGGCCTACCACTTCATGGCTGAGTTGCTGTTGTTACCAATTGCTTCCACTTTGTTATAATACCACTAACAGTTGACCGTAGAATATTTAGTCGTGAGGAAATTTCACAAATGGCGGCATCACGGTACCACGCTTGAATTCACTGAGCTGCTGAGAGCGACACATTCTTTCACAAAAGTTTGTAGAAGCGTCTACATGCTTAGGTGCTTGATTTTATACACTTGTGGCCATGGAACTGATTGGAACACCTGAATTCAATGATTTTAAGAGGTGTCCCAATACGTTTGGAAATATAGTATTGCCGACTGTACTATAAAATGTATCAGACTATAAAGGTAAGAATGAGGTCTCCTCTTCACTCCAATTATCACATTTTCTGTCACAATTTTACATTTTTCCCCACAAAAACTGAAATCACTGTCTATACGATGCGCAGACGATCCAAAGTATGTGAATATGAGGCACACGATTTTCTTAACATTTTAAGATCAGGTCGTTTCACACTGTACAAATTTGGCATCGCAATGCAGCAAAAATCAGTGCTAACCCTGCTCCAGGTTTCATAATTCCGGTTAAAAAGCGGTGCTAACCCCGCTTATAACAAGTGTTAAATGTTCCTTTACCCGGGGTTAAAAGCGCGGTTTAGAACAACGTTAACCCGCGGTTAAGCACTGTGTGAAAAGCCATTGAATGTGTTTTAAATGCACAATAACCAGGAGGAATATATTTATACATTTTTCTTTATCATCAATAATCCAATTTGTTTCAATTTTATACATTTTAACTTATTGAATATTGTCCACACTAGCCATATTTTAACCATGTTCAAACATTTTAACAGACTTTAATTGTTTTCACAATGAACAGATTTATGTTGATTGGTTGAAAATATGATTATGTAAATAAATTCAAATAAGGTGCAAATTCAATAAGGTGCAAATAGTTAATATAATATACTATGCCATGAATCTTGCCTGTTTTATGGTGTTTTATACTGACAAATATGAATCACATTAAGTTTATTACATTATGTTAAAACTGTGTAATGGAAATGTATATTCAAATACATACATCTTAAATGTAGGCCTTTTTTTGAGTGTGAAATGTTGTAGGTTCAAACTCCATATTATCATATCTGTAGGAAGCATGCTGTAAGTTTTATTGGAATCAGTACACATTTCTATCAATATAGTTTGGAACTAGTAAACATAACGGGTTCACAACATGTAGACTATTGGACCAGGTTAACTGTCCACATAAGATAAGAGAAGACATTGTCCTTGTCCTCATGTTGTTTCCAAACCCTTATGACTTTCTTTTTATCTGTAAAACACAAAATGAGGTGTTTTGAAGAACATTCACTTTAACTCGGCATAATCCAAATGAGCTGGTTTCATTATGAATGTATTGTATTCATGTTTGCAGTACCCAGCTGTTATTTCCTGATTCCTATCTTATCTGAAGGCTGTAGACTCTTTATTTGCATTGTGTGTTGGCCGCCTGCTGTCATCTTTTGATTCAGTAGCATGTGCTGTTGAGTGAGAAGGCCATAGCTAATGTTTAACCTACATGTAACTCGCTTCAGGGGATTTTCCCTCCAACAAACACAAGTTTGACAGCGTTCAATAATCGAAAGGGTTGAGTGAGATTTTAAACTACACGCAATGTTCAATAACAGCCCTAAGCATTTGTCAAAGAGAGGACACCTTTTATCTAATGACTTAATGTTATTATATAAAAGTATATTTTATCTTTTGAAATCAAATAATGTCTCAATGAAAACAAGAATTGTGGGCTAGAAATGCAGGGTTTGGATGTCATCTGCTTAATGTCATGTGACATTTATCCTTTTAAGGGGTCGACCACACATTTATGCACCATAGTGGTTTTCGACGGAATAATCTGTGATTATTTTTAATGTATCAGTGTTGTCCAGTATAGGATATATTTATTGCCCAATATCTCATATTTAATTATTTTCTCCCATTTTACAGAGGTGTAAAGAGTACCTGAAAACCATATTTGAGTAAAAGTACTTTGAGTAAAGAATGAAAATGGCTCCATTACAAGTCACCAATTCCAATACGACTTGAGTAAAAGTCTTAGGCCCGGTTTCACAGACTTCGCTGCCTTCACATGCTATCGGAATTATCGTAAATACGAGTCTCCGATGTAAAAATTGCACATGAACGCCCTCTGATGTCATGTTTACCACTGGGAAGTTCGGAAATAATTTTTATACCCAAATTCCGGAGATGGGCGTGCCATAAACTTTAAACATGGTGGCGGGGAGAACTACTGCTGAGAAAGGCATGATTTATTAGTTTTTTCCCCAAAACAGCTAGATCGTCTTCTCTTGTCAATAATGTAGTGCATATTTACATATATGAGTAATCATTTGAAGCGTATTGTATGTTTTATACACAGCGGAAATAGCCTGCATTTGACCGAAATGTCAGAATCTGGCATTGTAAATGTTTATATTTGTCAGTGCATGTGACACTACATTATTTTGGTTTTAATAAGATTTTCCCAATAAATAGGCAAGAATAAACCTGGTGTCCTTCATGATTCCTGTTCATTCCGACATCAAAGCAGTTGAATGCAACAAGCTCGTAAACACGATTTCTGAAGTAGGAAATAAGAAATTTGCACGTGAAGGCAACATTAGATTAAGTCAGGATTAGGCTATAAAAGTATCTTTTATAAATGTGCCTTAGAGAAAAAAACATTACTGGTGTGCAGCTTGAGTCAAAACAATGGCAGTGACATATTTTAAGATGTGTCAGTGCAAGTTATTTTCAGGTTAGAGTATCTGATTTTAACAGTACTTAAATATTCACTCATACTGAATGATGGCTCAAAGATGCACTAGTCCTCATCACCTAAGAGACATGCCAGTGTAAAACAAGAAACAGTTGTTTTTTCGAGGAGAATCAGAATAAAAACGTCCACAACACTCAAATCTCAGTTAAACTCAAGTGTTAAAAAAGGCCATAAGTAAACCAATATCCTTAAAAAAAGATCTCTTCAATATAACGGATAAATAAAATAATTTTAAGTCAAATGAAATAGTCAAAGACTTGCACTGGATGTGCTGGTTTCGGCCTTATATTAATGCAGTTACTCGTTACATTTTGTATGGCACCAAACTTTTTCTGCAGCAGTTTATTTCTGCTACAAAAGAAGTGATATCGCCATCTAAGGGCATGGAAGGTACTATATCTTGTGCATTTTGCCTGTACTCACCTAAACTTGTCAACAAGGCTATTTTATGCTAATGTAAGTATGTGAAACAACTGTGATTCACTACTACCTGCTAATGCACTCACATTCGCACAAGTGCACAACATATTATGGAAGGATATCCTTCCATAAGATATAGTACCTTCCATGCTCTTAGATGGCGATATCACTTCTTTTGTAGCAGAAATAAACTGCTGCAGAAAAAGTTTGGTGCCATACAAAATGTAACGAGTAAATGTATTGGAGTAAAAATAACATGTACTTATTCAACAACGTAGTCAAATACAGAGTAAAAGTAGCTAAACTCAGTAAAACTACGAAGTAGTTAAGTACAGTAACCAATTACATTTACTCAAACACTTTACACCACTGCCATTTTAATTTTAACATTTTTAAATAATTTTTATTTTACTTTTATTATTCAGCATTAATGTAATATATATTTAAGTTAATAACTTCACATGTAGCGTACTAACTACCTATTGTAGTTTTAAGTGTTTTTTTATTTATAATTTTCTTTTCTTTTTTTATAGAGAGAATTAAAAAAAATCTATTTATTAGCTATTTTTTTGTTATTGGCCATAACATTTTTTTTTGTTATTGGCCATAACAAGAAACGAATTATCATCCTATCACTATAGCAACACAATAAACATTATGATCAGAAAAGGTTTCCCAGTGTTGGGAAAGGGGTGCTCCAAAACTGAGCAGAGGCTCTATTCTTAAAGGGTTAATTCACCCAAAAATGAAAATAATGTCATTCTTTACTCACCCTCATGCCGTTCCACACCCGTAAGACCTCCGTTCATCTTTGGAACACAAATGAAGATATTTTTTGTTGAAATCCGATGGCTCAGTGAGGCCTGCATAGCCAGCAATGACATTTCCTCTCTCAAGATCCATTAATGTACTAAAAACATATTTAAAACAGTTCATGTGAGTACAGTGGTTCAATATTAATATTATAAAGCGACAAGAATATTTTTGGTGTGCCAAAAAAACTAAATAACGATTTATATAGTAATGGCCGATTTCAAAACACTGCTTCATGAAGCTTCGGAGCGTATCGAATCAGCGGTTCGGAGCACCAAAGTCACGTGATTTCAGCAGTTTGGCGGTTTGACACGCGATCCGAATCATGATTCAACACACTAATTCATAACTCTTTCTTGTCTCTTTATAATATTAATATTGAACCACTGTACTCACATGAACTGATTTAAATATGTTTTTAATACATTTATGGATCTTGAGAGAGGAAATGTCATTGCTGGCTATGCAGGCCTCACTGAGCCATCGGATTTCAACAAAAATATCTTCATTTGTGTTCCAAAGATGAACGGAGGTCTTACGGGTGTGGAACGGCATGAGAGTGAGTAATAAATGACATAATTTTCATTTTTGGGTGAACTAACCCTTTAATCATTATTAGGGATGCCATCTCTCCAGTTACCATACAGAGAATTGCTTGAGATATAGGTATCTTTGTTCTTTTCTTTATATATGCTTATAAGATAACATCCTAATGGATTCAAAAGTAAAAGAGAAGTAGAATTCCCAGTTAATTAGTGTGTGTGAGAGTACAGCACAATGCAACACCAGACATGAGAGCCTGTCTCATTCAACCACTGCATTTCTGATTTGTTACCTTCAATTTCCTTTGTTCTTCCTCTTCCGTTCTAAACTCTGACCGTAGTCCTAAAGTCAGGTAAGAGGGCATGATGCTTCCGACCCTTTTCACCCCTTATCCCGAGTCATTCTGAAACCATTGTTGTGTACTGTGCTTTGTACATTGTTTTTCTTTTGATGAAGAATACACATTCTTGTTGTCTGTGGACTATGGTTTCAATTGGTTTTCATGGTTTTCAATTTTAGGTTTATGTTGACAGTTTGGTGTGTGAACCTGATTTGTCAAGTTTTTTTTTCTTTTTCTCAGGTCGTAAACATTTCAGTTTTTGTCCCTTTGAGTCCAGTTACTGTGCCAAATAGTTTCTCAATGTAGCTTCCAGGGATGCATGAAGAGCCTCATCAGCTGAATCAAATCTCATCCATTAAATCAGCAAACTCACAGACCGCAGTACATGTTCACAAGAAACCGATTCTCCTCTGGTAGTCAGGCAGTGCCAGGTTTTGCTGTGAACTGAGAACCGAATATGAGAACCGCCACATCATATTGATTTCTGATTGGGCACAGCTTTAGGAAAGAGCATGTGCATGTTAGCTCAGCCTGCATTAATGCACCTGGCCTTACTGTAAATAGAAATGAAGGCTAAAATCAAGAATGATACAATAACCAAATTCCAGATCTGTTTTAGCTTGATATCTAGCTTGATAACTGTTACTCTCAAACTATTTTACAGAATATCCCATATGAATTATACGTTTCCACAAACAGTCATTTTCAGTAAAATGTGCTTAAAGAGCAGTGAAAATTGATCTGATATTATTATTATTATATGTGCTGGAATGGATTGCAACATTGAAAGTATCTTAATCGGCCATAATTTTGAAGATTTTTTTTGCTGTATATTTTTTTATATTTATTTATTGCTATCAGTCAATTTTGGATACATAGTGGTATTGCATATATAATTGTGCTCATTTTCCTGTATTTTGTATGTTTAGTTTATCTAATGCTTAAAATCAAAGTTGAAAAACTCATAATTGCATTGTTTGATTAATAACACCTTTAAATCATTTTTTTTAGCAAATCTCAAAGAGAAAATATATTTATATGTACATTTTATTGTCAATGCCTAAATTCACTTGAAAATATATATAAGTAAAATATATAAGTAATATTTTAAAGATATTACTATTAAAATGTTATGTTAAATTCACATGAACTATTACAAATAAATATTTTATACACAAAATAGTAAAGAATTTAGATTATCAAATTATTATTAAAATGATGAATTTATTTTATTGGCTGGAATTTTAAACATCTGTGCATTCTTAGTATCAACACAGTGGCATGAATCAATGCATAAATGAAATTATGTTAAATTAGAAGTATTTAATTTACTGATTTACTGAAGTATTAAGTTCTTACTGATGTTCTGCATGTTTATTTGGGAATACGGAAAGTTTAATTCATGGCATCAACTTTTAAAGATGTATTTAAATATCTGTAAACGATAAAGTACCATGTTTAATCTGTCTCAACTATTATAAGTTCTTTGGCAATAACATTTTCCAATAATGTGTTTTTGGTTCATTTCTGAACTTTTCAAACACGCAGATCCTCCTTAGATTTACATTAGAAAAAAGCTAAAGTTTGCCTGATAATGTGTAAAGTAACTACAGCTGTGGAAGGATTGGTCAGTAACATTTTAAATCGGGGTTTAGTGAAGGATCAATTTGCTTAATGTTTAAAAGCCATCATGCTCCGAGTTTGTCTCTCATTCATTAAGTCATTCAAAATCAAGTCATAACAAATATTAACCAGCGTATCATTTAAGATGCTGCACATCTGTCAATTCATCTGTAGACAGCTTTTCTCCTGTTTTCTCTTAATGTCTAAACCATCACACCACTACAAATGTCTCTCTTGAATCCTTGTTTAGGCTATTGTGCATCTATTTCCCTGGAAGTTGCATGCAATAATGAGTGTTTTTGTTTTGTGTTTGTGTGTGTCTGTGTGTGTATGTGTGTTTTGTGTGTATTTCACTGTCACTCCCCCGCACTGTATGGTATTAATGTAAATGCCAACAGCCTGCGCTCCTTCAGTTCGGATAGGTCCAATACACTCAACCGGAGCTCCTTCGCCCGTGACAGCATGATGATCGAAGAGATCCTGGCGCCAACCAAGGACAAGGTACGCCCTCTTTCTCCTTGAGTTCTCAGATTCCCTTTTGCTGTCAGTCGAGTTGTTTTTGAGTCTTTATATCATGTGGAAGTTCATAATTTGTGAATTTGAACAATTAAAATCGCCCAGACCATAATGTTGCCCGTAACCCGTAAGACTTTTGTTTTCAAAAATATACTTTTATGTCAGTGAAGTGCACATTCAATAAAATTAAGCACACTTAAAGGTGCAGTGTGTAATATTTATGAAGATCTATTGACAGAAATGCAATATAATATACATAACTGTTTTCAGTGGTGTATAAAGACCTTACATAATGAACCTATATTTTTTAATACCTTTGAAAGAGACATTTCTATCTACATACACCACGTGTCCCCTTAGAGTGAAGTCGCTATTTTGCGACGCCATGTTTCTACAGTGGCCCTAAACGGACAAACTGCTCTACAGAGCGCTAGCTACTTTCTGCTGTCTCAGACGACGACATCTTTGTCCTGTGTCGGCCACCGTAGCTTCTCTATGTGCTTCGAAAGGAAGGGGTGGGTGGTTGCAATTTGCAACCTCACCACTAGATGCCGCTAAAATGTACACAGTGCACCTTTAACCTTCAACCTATGTTATATTTGATGAACATTCTAACAATGTAAGTCCATAGGAGATTTCTATGGAGTTTATGAAATCAAAAATACTTAGCACATCAAAGGCCAGAAATAAGTATGCAAATATAGGATTGAGAGGTGGGCCAAAACAGAAATATTTCATTGTAGAAATTAATATAGCGGAAATTCCACTTTATAGCCAGAGAAGATCTTCAAGTCATTTTGTCTGTCACTGTTGATCAGTGCATTTGGAGTGATTCAGAATCTGTCTCTTCTCTTCAAATGCTTCAGGGGGTCTGTAGAGACATACCCACCCTTGTTGACTCTCATTATAAGGTATAAAATGCATTGAGGAATTCTGCATTGTTTCTTATCCCACAAACCAATGCAGGCAAACATGAGATTTGCTCGGCAAGATGCATTTGTTGTTGTTCTTTTATGTTCTGCTCTTCAGGCCAGATTCTTCCTTGGTTCTCATCCATTTCTGTCTCAGTTGTATTTTTATAGCTTAGCTTTTCACATTGTTTTGGCTGTTTTGGTCTTGCATCAAGGATTTTCTTCCATTATCTCCCTGCATGTTATTTTATTGATTTCCATTGTCATCATCAACCACAAGATGAGGTGATAATTGTACGATTGAGTTGTTAATTGCAGAGAGCAGAGCCTCAGTCTCATATGAGAGTATTGTGAAAGTCATGGTTCACCACAGAACCGCAGTGAACGGAAATATGAGTAGTTTGTCCAGTTCTGAACAAGCTTGTTTTGTGTTTCAGCACCTGGCTTTAGCAAAAGATTACAACACAGAATCGATGAGACGCTATAGCTGGACACCGGACACTATGGACAACGTGAACCTGGTCTCCAGCCCCGTCCATTCAGGGTAAGGCCAGCATCATTACTATTCTTACACTTAGGGTTAGGGATTTGAGCAAACCATTATCCTAGAGTATTAAACTTAAGTGTGAATGACACCTTATTTATGAGAATAAAGAAGTAGTATGCAGTAGTATTTGGTGAAACTGAAAAAAATTACGTATTACAGTACATAAATTCCCAGAAGAAAAAGGTCCAAAAAGTACATAAGATGTCACTGGGGTGGTACAGTACCCTTTCAAAAGGACCACCTTTTGACCTTATTTACGCCTATAGCCCAAAGTATACTTTGGCTGTCTGCTTTCTGCGAAGGTCCGTGCATTGTCTGCGTGATGTAATTTCCACAAACATCCGCGTGCAGCCCTGGCTACGTTTAAGTCCACTTTTTTTATGCCCTTCCCTCGCTAACTTCCCTCCATCTTGTCCCCTTGGATGTTCGTCATTGCTTGTGTTGCACAAGTGCCCACTACTGGCAGAACCAGTGCAGTGGGATTAAATTGAACACCCTGAGCCCATGATCACTTATGGGTAAATTTAAGCGTTGCGAGTTGCTGTTGTGACGTCACAATCGTGTTGCATCTTGGTCTATGGATCTGCCTCAAGTGTGCATACAGTATGAGTAGACTCACTCTCTCTGTCAAAATCGAGGGGTCGAGGGTTTGTCCATTCACCTGATGAACTTCAAAATGGCGGCGGGGATTCCCAGAGGGGAAGTGCTTAGGAAAGTTCACGAGTGAATGCCTAAAAGTGGAGTTAAACGCAGCCCCTGTCCATGTGCAATAGAACATGGGCAAGGTAAATGTGAGACAGAAGAGTCCACCAGGTTGCAATACGCACAGTTGTGATGTACTGTGCTTTAGAAGAAAAAGAGTGCAGAAAGAGTAATACAAAACAGTGAACAAAGCAGCACATCCTTCTCCATTGTTTTTGTTTTGTTAAGTACACTTCGAAATCTGTGCGGACACCGACTGTGTACGAGACAGTGGAACGTGATAAGTGAAGTATACCCATATTAGTACCTGCCTCAGTGACAGCTTTTTGTGTGTAATAACTTTGAATGAGGGATCCATTTCTAGGGACCAGAATATGATATAGAATTGGAACAGTAAGCAACTACCTAGCAACCACCCAGCACACCCTAGCAACTACCTATACTTCCTGATGTGTAGATTTAAATGGGCAAGCACCACTCCAATTTTCTCATTATTGTTTATTCTTTAATGACCTTAACTCTTTCCCCACCAACGTTTAAAAAAAAAGTTGTCAGCCACCGCCAGCGTTTTTGATCCATCATTTTCAGAAAAATGTAATGGCCCCCAGAACATTTTGTTGTATGAATATCTGAGCATGCAATTTAAAAAAAGAAAGAACAGGCCCTCTGCTTTTAAACAACAACAAAAAACTACATTTTATTCTAGCTTCATGCATTTTTTTATCAACACCTGAATATGGGTAAGTTTCATTAAAAAAGCAATTTTTTTTGCAAAAAGCTGAGAAAATCACGTTTTTGTCAAAGACTACATCTAGATTGGATTCAGAATGATGATCAACACAGATTCAGTAACATTAGGCAGTTTTGATTTATATGTTTAATGTTGGTGATCGTATTATTTTATATATGCATATGATGCACATGTGAAATCGCTTGTTTCTGCAACTTCTTAGCATGTGCTTTAATCAGGAGATTCAGTACTCTTTCAGAAGATGAGCCATATGTGTACATTCTCACAAATAACGTAAAAAATTATGTTTTTGGTGGGTAAAGAGTTAATATTCCCAGATGCCTTCCTGATCTTCCATGTATTATATATTAATTGAGACCTCAATAAAGGAATGTTTTTGTGTTTGTGCTTATGATTTTTTTTTGCCCTGTTACACATTTCCGCTTGTTTCTTTGCAGCGTTTCTCCCTCACTATTTCAGTACGACAACAGGTGACAGTTTGTCATGTGATCACAGTTTTTCCTCCCTGTCTTTGTCATTTCTGTTCTCACTTATTGGTTCTAAAATAGGTTTCATTTGCATTTGGAAAAATATAATTTCTTATTATTTCTTTGAGATTTGAATGAACAATGACCAGGACATGTTCTTGACAAGTTTTGTAGGATACATCCAACCTACGTAGATTGTATAAAAATTGGATCTATTCTATAACATTAAACTTTTTCATTCAGTGTCATTTTTTGTGATTTCAGTATAGCAATAATAAATGCTAATACAACACAACTGGCTGAAGACAGATGTTAATAATACAGTATAAGGTTTAGATTGTGACACCTTAACAGTTTGGATGAATTCTGATCTTTTTTCAGTAAACTAATTTAACTGTCTTTGTTAGTACAATGTTTAAATATCCTACCAACATTCTCTACCTCACTAACTTCTCACCAGGTGCATGGAATGATCCCAGATCACATCCTCGTCTCTGATTTTCTCTCTGAAGTTTGTTTGCGAGTGTGTTTTACCACAGCATGGGATAACTCTCAACTCTGCTGAGTCTCTCTTTATCTTTTCTTACCGGGTTGTTTTCCTCCTGCAGGTTTTTGGTGAGCTTCATGGTGGACGCCCGTGGCGGTTCCATGCGAGGAAGTCGCCACAATGGCATGCGCATCATCATCCCGCCCCGCAAGTGCACCGCGCCAACACGTATCACGTGCCGTCTGGTCAAAAGACACAAGCTGGCATCCCTGCCACCCATGGTGGAGGGAGAAGGGCTGGCGAGCAGGCTGGTGGAGGTGGGCCCAGCGGGGGCTCAGTTTCTGGGGTAGGTTTCACCTTCCTGCTCATTTTACACCAGCTTTTCCTTATCACTTCCATGGAAACCATCTTCTGTGTTTGGTAGTGTGTGTCGGTGAAGTGTTTCAGCAGTGACACAGAGCGGCTTTGCCCACCATTGTTGTCATGCCAAAGCCCTGGTACTTGACACTGACTCAGGGATGTACCTTGACTTTACCCTTTCCTTTACTCTATTTCCTACAATGACATCCTGCAGGTCGTCAAATTTCCCTAGTAAATATCTTGAGGACTGCTGAAAGAGCTCCACCATTTTAGTAATAAGTGTTTTAATATGACACAATAATGGCTCTGTTCCAGAACCTGGTGAGCTGCCCACATGACAGCATTTTAGGGCAAGACACCACTGGTGAATAAAGTAACATTTGTAAATAATAGAAAACCCCATACTTCCCACTGTTGATTTATCACAGTGCAACTGTTTTATATTAAGTTTTCTGAAACATTATTTTTAAGGCAGCTGCTATTTGTGAAAGTGAAAATAGCAACTAGATTATATATACACTAAGTTCAAGTAGCAATAGATTCTATTTACACTGTGTAAAAATAGTATTTTCATTGCAACAAGTGTAAATAGTAGTTAGATGCAACTTATAAATAGTGGCAGATACTATTTGCACCTCAGTGTTGTACATTAAATAGTATGTAATAATAACACACTGTAAATTATTATTTTTATTAAAATGTATTGGGACAATAAAGCCCTGCCTACACCTATGCCTAACCGATAAACTTTAAATATTATTAAACACACGTTAGACACTTTATTTCCATTTTTCATATATTTTCTTCATTTTTATTGAAAATAAATACCTTTCCAATATGATACGAGTTTGGCAAAAGACAGATTCAAACTTGGGTCGATTTGCGTCAAAACCTCCTACCACTCGCCCTCCCCCTGTACTATTGCTACTGTTGACAATTCAGCATCTTCTGTAATTTTAGTAATTCTACTCCAACCAGATGTCATTGGGTTGAGTTAGTGTAAATAGCCTCTGCCAACAAGGCATAATATTATTTTAAATTTGCATATATTTTTAGAACATAAATCTGAACATTGGATAAAGGACCATACAAAATTCTTGTTTCATTTGGTTGACATATTAGCGTTAACTGTTTTGAATGTCCCTTTTTATCACTGCATAAATCAGAAAATTCTTCCAACAGCCAGGAAAAATAAATCATCAAATGTTTAGGAATTTCTGACTCGGTGAATGAGCAAAAAATCTTTTTGTATTGTAAATGAAATCTATAGACGCAAATAGATAAAGTGAAATAGAATAAAAAAAAACACTTAAATGTGTTTTTTGGATGTTTTCTTTCTAATGGTCTGAAAGAAGACATGTTACATTTACATTTAAACAGGAGTGCAGGTAATACAAAGTTTCAGACATCGTTTAGAATAGTACATGGTAGAACAGGGAAAGATTAGAAATAGTGAAAGGGGATGAAGGGTGGAGGTAGGAGAGTGCAGGCCCATGGCTGTGCAAGCTTTAATGGATTAACTAGCCTGTACAGTGAGATGATGTTGTAGAAGCAAAAAAAATGACCAGTGCATAAAAACTATGGTTTGCCTGTAGTGTCTTACCTTAAAGTGTCATAGGCATGTTCCAGATGCAGAACTTTGGGGAAAAAAAGTTGGCTACGTGATTGTGCTACCTTCCTAAATTTCTACTTTTCGGCCAAAATGTATGTATATTCTTCTTCATGAACAATGCAGACCTATAATACACTGTGAGATGGCAGACAAAGCGAGAGAAAATTCATTCAGTATTAAAAGAATTAATAAAAACAGTCCAGTCAAATTAAAATGTACTATTTTACCCAATATTTGTGTGTTTATGTGTCTTTGTTTATTGGAGTGCCACGCTGTTAGCATTGCAGCAGGCTAACGGCTAACTCTGCTGAAATCAATTATTAGTCAAGTCTCCTGTGTGCTATTTGAATGAGTTGTTGCTTATGAGTGTTCCAAATAACTCATTTATTTCATTTTGGACGCATAGTAGATGTAAGAAAGCTCACTAGGTTTTGGAACAGGCCGCTGTACTTGGAACAGAGTGAGTAATAGCTCACTAAGACATTACAACACTAGGGCTAGCATCCCATCCTGCAGGAATGACAAGTTGTTCCTCCTTTTTTGTTCCTCTAAATGCTGCATGGATATAATTCAGTAAACTCCATCTTCCTCGAAACCCACCCCCTCTTAGCGAGGGTGAGAGCTACATTAGCCGAATCCTGCAGCTCGGGCCACGAGGAACAAAATTTTCTGGGTAGGAGATTCTGCTTAGTGAAGTCACAGCACTTCATGTTGATTTCAACTACTACTTTTATTAACGCCATAGCTGATGTTTCTATTGTTTCCTCCTTTATGTTCATCTACACCTTTTCCTTTTAGCTTTCAGTGAATGTACACATCGCTGAAAGTGACTCATACTGGCTGTTTGGGCTGGTTATGCAGTGCTTGGTGAGCATGAGTGTCTGCAGTCATGGCTGCTGCCTTAGCCCTGTGTTTTTATGCTAAGAGAGAGTTTCATTTGACCTTTTAGTTTTTAGAGAAGGTATCAGTGTTTTTTTAAGGGTATGGTCATTTGGATTACACCGTTTAGTGTCTATTTCGCTCAGTTTAACTCACAGTTCTAGTGGGTCTGAGTCTGGGGCCTTCAGGCATGAAATTTCCCATGGTACCTTCTCTGTCTACACTTTAAATCTTTTCTTCCATGATTCCATGTTTGTCTGATGTTACTGTTTTCATCCATTGTGTAACATTAGCTATTTAATTTCCCATGTACTGGCCAAAACAGGTTGCTTTTAATTTGTAATAAGTAAGTTTCATTGACATATTCTTTATTAATAATTGACCCAAGTTGCAAGAAATGCCCATCTTGAAACAAGCAAAACTCACACTTGAATAGGAAATATAGGAAGAGCTGCCAATGGGATATACAAAAATAACTAGTATAAATATATAGCCACATAATACTAATTGATTTTAAACCTAAACTTTTAAAAAGTAACCGAATATTAAACAATTACAGTGAAGACTGCAACTAAAAATCATTTGCATCTTGAAAACGTAAAAAAGCATACGGACTAGCCTTAAAATGAAAAGTGAATTCTTAAAATAAAATTCTCTTCAATGAAGAAATTAACATCATGTACACTTTTGCACCTTGATGTTTTTTCATGCTTATAATCTAGGACCAACTTACATTTACTCATTTGACCTGAGTGTATTCAGGGTATACATTCTGTCAGTTTATGCGTTTCCTGGGAATTTAAACCCTTGACCTCAGCATTATTAGCACCATGTACTTTCATTTGAGCTACAGGAATCCTTGCAATGACTCTGGGAAATAAGGACATATTACTAGATATAATGTTTGAAATAAGACCACAAAAGTTATTGGTTTCACTAAAATTGCTTCCCATTTCCCATTGGCAATTGTTTTGCTTAATAATTTTTTGCTCTGTTTGGGTGTTATGCTTGTTTCAAAAGCGCAAATATTGCATTGTAATAAAATTTAACCTATTTCTAAAAATGTCCTTTAGGCCTTAATCAAGCCAAGAACATATATTTCAATGTTACCTCATCATAACTCTCACAGCATATTCAGGTTGAAGATTTCTAAAAATATTTTACAGTACACTTGTCTGAAAGTGAATTTATCTGGTCAGAAATTTTACTGAAAATCAAAACAAAGATACCGATTAAGAAAAGGATTGTGTACAGTGAATCTTTACTTTGCATCTTACTTGGTGTTTGGAAGATTTAATTTCAAAGCATGAAGCAGTGACGCTTGGTAAAAAAAAAAAAAAAATGTGCTTAACTAAAACATTAATAAAATCATCCCTGCATCTTTCCCCTTGGGGTCATAATGGAAACCAGTGGTCTTTACCTGTATTAATATCAGATGCATTTGCCAAGTGCCCCTCTTTTGCACTAATGTTCCATGAATGTGCGTCATTGCCATTTACTAAAGTCATCATCAGCATTTGTGTCTCTTGTGATCTCTCGCATTTATTAGTTTGAGAAGTTCCACTGATAAAGGCGTGCGATGTGTTTTCACAGCCCTGTGATTGTGGAGATCCCTCATTTTGGGTCCATGAGAGGGAAAGAGCGAGAGCTCATTATGCTCAGAAGCGAAAACGGTGAGACCTGGAAGGAGCATCATTATGACTGCAAAACTGAAGACCTCAATGAGCTCCTCAATGGCATGGATGAAGGTAAAATGATGATTATTAAAAACTGCAGTTATTGACCTTGCCAATCAACATGATGAGATTCAGAAAGGCCTTTAGTGAGTGTTAATTAGTGCTCGACTGATGTCAGTTTTTTTCAGTGGACGTGGAATTTATGGCAATATCTAGAAATTAGGATGGCCAATGACTGATATAATGATAATATACACCGATCAGGCATAACATTATCAGAACATCTCCAAAACAGCAGCTTTTGTGGGGTGTTCCCGGTCTGCAGTGGTCAGTATCTATCAAAAGTGGTCCAAGGAAGGAACAGTGGTGAACCGGTGACAGGGTCATGGGTGGCCAAGGCTCATTGATGTACGTGGGGAGCGAAGGCTGGCCTGTTTGGTCCGAACAAACAGACGAGCTACTGTAGCTCAGATTGCTCAAGAAGTTAATGCTGGTTCTGATAGAAAGGTGTCAGAATACACAGTGCATCACAGTTTGTTGCGTATGAGGCTGCATAGCCGCAGACCAGTCAGGGTGACAGGGTGTCCACCTGCTGCTAACATCTTGGTCCCAGATACCACAGCACACCTTCAGGCAGCAAAAAGGGGACCAACACAATATTAGGATCATAATGTTATGCCTGATTGGTGTATCTCAAAATACTACGATTTAATGATAGCATATAATGTACACAAACATGCTGAAATGAAATTCACACATTCATTACAACCACATAGCAACACATTTAACACCAACACAAGACATAGGCAAACACCACTCACCATCTGTTTGCTCCTGTAAAATACTTAAATGTTATGTATACACTTCCTGAATTAAACTCACATAATACCGGTGTACTCCATAGAGCTGGACAGCTCATCCGATCTGGAGAAGAAGCGCATCTGCCGGATCATCACAAAGGACTTCCCACAATACTTTGCGGTGGTATCACGGATCAAACAGGAGAGTAATCAGATGGGTCCAGAGGGAGGCGTCCTGTCCAGTTTGACTGTACCTCTGGTCCAGGCCTCCTTTCCTGAGGGTGCGCTCACCAAGAAGATCAGAGTTGGACTGCAGGTAGATCACGGTCCAAATGAGTCCATATTTCCAGCGTTGTGTGTGTAATTATTTAACAGTATTAACTTTCTCAGTATTAACAGTATTATACTTTCTCCTATCTCAGCTTATATTTAGAGACTATACACTCTTTAAAATAAAGGTTCTTTACTGGCATCTATAGGGGCTTTCACACCGGAGGAACCTTTTTATAGCTCCTCAAACTGATGGCGGAAGTGCCCACTTTTGGCATGTTCGCATCGCAGGAATTGAAAACGGATTTAGTTTTAGAAACATCTTTTAGGGGAACTAAATTATCTCCTAATTCAGAGTAGGGTCTTACCCAGCACATAGGAACTATCAGTGATGTAAGTGTACGTTGATTGGTCGGATGCATGCCATATGAAACAACGCCCGCCATTTTTATATTTTACTCCATGAACAAACTCCACAATAGAAAACAGCGATAGATCGATGGACCGAAGCCAAAATCCAGCCACGGCTTAACCTTTACGCTACAGAGGAAATCCATAATGACTTTGAAGGGACCAAGCGAAACATGAAAAATGTCTCTTAGCCCTTTCCTTTTACATTCCATCTTCGTTATCACGAATCCCACGACACACGACAAAAACACAGCTCTGATCACAGCATCCTCCATTCTCCAGTTGTTGAATCAATGCCGCACTGTCGCCGGCTTACATCACTTCAGAATTCCTACTGGCGGTGCGAATAGTTCCCATAACTAAGTTCCTATAACTACCCTGTGCGAAAGCCCCTTATGGTTCAATGAAGAACTTTTAACATCCATTGGACCTTTCCATTCAACAAAAGGTACCATTCTACAAAATAGTGGAAAAAGGATTTCTAAAATGTTATTCACACAAAAAAAACGGCTCTGTTTAGTTCTTTGGGTAACCGGAAATGGTTCTTCCATGACATTGCTGCAAAAACCCTGTTTAGCTTAAATGTTATTGCTTTCTCTTAACAGGCCCAACCTGTTCCAGATGAAGCTGTGAAGAAGATCATAGGTAATCGTGCCACCTTCAGCCCGATAGTGACAGTGGAGCCACGCAGGAGGAAGTTCCATAAGCCCATTACCATGACCATACCAGTGCCTCCAGTCTCTGGAGAGGGAGTGGTGAATGGCTACAAAGGAGACACCACACCAAGCCTGCGCCTGCTCTGCAGTATAACTGGTAGGATTGATTTATAGCCATCAATAACAATGTATAATGAAATATTGAATCGTTTTAAACATTTATCAAGCTCCCATTTCACCTTTAATTAGTTGAGTTTGCAATTTCCATAAATAGGCTCCATTGCTATTGTTTTCCTTTGTCGTGCGGCGTCTCCTAGAATGAGACGTGTGTTTCTGTATGAGTTTGTTGTGTTTGGAGGAACTCGAATGTCTGGTAGTGTGCGATCCTCAGTCGTTTTGTGTATGATACCTAATCTGTTTTAATCTGTCACCATTTACAAAGTCAGCAAGTGTATTCCAGCCTCATAACTCCTCTATTTTAGCATTCATCTCATTGAGGAGGCTCATTTCAGACTGGCAAAAAAACTTTTAATCCTTAAGAATCCATTTAATAATGCATCTTGTGACAGGTGGCACGTCGCCGGCTCAGTGGGAGGACATCACTGGCACTACACCTCTCACATTTATCAGTGACTGTGTGTCCTTCACCACAAATGTGTCTGCCAGGTACGAGAACATTGAGCTTCTCTCTCATGAAATCTTCGTACCGGTTATGATCCATTTTCATTACCAAAGTGCGTTATCAAAATCTCGCCTTTTCAGCTTTGTCATTGTTAAATTTGTGTCCAGGTTTTGGCTTGCAGACTGCCATCAGATCCCAGAGACTGTAGGTTTGGCCACCCAGCTCTACAGGGAGCTCATCTGTGTGCCCTACATGGCCAAGTTTGTAGTGTTTGCTAAAATGAATGACCCTGTGGAGTCCAACCTGCGGTGCTTCTGTATGACGGACGATAAAGTGGACAAAACTCTGGAACAACAAGAGAACTTTGAGGAGGTGGCCCGAAGCAAAGACATTGAGGTACATTATCCGTTTTGTTGTTGTTTTTGTTTTGTGTTGCTCTTATCACATGATTTTGATGTACTGTATAAACCTTCCATGCTAATGTAGTCTTCAATGTAGAAAGATAAAAGAATGTAGTCTTTTTTTAAATGTGTTGTGTCTAACAGTTTAATAAAATGTTGTGGTTGAACTGACATGGCTGGCTATTTTAAAGGTGCTGGAAGGGAAACCCATCTACGTGGACTGCTACGGCAATTTGGCCCCTCTGACCAAAGCTGGACAGCAGCTGGTTTTTAACTTCTATGCTTTCAAAGAAAATAGACTCCCGCTTTGTGTAAAGGTAGTTCACATTTTCACTCACGATTTCCATATCCTCTTGGATTTTGACATTATTTCATGACAGTTAAGCACATTAGTAATGCATCCTGCCTGCCAATTTTTTTATTATTAAAATCAGCATAAATATTGTATTGAGTACATCAAATTGCACCGTGAAAGTAATTTATTAATTTATCATTTAAATAATATAATGAGTGTGCTTCATTAGCTATGTTTCTATCCACACATTTTTATACAACTTTTGGGGTATCAGATAAAAACCCCTAATTCATTTATTTAAACCCCCCTAATAATATATATATATACCCACATATAGTATAAGCAATATCATACAAGTAGCCATGCGTTTTTAACACAGTTCGACAGCACAAGTGTGTAAATAAATAAGCTCCCGACTCACTCATAAAGACAGTCTTTTCTGCCATCTAAGGGTGTAATGATGTAGCTAACATTCACTGAAGTCGAAATCACAATCACTAACGGACCCTTTCTCAATAACAAATGCGGCATGTTCTTTATATCAATTATTATTTATTGAAAAATAATTCTTAAATAGACAATATTAGCCATTATAAAAGTATAAGAAATTTGTACAATAGGAAATAAAAAAGCAAGTGGTTCAGTCAAAAGTACAAAAGCAGCGCTAGTTATAGTACAGGATTTCAGGTAAATAAAAATATAAAGTATGAAACTTACCTTTGCCCTTAGCCAAATCGATTTGCTCTGGAACAAGTAATAGATTAATAACACCAAAGATTTCACACTTGATATACCCAAAATTTATTTTATACCTCATGTTTAAACACATAAGAGCCAGTGGCAAATTCTTGAAGGTCTGGGCGAGATAAAGCTGTTCCGGTGAGTACTTGAGCGCTGAACGGCCACTGACAGCCTGGAGCTCAATCTCCCGAAAACGTCTAACAAATTGTGTTTATATGTTTATATATAAGTTGCATATTTGAGGTCTAAATAAGACCTCTCAGCCAATCAGAATCGAGAATCAGAACAAACTGTTTTGTATTTTCCAGCTGAAACTTTATACTTATTTTAATAAGATGTCATGCCTATCTATCACCCTTTACATGCCATAATCCAGCTAACTCTGTGCAAGTCAGATCTAAAGACTAATTTGTTAGCAGTAACATTTGTTTATCCTGTGCAGGTCAGAGACAGCAGCCAAGAGCCATGCGGCCGCTTGTCCTTCCTCAGAGAGGCCAAAGCTTCCAAGGGTCTCACTCAGGCAGCTATCTGTAATTTAAACATCACACTGCCTGGACTCAAGAAGGTAAGGCTGAACTGTAATCATCTGCGTCATATCATGCCATCTTCATACTCAGGAAAGATAGAGCAGTGTTCCTAGTTGTTTAGGGTGAAACTTGGCTCAAACTGCCTGAGTGTGTCTTTTATCTGTTTCAAGCTTCTTTCAAGTTGTTGTTGTGGCTGACCCAAATCACACTTTTGATTTGGATCCTGCTTTGGCTGAAGGTGCACAGGCTTGTGCTTATTTCAACAGCTTCTGTGGTTGTGGCTCTATGCTTTTTTTTTTTTTTTTTTTTTACCCCTTTTATGTTTCTTCACTGTGGCTTTGCGGTAACTTTTACTTGGTGTGCTCTCAATCGCCTTTTTTCACATCCTGATGTTTCTTTCCCCCTGCTCTTCATTACGTTATACCCTGTTTCTGCAATGCATCTTGGGAACCAAAAGGATGTGGATTCAGATCCTGAGGAAGAGGTAATAGTGCTGTCCCCTCATTTCCATGTAGTGTGCTAGTTGCTTTAGCTCTGGGTTATTTGCTTGTTTAAGACGGCTTTAACATGGGTACACATACAGTACACATACTGCATGCTGCTGCAACTTTCTGCAAGCTGATTTTTACTCATCCATGCACCAAGTATAGTATTGTTGCTTAGACTGTCAAGACTTAATTGAATCACATATCAAATTTAATTAAAGGAGAAAAAAATATGTTTATACTGTGCAACAAAGTGGTGGTCATCGTCGCCCATAATCTCACTGACCTAGTCGATCGTAGTTATTAATTTTGTTTCATGGCCTTAAGAATTAATCAAAGGACATCAATGTAGCTTTGATTTCCTTTGAAGGTAATATAAACGATTTAGGCCTACTTAATCAAAAAAGTACAGAAATATAAAGTATAAGTATAAAAACTGACCAAATCAGTTTTAATATAGTAATAACGTTTTTTTCAGAATGAAAGAACAATAAGTGAGTTAGTCAAACTTTAAACAGGGTTGAAAATTGGAGAACTGATAGGATTCTTGTTGTTGTTGTTACAGACTGAAAAGCCAGAACGACGTCATACCTTTGCATCTATAGCCTTACGTAAGCGCTACAGCTATCTGACCGAGCCTGGAACGAGTGAGTGTGATGTTTTCACTAATATATGAACTTATTTTGAGAACCAAATTCTTGGGAGTGATTAAAGCTAACATGTGATTTACTATGACCATCTATGATATATTAACTGGCAAAAGCATAAATGTTTTATCTGCACATTCTTACCATACATGAACAGTCCACATGCTTGTTTCTTGTTTGTTTTTTGTTTTTTTAAGTTTAGTTTGCATGTAAAATTTGGTATTTCAGTTGGCGTGCCGTGCTTGCCCTGTGCTTGAGATATTGTTTAATCTATTTAATTTTTACCCCCACTAGCAAGAATAATATTTTGAAACATTCATAACATTTTACTTTGAGTGACTTATTAATGCAAACTGTATGCAATATGGCATCAAAGTAAAAATCATTTTCTTTTTTTAATTCCTGTTTACAACCAGTCTTGCTCCTTTTGGCTTTGTGATTGTGCAGAATAATTTTATGCATTTTTGAAGGAAATGCATGAAGACTCACAGGTAGATTCTTTCGGGGGCTTTCACACCTTGCACTGAATTGCCTGTCACTAAGGTTACTCAGATCTGCATGATGTGCGCGTTATTATGAACTTTAAATTGTAGTCATTGTTAGCCTGCATTTGTCATAATATGTTTTGCTATAGCAAAGGAACAAGGATGCGTTTTGTTTTGGAGCCTTCTGTTTTTGTCAAAATACACAAATTGGGGAAGGATCTTTTTTTCCTTTTTTTTACCAAACAGATAAAAGGCACTGTAGCAAATGAGGGCAGTCAGTTACAGGAGAATTTAGCACATCAAAAGTCAAAAGTCAAATTGTTTTACTCTGGTCCTGTGCATTTGTCTTGCCATTTTACGTTTTGTAGTTCATCATTTATGTCATCCTTCTGTGTGTGCGCGCTTTGTTGGCTTTCAGTTTTGTTTTGTAAACCCTTTGTGGGCCATGAATCTTTGTGGATCGTCTTTATTTTGGCTACACCCTCACCTTCAGTTCCATTTCACCTCATAAACTGCTGTTCTACCTCCTTATAAGACGATCGCCACTGACCAATTTTTTCCTTCTGGTCTCTCTGTTTTTCCACCATTTTTTGTTGATTTATGTTGGATTTTCATTTGTCTGTTTAAAGAAACAGTTGAACGAAGTACAACAAGAACACTGCCTGCTGGTTACGCTCACAAACCTGTCTTTTCAACAAGATCTTACCAGGCATGGTCGACTGCTCCTATTACCGTCCCTGGGCAAACAAAATGTGGACTGGGTTCCCTCTCCAGTTCACCTTCCAACACGCCATCTGCTTCGCCACTAAAGTCTGTGTGGTCCCTTTCCTCTGCTTCTCCAATCAAGTCCACCCTAGGAATGTCAAACGCTTCTCCTGCAAAATCAGTTAACGATGTAGCATCACCCATTAGAACATACAGATCTATGTCATCTCCCATAAAGACTGTGGTTCAACACCCCCAAAACCAAGTTCCAATTTCCTCAAGTCTCCTGTCTTCACCGGGTAAAACTGGCACAGATCCTGTGTCCATCAAGGGGCTTGCTGCTTCATTGTCCTCACGAGCTAGCTTGATTTCTTCACCTGGATCAATGCTAGACAGAACTTTCACCACAGTGACCCAGTCTGATTCTATAAAGTCGACCACAAATACATACACGTCTTTATCCTTTAAATCCACCCTGGCCCCCACAAGTATAGCAGTGTCCTCTCCTATTCGAAACATAGCAAGCTTGTCCTCTATTAAAACCACCACAGATGCAGCTAGGGGGACAATTATGTCATCGCTTTCTTCATCAACCAAGTCTACAATAGCCAGTACTGAAACAGTTCTGTTAAACGGATCCATTTCACCGGTAAAGTACCCCTCATCATCCTCTGCATCTTCCCGTCTGTATTCAGGAGGGGCTTACAGCTTACAGGAAAGGATACAAGCCACAACGCAAGCAGCTACGGCCAGTGTTGGTGCAGCCTTCAGTGAGGCTGAGAAAACATTTTACGCTGGCTCTATGTCAAACTATAGTGCGTTAAAATCTGTATCTTCACCTTTAAGATCAAACTTATCAAGTTCTGTTTACGATTCCCTTAGATCTCCAGCCACCTCCACCACCACGTCAATATCACCCATTTCCATGTCTGTTCCAGTATTCTCCGTGGTCAATGTACTCCCTGAACCCCAGGGGAAGAAACTCCCAGACAAAATAACAATCACACCTCAGACACACACTCAAGCACAGCCCTCTACATCGCGGATGAAACCCTCAAAGCCCTCGCTTTTCATTTCCCCAACAGTCCTTAAAGCGGCTGCCGCACCTACATTGACATCCAGTCAAGAGATTCTTAAGGATGTGGCAGATATGAAGGAAGATCTGATAAGAATGACTGCAATCTTACAAACAGACTCCTCAGCTGCAGCCAAAAGCTTCCACTCACGTGTGTCTAAAGAGTCCAAGATAGAGGATGAAGAGCCTTTCAGTTTGGTTGAGAAAGTTAAAGAGGACCTTGTCAAAGTTAGTGAAATTCTCACAAAAGATGTCCTGAGTGAGGCTAAAAGCTCAAGTAAAGAGAGGGCCTCTGAGGATGAATGGGAAGAGTTCTCTAAAGATGAAATTGAGGAGGCACGGCAAAGTGCCCTGCGATCCCTGCCAACATTTGAACCAACCCTTTCTGTTGGGCCGCAGTCAGTGGCAGACAAAGATCTCAATTTAGCTAAAGTGGTTGATTACTTAATTAATGATCTTGGTGCTAGTTCCCTCTCAAAAATAGCTGATGTAAAGAGCAGATATGATGAAATAAAGAAGGAAGGGGAGGAAAAACAGAAGCGCACCATGAAACCCGAGCACAAGCTCAAAATGCCACCCACAGGTATGCGGACCTCTCCCTCAGAGAAAGACTTGAGTAAATTAGCTGATTCCTATAGTGGCACAGATGCTATCCTGGAATCTCCAGATGACTTTTCCCATGAACAAGATAAGAGCCCCCTTTCAGATAGTGGTTTTGAAACCAGAAGTGAAAAGACCCCATCAGCTCCTCAAAGTGCAGAGAGCACAGGGCCCAAACCCCCCTTCACAGATGTGCCTATTCCCCCTGTCATAACAGAAACCAGAACTGAGGTTGTTCATGTTATCAGGAGCTATGAACATCCGGAGGAGATCTGTGAGCCACTAATGGATGAGGCAGCAGCTTTGAAGCCTCCGGTTGAGCCTGATCCAACAGTTAGCACAATCAAAGATAAGGTAAAGGCCTTGCAGATGAAAGTCAACTCTGAGGAGCTGGCATGTGTCAAAGAAGAAACTCATATTACCACTACAACTCGAATGGTCTACCACAAACCTCAACTGAAAGATGCTGGCTCTGACAGGATTGAGGAAACAATGTCAGTCCGAGACATAATGAAAGCTTTTCAGTCTGGAAGAGATCCTTCCAAAGAATTTGCAGGTTTATTTGAGCACAAAGTTGGCCAAGACACAATTAAAGGAGATGAATTGTCCCCAAGGTTCCTTGAAAAAGACAAAAAGCCCAAAGTTGAGAGAATTATTGAGGTGCACATAGAAAAGGGCAACACAACTGACCCAACTGAAGTTATAATCAGAGAGACTAAAAAGCACCCAGAGTATATATGCAAGGGTGACCGAGGTCTCAAGGAGCTTGTTGAAAGGATTGATGGTGATTATGAGGTTCTTCAAGACGAGGAGGAACTTACTGCTGAGGAATCACTGCCGTTCTTCTTAGACACATCCAGAGTCAATACACCTGTCTCTCAAGAGGAAGAGAGCCGTCCCAGTTCAGCTCAGCTCATTGCCGATGAGTCATATAAAGCTTTAAAGCTTCTAAGCCAGCATTCTATTGAGTATCATGATGACGAGTTGTCCGATTTGAGAGGGGAGTCATACAGGTTTGCTGAGAAAATGTTGCTCTCAGAAAAATTAGACATATCACATTCTGATACTGAGGACTCAGTGGCAGACCAGTCACATAGCATAGCCACTGAGGTACAAAGGGCAGATGGCATATGTGGAGAAAAGGTAGCTGGCCCCAGGAAGGAGTCCAAATTAAGGTCAGCAAGAGATGCATCAGACAAATCAGGTAAATATCCCCCACAAGATGAACAATATGACAAAGTTACAGTATTACATTACACAACAGAACCTGGTAGCCCTAAACATGCAGTCTGGATGCGATTCACCCAAGACAAGCAGGACAGGAATAGAGAGAAACTAATTTATGAAGATAGAGTAGATCGGACCATTAAAGAAGCAGAGGAGAAACTGAGTGAGGTCTCACAGTTTTTTAGAGACAAAACTGAAAAGTTAAACGATGAGCTCCAGTCCCCTGAGAAAAAGAAACCAACAAGACTTTCACAGGAGACACGGTCAGGGCCAAGCTCAATGTGCAGCAGCCCTGAGAAAAATCAAAAGAGTGCAGGTGAGGAATGGGACAAAAGCAGGCAGAAGATGTTTGGCAGTACAAACGAAAGAAAAAGTGCAAGTCTGCCAAACAGTCCAGAGAGGCATATGTTGTCACAGTTCAGTGAAGACAAGCTAAAACAGCAGAAAGGCCCTCAGCAGGCAAAGACAGGTGATGCAGGTCCCCCAGTCCCAGTTAAGACTTCTAAAGTGAGTTCTGTTCGACAAAAGTTTGAAACAGAAGCACAGAAACAGGATAAGAATGTGCCTATGACACAATCAAAACAACCAGTTAAAAAACTGCCAGAAAGTAAATTACCAGTATATCAGTTTTTCACTGGTTCAAAACCTTCAAAGGATGATTCCACAGATGAAGGACACTCACCTTCTAGAAAACTAACAGAAACTAATACAAGTAAAGTTGCCCCTCAGAGTAGTAACGCTCAAGGTCCTCACAGTAGTAGCAGTAGTACTGCTGTCACAAAGCAATCATGTGAAAAATCTTTACTTGAAAAATGTACCACATCAGACACTGTTGTAAAAAGAGCCTCACTTTTTGAGAAGAATAAGGATCAAGAATTCAATAAAACTCAAGAGAGCTCTACTAAAGTGCAATCTCATGACTTGAAAGATGGATACATTGCAGATAGGTATAGTGCAGTTAATGATATTAAAGATCAACAGTATTTGAAAAGTGACATAAAAAATGAGACTGTTAAAACAGCTTCCTTGTCTAAGGATGATATCAATAGGAATGACTTCCAGATAAAGACCCTTAAGAAAAAGACAGAATCTCATATCCCTGTGAGAACATCTTCCGGTTCCTCAGACAATAATCAGTCAAAGAAGGTTAATCAAGACACATTAAGTAAATTGTCTGAAAAGAGCCCATCACATATACCTACCTTGACCAAACCAAGGGTTCAGGGCCGTTCAGAGATACAGAGAGAGGAAGTTGCAACAAAGAA
The DNA here is from genome assembly GCF_949357685.1 of Gobio gobio. Lineage (NCBI taxonomy): Eukaryota > Metazoa > Chordata > Actinopteri > Cypriniformes > Gobionidae > Gobio > Gobio gobio. The sequence goes on from NC_137113.1 coordinate 38,820,331, forward strand.
GTCTGAAGAGGTTTCTGTTGAAGGTAGAACAACAAGTGGTCTAAGTGACACTAGTTCAGTGGAAAAAATATCCACAGTTACAACAAGAGAAAGTTTCAAAGGGCTTAAAAGTTTACCAGTCTATGTAAGTGTCCAAGTGGGAAAACAGGCTGACAAAGATATGGGAGGAGGAACAAATGGAACATTCAAAAAGATAGGTAGCTCAGAAAGTCGAACAATTTATGCAGTTAAACAGAAACAGCCCACATCTCCCCAAGGCAGTCCAGATGATGACACCTTAGAACAGTTCTCTTTTATTGATAGCTCTGGCAAAAGTCCTATGACTCCAGAAACACCAAGCTCAGAAGAGGTCAGCTATGATCTTACCTCGAGAACCCCGGATCCATTTATTGCATTTATGCCAGGTATTGCAAGCCCAATAGCTGAGGTTTCAGAGGAGTCAGAAGATAGTGAACAAGGCAAAGCTATTTCTTTGAAAAAATATGGACCAGAAAAAGAAGCCAATGGTAAACATGAAACTAGCCAGGAGACAAAAGAGAAAAGAGTTGCATATATAGAGTTTCCTCCTCCACCACCCTTGGATTCTGATTCGTCACAGCCTGAAAAAAAAGGCTCGACTCCTTCCTCAGAGGCTGAGACTGAAATGATGGAAGTAAATCTCCAAGAGGAGCATGATAAGCATCTTCTTGCCGAACCCATAATAAGAGTCCAGCCTCCATCTCCTGTGCCCCCAGGAGCTAATGAAAGCGATTCAAGTGATGACGAATCAGTCTTTAAACCCATTCCAATAAAGAAATATACCTTTAAGATTGATGAGGACGAAGAATTGAAGAAAAGCCAATTAAAAAATCATGACAAGAATGGGAATGATAAAGAATCTGGGACAAATGGTAATGAAAAAGAAGAAGAATATGATTATGAACAAAATGGCAATGATCAGTCCATCACAGATTGCTCAATAGCGACGACTGCAGAGTTCTCTCATGACACTGATGCCACTGAGATTGATTCTCTGGATGGATATGAACTTCAGGATGAGGATGACGGCTTAAGTGATCCTATTGCCAAACCATTTGGTTTTCCCAATGAGAACAGAAAAGATATTTGGGCATCAGATAATTTGTCTAGACCAAGTGATCGTTGCCAAAGTAAACTTGAAGTAATTCAAGAAGAATCACCAGCTGAGGACTGCAATAAGACCAAAGCTAGGTCTGATCCCTCAAACAAAAAGAATGGAAAGGACGACAATGAAAAGGATGGAAAACAATCTGATCAAGGATTGTCAGACACTTACTTTAGTTACAAGCTAGATGAGGAGTTTAATACTCCTTTTAAAACTGTTGCAACAAAGGGCTTTGATCCTTGGTCAAGCAAGGGAGGAGAAGATGAAGTAGTGGACGCTAGGATTAAAGATGATGAGCCCAAGCCGTTTGGACTAGCAGTAGATGACAGGTCTACAGCAACGACCCCTGACACAACTCCTGCAAGAACCCCAACTGATGAAAGCACACCAACTAGCGAGCCTAACCCTTTCCCCTTCCACGAAGGGAAGATGTTTGAGATGACCCGCAGTGGTGCGATTGACATGAGCAAGCGGGATTTTGTTGAAGAGAGGCTGCAATTTTTTCAGATTGGTGAGCATACATTTGGAGGGAGGATAGGGGATGGGGTGAGAAAACCAAATGTAGTCACCTCAAATCCACAGATAGTTGAGAGAGCACAAGTTAAGATGGAGGACAACACTGTTATATCATACAATATCATTCAGATATGCACTGACCACTCTGACACATCTCACGACATGGAGCCTCCCCCCTATTCGGAAGTCAGTTCTTTGTGTTCTTCTTTTAAGATAGGACTCAAAACTTCCAATGTTGAGAGGAGGGATTTTGTTTGTGTAGACTGGGATAGTTCTCAAGGTCAAAAATCAGAGACTGCACATCAAATAGTACCAGAAACCTGTAGAACAAGCCAGTACGATCAAAGGACAGACTCATCGAGGGCAGAGCCGCAAGCATACCTCCAGACAACTTGCAATAATTCCAGAAATTGTAGTAATAACGCTAATCTTGAGGCCTTAAATGCTAGAACACATTGCTCGCTACAAAGCAGTGTACAAACTGAACAGCTGTCAATGTCTGAGCCTTGCTCAGTTCAAGTAATAAACCAATATGAGGATTCAGTCAGAAAGGACACTGGTACTCTCAGAGATGGTAGTATAGAGAAGAATGACGTAATATCCCAGTGCAAAGACATTAAAAGAAAGCCACCAAAGTCTAGGTTGCCAGTGAGAGTACCTCATCCACCACTGGGTTGTAAAAACAATCTAACATATTCTAGACCAATTCAAAAGGTTAGACCAGTAGCCAGGAATCGATTAGATCCATTCCAAGATGTGAAGCCGAAATCTAGCATCCCAATGATGAAGGTCAAAAATGTTAGTTCCTCACTAGTGGGGAAATGTAGGCCTACAACAATGACCAAACAGAAAGTTAAAGCACAGCCAACCAAAGCGATAACCACCAACAAAAGATCAAAAACCGGTCCAGTCAGTAAATGTGGTCAGGAGACTTTACGTGAGGTTGGCAAAGGTTCTAGTAGTCGTTCAATACCTAGTAGTGCAGTAAAGCTGGTGGACTGCCTATCCAGTGAAGAGAAAAAAATGCAGGCATATGATAAAGATGAAGAAAGCAGCACATCAAGGAACACATCTTTGTCAGACGCATCGCAGCCCTCCAGTACATCCAGGTCTGCTAGAGACGTGAGATCACAGGTTGAGCAGTCCGGCAGAGACAGGAGGAGGAGGAGGAGTAGGAGGACTGATGGAGGTGAAGGCAGTCAGGGAGCTGGGCCTCAAGTGGCCCCCGGCGTGGAGATCGAGCCTAGTTTGTAAAACTTTCCACTTGTATGATCTTAGTTGCATGAGCCGTTGTGAGTGCCTGTGGTGTGACCTGACTGTAGACGTCATCTCTGTCATTTGTCATTTTCTCTCTCTTTGTGTACTTGTGTACTGGTCTCTAAACCTGTTTTTAGATCTCTTTCTATGGATAAGTCAGATTTACTGTAGCATGCCGGTGTTAGTGGGTTGCTGACCATTTTAATTGGTTTCTAGTTCTTGTAAAGTGCTAAGGAAGCCTGTAGATCTCGTGAGCCCACGCAGACACACAGTGCTAGCACAGCAATGAAGATGCCGCATGTTCGGTTTCATCCGATTCTGTGAATTCACGTTTGAACCTCTGCTGTAGCTGTAGAGACATTTGAATTTTGTCTTCTTTATTTGTGATTTATTTGTTTCTGGTAAGATTATTACTGTCAGAAGGTTTAAACATTTCCTGTTAGATTGGTAGGATGCATTCTTCACAAATCTAACATCTTAAAACCACTGACAAATTAATTGACTATATCAAAACATTTTATAGCTCTTTTCTGATCAATATCCCCCAACCTATAATTTGGATGTGGCCAAAGTAAACCAAAATCTTTCTGTTAATGATCTTTGCTGGATCAGAATAGGGTAGTCTACTTGATTACTTTTCTAACTTCTCTGAATAACATGCATTTTAAAAGATTTTCACGACTTTCCATCTTCTGCTCTCAGGCCCTCAGAGCCCCTGTGAAAGAACAGATTTGCGAATGGCTATTGTGGCGGATCATCTTGGTCTAAGTTGGACTGGTAAGAAACGACACCACCTAGAGGACAAAGTGTTTCATAACCACCTTAGCACAAATATACTCGACTTGTTTATATATCTGTCATAATGTATGTAAAGTAATTTATTAAAGTAATGTATATCACATTTTTAGGACTAAATGCTATTTTTTGCTGTGCATGTATGACTGCCTTTGTTGTTGTTGTTTCTCAAAGCATCAGTGCTGCTGTGATCAGTAGGGTGTGCCATCTGCAGTCACTGCAGTACTGCGCACATGTGTACGGGGGAGTGGTATAGACAGAGGAGTTGTTAATCTATTTTTAATGTGTTGCAGAGCTGGCCAGGGAAATGGAATTTTCGGTTGATGAGATAAATCACATCCGTGTGGAAAACCCCAACTCATTGACAGCTCAGAGTTTCATGCTATTAAAGAAATGGGTTAGCCGAGATGGTAAAAACGCTACAAGTAAGTATGGCTATGGACTACATATTTTCTGAATGAGGGTTATATGGAAGGGAGAAGGGTAGGGACAGAGACTTCTGCATCCAAATAATTTTCTCAGCCACTATATGAGAAATAACGTTGTTTATAATTTAAAGGTATAATTTATTGTTCAGCTGATATGTGTAACCATGAAAATATTTCCTTTTCTCCTTTTAGCGGATGCCTTAACTGCAATCCTGACTAAGATCAATCGGTTGGATATTGTGACATTGCTGGAAGGGCCGATATTTGACTATGGTAACATTTCAGGCACAAGGTGTTTTGCAGATGATAGCGCAGTTTCCCAGGAGCAGGCTGATGGTAAAGTTTAGCCCCATCTACCTGAACTCTACTTCTCTATGTCTCTCACAAATCTGTAGATTCATAGAACCATCATGGCAAAACACTTATTGCTCTAAATTTAAACCCAGTATAAACTTAAACTCAAGTTTAAGTTTAAATCTCAATCTTCCTTTCTAATCAATTAGATTCACCAATTATCAACACTGTTATTTCCCAGCCTGGGGTTGGACCAGTCAGGGATCAGTGTGATCATATATATAGAGTTATTATGATTGTATGATTGTATGAAAGCATTAAAGCATGACATAAGAAAATGCTGAATCAAAACTTAATCCCATCTTAATAATAGTGGAAATTACAATACATTTATATGGAGCCATGTTAACAAAAAAATCACCATAGAGAAACAATTATGTATAAACTGCAATATGAGTGATAATGAGTCAGTCTCTCAGCCTTTTCATCCTAATTAAATATTTTTATACATCTGAATATTTTGCAATAAGCTTATACATTGATTTTATACTTATAATCAAGTCAATAGCTTTGATAATGTGGTAATTTTGTCAGATTTTCACATTCTTTTTTGTTTCAAATCAAAGTTTGTAATGTAATTCTTAGAGCTGGTTGGTTTGGTTCAGGTTATAAAAGGATACTTTCGGATCTAAGGCCACTGAAAAAGTGGGCACTCATTATTGTGCTCTATTGGAATATCTGTTAAGGCCTTATACTCTATTTGTGTAATGTATCTGATGGGTTTAAGATTTGCTTCATACTGTATTAAGATAAACATTATGTTTATGTGTATACAGAGTATACAAAAGCAACTAACCATTAGCAATAGCAATAGTGCTCTAATTTTCTCTACTCTGTTTTCTCGCTATACTTTCTTAGATATTAAACATACATGAAAACATAATAATATCAACCTGCTTTTACAGCATGATTGCCTTAATGTTTCTCTCTGTGTAGTGCTAATTAATAATGATCATACGGTGGTTTGGAAGCTTTTTCGATAGCATGGCTCTGGCTACTTTGGAATGTCTGCTTGCTGTCAAGCTGCCCGATCCTTCAGTATCCCAGAATCCTCTGAACCTTCCTGATAGAGTGCTTCCGCTTCAAATCCAGACCAGCTGCTTTTCCACTGCCTACCAACTCTTTCATAGCAACACTTTTGCCTCATTTCAAAGCGCAGTTGGGCAGCATTGTAGCATAGTTTCTCTTTCTGTGGTGCAGTAAATCAGTACTAGATCTTGCTACAGCTCTTCACTCATGCGATGGTAACTCACTCTGTTATTAACATTGCATTCTTACCTTCATGTAAAAACATCATCCATCAGTTGTATGTTTCTAACACTGTTCAACATCTTGTTTTGCTCCATTTTTCTACAAACTGGTGTCCTTGATAGTTTCTCCCGCTCCTATTACACCTATATCATTTGTATCTCCTATCCCTAAAGTGTTGACCAAACAATCTCAGTCTGTTTCCTCTTCCTCATCATCAACCATCTTCCTCCATTTACGTCAGGACCCCACTGTTCCAGAACTTTATATTTAGTGTTGTAATTATCTGCCTTTGAAAATTACATGGTGAACTATAAGATATCAATAACCATACTAATTATACTATATGTTGCTTATATTTGTAATGGAATATTCTGGGTTAACTTATCGGCCATCTGCCGTATCCTTTCGACTACCACAGAAAATAACTTTTCCCTCAGTTTGTTTGTGAAAACAAACTTACAATAATCCATATACAAAAGGAGTCAGTGGGGCAAGTGTACCAGTAGGTTTAACATGTTAAATATGAAGCTTGTATTTTTGCTATATCACTTAAATGAATGTTCGGTAAAAAAATTGTGTTATTTGAGTTGTAAAGTTATCTAAATTGGACTACTCTAGTTGGAGGAACTTCTGCGAATAACCCAGAATATTCCTTAAAAGCCATAAAGTTATGGCATTTTAAATTCGAAAGACCACCTTAACACCAACATGCTCCTCCATGACATTTTCAAAGGCTTCTGTCATAACATCTGTTGCTGTGGCATTGTGCACAAGTGGTGTTCGTATCCATCTCACTGTATTGTATCACTCAGGTTACCACAACATAGAGCTGGAGCTCAAGAGTCCCTCAGAGCTGACCTATGAACCCCCTACCCCTCTTCGCCAGGATGATTTCTTTAGCGACGACAGTAGGTCACCGTTCTCCTTTAGTGCCCCTGTTAGACCCAGTGAACTGTCCTTGACAACCACTAGTGGCCCAGTGTCTACAGATACCAAGCCGCCTACTGTCATGGCAGAGGACACCTATATTGGAGGTCGAGAGTCTGTTAGCCAAGAGGATGGGTCAGCTGAAGATGACCTTGGTGTCTGCCACGAATCTGTGGCCCCCTCAAAACAACGTGACAGTGAGGGAACCTCCAAAGAATCAGATGTCTTCCCAAACAGGCCAGGAAAAGAGCAGCAGGAACCTAAGATTCCTGTTTGTGCCTCAGCCGATGAAGCTCCTGGAGAGAGTGGCAAGTCTGGGTTTGATGAAGAGATGACCCAAGAGAAGATAAAGTCTCTCTTAGAGAACATTAATTTGGAGGAAGGCTCAGAGGATGAGGAGATGACTGAGGAGAGACTGCAAGCAATCCTCTCCCAAGTGCAGCAGGCAGAAAAAGACATGTCTTCAATTTCAGGTCTGCAGAGCGAGACATCCGGTGCAAATGCGAAGACTGCAACTTCTGGCCAAGGACTGGGTACTGATAAACAAGGGCAAAGAGAGTTCAGGTACTGTGACCTCTATCAACAAACTTTAGTCATCTTATTCCACAAGCTCAGCAGGTTAGGTATCAATCAAGTCATGTATTTTAAACTTCGATCTGTCCACAGCCAAGAGCTAATGTCCTCAACACCAGGAGCGCAAGCTGAGAGGCAAAATGGAGAACATCCAGTACTCCAAGCCCACGCTGTCTTATCGCCAGACGCCAGTGAGTCTTCCAGCAAACCAAAGGGCAAAGCAAGGAAAGACTCTGGACGTGAGGAAGTGAGCAGTGAGGCCCTGGAGGACAGAGGACCAAACAACAGGGAGAAGGAGGTTCCCGATCCTAAAGTCCAGGTACAGTGTTCTTTGAGAGACCTTGAAAAAATGATACAATGCTCTGTAGATTTTCTAAGATGGATAAACCCAGTTTGTAAAAAGCATGTACTCACATGGCTCAGGGTGTCTCGATCTGCCCCTTTCTCCAGAGCTAAGTAATGTAATCATGTCACAGGTCCTTGTAATCATGTCACAGGTAATTGAGTATTTAATGTCCTAGTATTTAGTAGATCAAGACTTTTGCTAGCACCTGAATTATACCATAGGGAATTAGAGAGTGGATCGAGACACACCTTCAATACTCATAGTAATTCAGAGAAGATATTTCTTTCAAAAAGTGCATTTAATATTTGATTGTACATTTTACATACCAGCTGGGCTAACAGACCTAGACAATGTGTAGCTTGGCTTTTTCCAGCATGTATACATGTTAAATCAGACCATTGAAATAAATTATAAACATTATCAAGGCTGGGTCACCAGCTAATCTTGAGATTTGTAATTTTGATGAAGATTAGTTGAAGGTCTGAATCAATTTTTATGAGCTTGTTTGCTCATGCACTGCTGTAATGTGCTGACCTGACTCTAGCAGGAAGCACGTAGAGATAATGAATACAGCTCTGATGAGGAAGAGACTGTCACCACCAGAGTGTATCGGCGGAGAGTGATTCTGAAGGTACTATGAGTGGTACTCTTGTAGATTTGGGCCGGTTTGTGTGCTACGAAATTTGCGTGCGCTTTAGTCTGTGTGCTAAGAGGGAATGAAGTGATTGGCACACCGCCACTTTTCATGAAGAAGTTGCTGTGATTTCTGAAGTGTTTATGTGTCGCTTGTTATCTGTTTTTCTTCTTTCATCTTTTAATTTTCTTCTCCTCTTCTTTTAATAAAGGCAGGGTAGGTAATTTCGGAGAGGCTAACAATAGGGGTCCAAAAGCTACGCCTCCTCCAAAACACATGAACGCACACAGACAGAGTAGAGTCTCCAAAGCGTCACAGGAGTTGGTGTTAAATTATCTCAAAGCACGTAACATTACAATAATAATGAACGTAAACTTAAAGAGCTCTGACTTGTACCACCTGATCACCTTCATTTTGATAGTGTTGCAATAGAAACGCATGAATCCAAATCTGAGGATGTGAACCGCTCAGAGTTGAACATCACAGGCCTCACAATTACGGTAGTTCTGGCATGAACGCAGCATAAGCTTGTTGTTTTGGTTCAGTAGGAACTTTTGGTCCTAAAGCCTCGGTTATACTCCAGTTCGGACGCGTACACTGACAGCTGCTGACAGCACGGACGACGTTTTCCACACGTGCAGTAAATCGCTGTGTAAACTCCACACTTCCAATTTCACTCCACAAATTATTGCATCTTCCCTTCTTCACAGAGCCTCTCTTCAAATTCGAAGTTCATGTTGTTTTTTCAGCACATGCGCACTTGGTGCTTTTGTAGCCTAGTGACATCTCTTTGCAGACATCTGCTTGCCTCCCATTTTTTTTGATTGGGCGTACTTGTCCGCGTGGTCACAAAAAAAAAAGGGAGGCACCCGGATGTCCGCAAAGAGCCTCCGCTGACACCCTCCGATGACGATTTTCACTTCACGCGAACCCTCGCGCACGCAGAAAGTAGCTTAAGACTCCTGCAGAAGATATATGTACATTTTTTTCATATTTAGACCACTTCTATTATTGATTGCTATCAGGATGTGAAGAGTTTCAACCAGTATAACAAAAAGTGTTTGCCTACCCTACCTTTAATTAAAGGTGCTTGCTAAAGCATCACTACTAATACTTCATATTAATATTAAGCTTTGCTACATATTGATTCATTTTGTGCATCTTGATTTTACATTAACTATTTAAAAAACCCTTGGCTGGATTTACTGGATTAGGCTCATTTAAAGAGTGATGCTTTTGGCATGTCATTTGAAAGATAAGCCTGCATAAGACAATTAGCTCATGTTGTTTCCTTTCCCTTTTTTGCCTGTAGTGTTGGATTGACAATTTCATTTGTACATTTGTTTGAATGAATACATGCATCCGTGATGACTTTGTCATCAGCATGTTTGGTTTGAATCTTTATATTGTATTGCACCAAAAAACATCTGATGAAAGCACTCTTCTTCTTTTTTTAGCCAAATGATATTGAAATTAACACATTTTCTAGATGTCCTCATGAGTCAAAGATCAAAACAAAGTAAAAGATCTGTATTGTTTCATCATCCATCCCACCTCTGTAGGGTGATCAGGCCAAAAACATCCCTGTTGAGACCATGACAGAGGAGCAGTACACAGACGAAGATGGAAACATAGTCACCAGAAAAGTAATGTCCATGCCCACCCCTAGCATTGTCACCATCTCCTCACTTTACAACATCTGTTCTCTTCCCTCTGTCCCCGTATCGGTATAAACCAGTACCATGAGTCGTCACTTTACCCCCTTCTCTTAGGTCATCCGTAAAGTAGTGCGTCACACAGCTGGTGTTGAGGAGAAGGGCAAGAGAAAGCGTGGGAAGCGTTCCCGGCAGGCCAGTAGGGCCGAGCAGGAGGAAGAGGGGGGCCCCGGGCCCCACAGAGAGCACACTGAGGTTTGATTCGTGTGCAGTGCTGATGCTAATGCTAGTGTAGGCCTGCAGTGTGCAAAACATGTGTTGTATTAGGAATCTAACTCAAGATTTTGATTTGATGTGGCTTCATTAATGGAAAACTGATCTGTGTGTGTTGATTGATGTGTTGTGTTCTCTAGCTGTGCGCAGTTTTAATGTTGCTCCCACACAAAACAAAAAACATTCCGAGGAGAAAGCACACTCAAAAATGTGTGGTGAAAAGCTTGAATTTCAGCTAAAGCTATGCTGATTTATTTAGGCTGCATCCTACAACAAATGAAAGAGAAAAATAAATCTACAAACCATGCATAACATTTTTTTAGAATGTCTTGTTTTTCTCATGGGCATGACTGACTTTTCAGAATAAAAGCTACAGGTATCTTGCCACAACTAGTTTATCTTGGGTTATCTCACAAAAACAAATAAACCACAAAAAGAAAATCTAGTTCAGTCATGAAACTCTTGAGGGCACAGGCTGATTGGCCTCTTGTGATCCTGCAGCCATAGGTGGAGAGTGAACCAAATCTAGGGTAAGGCTAGATGTGATTCCTCCTTAAAAACACATTTAAATAGAATGTCATGAAATAGTTACGTGTCGCCTATCAACATCCTACACATCCCAGTATAAGCGCTCTTTTTATTAAAGTGGCTAGGTTTACAAACCATGGCCATGATTTGGCATGGCAGCCAGTTCGAATAATAAATAGCCTAATGCTGCGTTCACACTGAACGTGAATTGAGCGTCTGGAGCGAGTGATTTCCATGTTAAGTCAATGTAAAGATGTGTTAACACGCATCTGGAAGTCCTGCGGCGCGTTTAGAATAAAATAACTTGCGCAAAACACTCAATTCGCCTCTTTCGCATGAACTGGATGCACGAATGAGGCGAATTGAGTGTTTTGCGCAAGTGATTTTATTTTGTACTTTTTGTGCATTCACAGTGCATTCACTAATTGTGCATTGAAGTGAATTCGCGCCTGACGCCTGAGTTGAAAAATCTGAACTTTGGTGTCTGTTCGCACCGCGTTAACCAATCAGGAGCCTGCTTGCTGCTGTCATGTGGTGAAGTGACGTGATAAACGGGGGGAGGCCCGCCCGGAGTCACTCATTCAACATGGACGAACGACTGATATTGGCAGTGAGCAGTCATACGGAGCTATTTCGCTTCAAACGCTCACTTTATACGTGTGTCTTTGAGTGGATTAAAAATGTTCAAGCGTCCAACTAGACGTGATAGAAGCGAATTTGACGCTCAATTCATGTTCGGTGTGAACACAGCATTACCATTGCCTTACCTAATGCAGCAAAACACACTGTAGGGGTTTTCCTCAAATTCTGATTGTATTATCGCCTAGAAAGCGTGCATAAAAGCGATCCCTTAAGCTGTTCTAAGCTGTAGCTGTAGACTACATAATGTCTACACGTTTTTGTTACAAGTTAAATTATAACAATCTTCGCACTGGACAAAAATTCCATTTTGAGTGGTGAGGGGATTCTCTCATTTAAACATGTCTGATTGGCCATTGCGTTCAAGAAATCATCTGATATGTTTGTGATTGGCTACATTGCTCAACGGTGCAAAAATACTTGTAAATAGAAAAGCCTATTTATATTAGTTTTGACGCGCTCAAGAGCACATTCACCAAATCTGTTTATGTGTATCAGTTTATGATGTGAGAGTATTCGCAAGAGTGCAGAATTCAGAGTTCAACTCGTGCACTAGACAAATCTCCAGTGTTTCAGCGATTACTAATCTTAATGCCTCTGATTGGCCATTGCATTCCTAAACTCAACAGAGTTGTGTGTGATTGGTTTTAGTGTGCAACACTGTAAAATGCGCAAGAAGTATGATGCAACATGAGCAGATCTAAATTCAATGCGGTAATCAGACCTTTTCATTGAATTTTCACTTTATTACTACATTTATTTTAAATTTGAAGACGCTTTTTTGACCAAAGCCCCCGTTTATTTTTGACCCATGGCCTAAGCCTTCCCCAGCCTTACACACACTCCGCCTATGCCTGCAGCCAATGAGAGCTCAACATTTAAATTGTCTGGTGTTCAGTGTTTGCTGTTGGCTAGTCCGAAACTAATCAGAATTTCTCTGGAACCCTCCACCTCCCCCAGCTCCACCTGCCCAGATCTGCTACAGGATTTATGTATACTGTATCTATTTATACATCAGCACCATATCTTACATGCTCATAGCAACATGTCTGTGTATCTATAATGATCAACAGCAGCAGTGTAGCAGATCTAGTCTTCCAAATACATTAGCATTGCCATATTAAATAACGTGCTAAAACTATTCAGAAAGTTGTCATATTTAAACTATATATAACCTGTATTTATAAAATATAGACATTTATTTGTATAAAATTTCTTTGTAAAGAATGAGACTGACTGCATTTAAGACTGACCGCACAGGTGGTGTTACTGCTCATGTGTTTGTAAGTTCTATAGGTTTTGCTCAACAAGAACAAAAATAAGAGGGAGCATTGTTGATGTGCTCTGGGACTAATTAATTTTTTTTCTTCTATAGAGTTTGCTTGTGCTACCATGGATGGGCAGTGTAAAACAATAACCCTCCAGACACTGTGTTGTATGACGGCTCTTTTAGAGTCATCTCTAACATGCTTTATCTGCCTCTGTCATTTCAGGCTAGAGGAGGAGTGAAGGGCAAGAAGAAGGAAGGAAGACAAAGGGAGGAAAAGGGTCAATCGTAACAGTTGTGCGCTTTTTGGTAAGCCCATAGGCATGAAACTAGGAAAGGTCAGTTGAAGTCAATGGGTAGAAAGCAGAGCAGAGTAGAATCCTGCCAGATCAGGCGGTAGCTTTTGTGTATAGTCATCAACACAATAGTCACCAGAGAAATGTGCTTTGTTACAGCGATTTTTCCAGTTGAAAAGCAGCCCACTGATGACATGCTGACACAGCAAATTAGTCCGTGCAATTGTTCTCTTACTGATGCCACTGTGTGCAAACCAGGACAACGTGTTTTGAAGGGTCATTTGGGTCTTGACTGGACATCTAAAGTCAACATGAAATTACTTTCACAACTTTTTTACTTAAATAATGTTTGCTTTGATTTAATTAGTGGCCAAGAAAGAATGCAGGATTATAAATATTTCTCACGTTGTTTAGTTCATGATATTTTTTGTTTTACTTTTTCCAAACCCTAAAGCTTTCTGTTTTTGCCAGATTAAATTAGATTTAGATTTTTAAATTTTGAATTTAAATTAATATATATATATATTTATTATATTATATATATATATATATATATATATATATAAATATGTGTGTGTGTGTGTGTGTGTGTGAGGGGGGTGTATATATATATATGCGGGTTGATACACACACACACACATTTATATATATATATATATATGCGGGTTGACTTCCCCCCTCCCACACACATATACACACACACATATATATATATATATATATATATATATATATATATATATATATATATATATATATATATATATATATATATATATATATATATATATATATATATATATATATATATATATATATATATATATGGCATTAACACTTGCCAACCTGCCAAATGCAGTGGATTTCAGCAGTCACTCCTACTTTGTCATCATCACTTTGGCGGCTTGAATATTATAAGCTATATAATATAGTCTACTGTATACATTTTTTAGTTGTAGTCTTTTAAAACTGCATCTGAAATAATACACTAAGTGCAATGTAGTGTTGCCAAAAGTATACATTTTTCGATATATATCCATACTGAAATATCTAAAACGGTTCCAGTACTCACTTTCTGCAGAATAGATACACAATACCAGCTGTGCTTTCTCTCTCATCTCTCCAACAGCGAGTTGACACAGAAACACGCCTCCCCTCACTTTCATTTGCTCCGGATGAATATTGTTGCTGTTACAGGGCTTGAATTTCACCATGGGGCTGCGTGCATTGTGCATCATTTTAGTAATTCCCGCAGATTTTGCGCTCAAACCTAAAGTGCGCACAGATAAAGCTGCCTCTCAGTACTAAATTTAGTTCTTTTTCACTGCTCATTGACCTTAAACAGTCAAAATACACACAAAATTATGTCAAAATGCTCTTGGCGAGTATGGCGAGTCAGTTACGTATTAAGTGAACGTAAAGTTGAGAAAGAAAACGCATGTGTAACAGTACAATGGATCCGTGTGTCAAGTCTTAAAGTGACAGCAGCGAAGTGACCTTATATATCAAGGCAAATTTTCTTTGTGAAAAATATAATTTTTTGTCCTGTATGTCACTGTGTTTCAGATTTGAAAGTGTTTCGAAACCATTTTCCTGGGAGGAAGATCACTGGAATCGCACACAAGGCCAGGGGATGAGGAACGCGTGTCTGCAGCTTTCATAAAAACAAAGGGTTTTCAGCCAGACGACTTTTGATTTCGCATGAGCATGAAAAAAAAACTGTCAATCTGTCAATAATGGCTAACGGTCGAGAAGACATTGTTGGTGCGACGTTTCAATCGACTGGGGGGCGTCCGATGCGAGATGCTCCACGGCAGCGCCCAAGCACTTGCGTGACCAAAGAGGCCACAAAACATAATCCTGGTTGACAGAAATGGAGGGACTTGTTTGAATCACCTTCAACACTCGCCTTACTTTTTTTTTTCCTCGCGGACCCATAACGTCGGGGTGTATAATGCTGTCGGAGCTGTTATGATGTATATAAATCACACTGTATAAATTTGAAAGTGGGCCACGATATTGTTAATGCACTGGCAAGTGTTTAGGAATGAACTACCAATTCTGATTCCAATTTTAAGGGAACGCTTCACATGCACTTGTATAATTATTAGCAGAAAATGTTTGTAAATGAAAAAAGCCAGCTTGATTTTAACAACTGATATTTCTTTTAAACCTACTGCGGTTCTCAGCGGTACGGACATTGGAGCAGCTGTAGTTCTGTTCAAAGACTTCTTCAGAGTACTAATATTTTCATGCATGTGATTCACTTTATTTTGATATTTCTAAATGGCATAACACACAAGAGACGGGGAAATGATGTTCTGAATGCGTACACTCACAGCCTTGCTAATGCTTAATTATAATTTTTTTTTTAGAAAGATGACAGTATCACACCACCACTGACGCATTGTTCACTAAAATACACTGTGTCCCATCACATCACAGCGCCGGTTTCCCTATGCAGTTACAGATAGTGACAGTTACTGAAATCCGAATGCTCACCGGAGTGTGTCACGTCGACCGCCGTGATGCACTTTTAACTGTTCTCGTGAATTGGCTCTAAGATGTAGAAGTTTTTCTGTCAGCCTGTCATTTGTAATCATCCTAGCAGTGTTTTACTACTTTTCAAGGCTGCTGTGGTTTTGGGGAAATTTTACTCTGGTTTTGGTGCATTGTTGAGAAATCACCCAAGCATTAATGGATGATAGATCTGGTAACAAACATATGTATGGGGGGGGAAAAAACAAGCATACACTGGATGATCAAATTAATTATTTAAGCTTATAATAAATTGTGTTCAAACCCTCACTGTGTTTTCTTTCTTCTTCAACATTAAGCATTGCACCATTTACATAATGAAAGTCATGTTCAGTCTAGGACTTATTCATTCCCACACCAAAAGAAACATAATAATTTAAGGCAATATTATTTATGACATTATTTTCATTATAATTAAGCACATTTTCCCCTCACATTCTCATAACTGTAATGCCGTAATAACAATCACCCTGTCCAGACACTGTTTTATTGCAGCCCTATATCATATACAGTGGGGCAAAAAAGTATTTAGTCAGCCACCAATTGTGCAAGTTCTCCCACTTGAAAAGATGAGAGAGGCCTATAATTTTCATCATAGGTACACTTCAACTATGAGAGACAGAATGAGAAAAATAAAATCCAGAAAATCTCATTATCTGATTTTTAAAGAATTTATTTGCAAATTATGGTGTAAAATAAGTATTTGGTCACCTACAAAAAAGCTAGATTTCTGGCTCTCACAGACCTGTAACTTCTTCTTTAAGAGGCTCTGTCCTCCACTCGTTACCTGTATTAATGGCACCGGTTTGAACTCGTTATCAGTATAAAAGACACCTGTCCACAACCTCAAACAGTCAGACTCCAAACTCCACTATTTCCAAGACAAAAGAGCTGTCAAAGGACACCAGAAACAAAATTCTGGACCTGCACCAGGCTGGGAAGACTGAATCTGGGTGTGAAGAAATCAACTGTGGGAGCAATTATTAGAAAATGGAAGACCACTGATAATCTCCCTCGATCTGGGGCTCCACGCAAGATCTCACCCTGTGGGGTCAAAATGATACGGGGGGACCTAGTGAATGACCTGCAGAGAGCTAGGACCAAAGTATCAAAGGCTAGCATCAGTAACACACTACGCCGCCAGGGACTCAAATCCTGCAGTGCCAGACGTGTCCCCCTGCTTAAGCCAGTACATGTCCGGGCCCTTCTGAAGTTTGCTAGAGAGCTTTTGGATGATCCAGAAGAGGATTGGGAGAATGTCAGAATGTCATACCAAAATAGAACTTTTTGGTAAAAACTCAACTTGTCGTGTTTGGAGGAGAAAGAATGCTGAGTTGCATCCAAAGAACACCATACCTACTGTGAAGCATGGGGGTGGAAACATCATGCTTTGGGGCTGTTTTTCTGCGAAGGGACCAGGACGACTGATCCGTGTAAAGGAAAGAATGAATGGGGCCATGTATCTTGAGATTTTAAGTAAAAACCTCCTTCCATCAGCAACGGCATTGAAGATGAAACGTGGCTGGGTCTTTCAGCATGACAATGATCCCAAACACACCGCCCGGGCAACGAAGGAGTGGCTTCGTAAGAAGCATTTCAAGGTCCTGGAGTGGCCTAGCCAGTCTCCAGATCTCAACCCCCATAGAAAATCTTTGGAGGGAGTTAAAAATCCGTGTTTCCCAGCAACAGCCCCAAAACCTCACTGCTCTAGAGGAGATCTGCATGGAGGAATGGACCAAACTACCAGCAACAGTGTGTAAAAACCAAGCCTGTAGTGCTCCTGTCAGAAACTGAAGCTTCCGAGCCTCGATCGCCCCCCGGTGGTTGGTCCCAGTATAGCTCCTAAACCCCACCCCTCCATGTATTTGAATGGACGCGAGACACACTAAACAATTCAATTACACTTCAAATAATTGTTTCCTAAAGATGGTTTCTGTCATTTTAGGCAGTTTTTATTACGATGATTTCATTTCAAGTGTTCGTTTTTTAAATAAGTTTAGTTTTAGTGAGTTATGTGATGCTATAAAAACGGGGGGTGTGACGTCATGATTGACAGCTGAGATTGACGGCTTCTCTGAGTGAAGTTGTCACTGAGGCACTAACAGACTTTTTTCAGGATTTTTGGGAGGAGATTGGGGCTTTAGCTTTAATTTCTACATTTCTATAACTGTTTATTTCACACCAACATAATGAATTGTTCTGCATCTGTGAGAGTGTGGGCGGGCTTTTGATAATCGCGCCTCTACTTCCTGTTCTCTACTGCGCAACTCCGGTCCCGAGATCGCTACTGCGCAGACTCGGTCCCAAGATGTCAGCGCCGTGAGCGGGCATAAAGCTTCAACTATGGTCAGCGGAAGTCAATGAAGTCGCGTCGTCCATATTTTTTTACGGTCTATGGTAAAAACCTTGTGGAGACTTACAGAAAACGTTTGACCTCTGTCATTGCCAACAAAGGGTATATAACAAAGTATTGAGATTAAATTTTGTTATTGACCAAATATTTATTTTCCACCATCATTTGCAAATAAATTCTTTAAAAATCAGACAATGTTTTTTTCTAGTTTCGTAGTGATGACGATTTCAAAACAAGGCATCATGAAGCTTCGAAGCGTTATGAATCAGCGAGTCGAATCATTAGTTTGAATCGCCAAATTTCAGCAGTTTGGCGGTTTGACACACGAATCATGATTCGGCTCATTGATTCATAACGCTTCGAAGCTTCATGATGCCTTGTTTTGAAATCGTCATCACTATGTAAGTCGTTATTTAGGGTTTTTTTGCGCACAAAAACTATTCTCGCCGATTTATAAAGTTATTTTAGAACCACTGTAGTGAGATGGACTTTGTCACGACGTCTTTAGTACCTTTTAAGGGTCTTGAGAGTGAACCGTGCCATTGAGCCAATGGAGGCCTTTCAGAGCCATCAGATTTCAACTAAAATATCTTCATTTCTGTTCCGAAGATGAACGGAGGTCTTACGGGTGTCGAACGACATGAGGGTAAGTAATTAATGACAGAATTTTCATTTTTGGGTGAATTAACCCTTTAAAGGGTAACTAAACCCTAAACCAACTTTTTTTAGTTAATGATCTGTAATACTGGGGCTTTATTAATGCTGTTCATTGATTCGAGTAAATGTTTTGACATTTGAGTATAAAGTGTTTTAATTCTATAAAATATGGTGTAAAACCGCCAAAGTGCTGCCCTCTTAAGGTTGAACGGTGGCTACTGCAGTTGAATTTTCCTATTGGACGTTGTGGTACATCGTGACGTAGGATGGTACCTCCAACGGCTCACTATCCGCGCCCCTAGCATGAGCTCACCACGCCCTCAGAAATGTTTCCCCCAATCACACGATGAGAACGGCTTCACTCCAGTATGAACTGTCATGTTACATGAAGTAAACATTATGAATGAAACTCACTTGACACTTGCTTTAACATCGTATTGAAGAAAATAAGGTTAAATAATGCAGTTGTCAGTACACGTCAGGCTTTTCTTGCGAGATTATTGCTGCCCGTCATGTGTACAGAAGATCATTTTCATACATGAGACGCACTTTCAAACCTTGACACGCAAGTGGTTGCCGCGGACGCAGATAGATTAGGTCAGTTCTCTTGCGCGGCTGCTTCACTAGCATCGTCGGCATCGGGAGTTAACGCAGTTTGAGCAGCGGCTCGCATTGATAAGGCTCCGGGTTTGTGTCTGTTACAGACAATCCACCCTCCTCCACTTCAGGTGAAGGTAGGAGAAATGACCGCTCTGTTGCAAAGCTGGCGTCACTCCAGTCATTCTCCATCTTTGCAACTCGCGAGTCTGACAGCTGTCAATCAATCCGTCACTGCGGGTCTCAGGTGCACACCCTCCGCTCAGCCCCGCCCTCGGTTCATCCCCTCTGTGTCCGCCGGGCTCTGCCCACTTTTCCAGCATTTTTTGAAAATTGCCAGTGGGTGGAGTTAAGCTCTGAGCAGGGGTTTAGTTACCCTTTAAAGTTGCAATGTCGATTTTTTAACGGCATCTAGTGGTGAGGTTGTGAATTGCAAACGCCCATTGCTCACTCCTCCCTTTCGAAATTACGGTGGCCGACTCAGGGCAAAGATGTTGGCTGAGACAGCAGAGACTAGCTAGCGCTCTGTAAAGCAGTTTGTCCGTTTAGGGCTACTGAAGAAACATGACGGTGCAAAATGGCGACTAAACTGTAAGGGGACCCTTGGTGTATGCAGAAAAAATGGCTCATTCTAAGGTAATGAAAATATAACGGTTCATTATGTAAGGTCTTTATACACCACTGAAACCATAGTTATGTATATTATATTGCATTTCTATCAATCATAAATAATACACACTGCAAAAAAAAAAAAAATACACACTGCACCTTTAAAATAGTGTCTCAGACAGAACTCTAAGCCCCGCCCATTTCCATAACAACCCGTTTGAACGAACCGATTCGCTATAATGAATCAAATCAGTAGAGGTCGCTGTAGCGAGTAGCGACTCACGTTCTACAGCAGTATTTTTATTCCTCATCCTCTCACTGACTCACACACGCTGATGCTCAATGATGGCGGATAGTGCGAGTGAGAGCGACACGGACGGAGCCACCCCTCACTGCTCCTCATCCTCTTCCTCCTCCATTCTCATCTCTTCATTCCGTCTAGAGGAGTTGTCGAACCGCCTGGCATCTTTACAGCAAGAGAATAAAGTGTTGAAGATCGAGCTCGAGACGTTTAAACTGAAGTGTAAAGCTCTGCAGGAGGAGAATAGAGACTTGCGCAAAGCCAGTGTCACCATAGTGAGTCATTCACAACTGTGTTTTTTTATAATACTCATTTACCTGAATGAATATGGAAGCAAACACTAAACGAGTTCAAATAGTGTGTTATTAAACTCATTTACAGTTGCTGTTACGGTGCAATTACGCTTCTCTAAAGCTAATGTGCTAATTGATTAGCTTTTATTGTCCCATATTTCCCGTTATGCCTTGTTCATTTTAAAAATGTAATTACTAAACATCCTTTAGTCCCATTTTATTGACTCTGCTGAAGTTTTGGTTGTGTTTAGAGTATAAGAATCTACCATTGAAATGTCAATCTTAGCATAAGCTAGCAGTAGAAAATTGAGTTAATTCGGGATAGTAATTTACGCAGGGAATTTCAGCCTCATTTTGATAACTCACTTGGTTTAAATGAATGTCTATATAAATAGTAAACAGACGTAGAATAAAATACACGGTTCATTGGAACTTGGTCTTATTTTTAAGTGACACTACAGTTAAATACAGTAGAATGTGTCAATTGGAGAACGATTGTTACAATAATATTTGATCTTCAATATATATGGTAGTTTAATTTTAACCCTGTAAAGCCTGACCAAAGCCCAAGTTAGATAATAAATAATATTTTTTATTTATTTTTTAAATAGACCAATTTATCAGACCTTTAGACAAAATATTAAACAATCTGAAAAAAAAAATTCTGATAGCTTTTTCTATAAATCAATGAGATCTTTATAATAGTATAGCAGACTACTTAAAATGCATATAAAAAATCTATTGTCTCTATATCTCGCAATAATGTCTTAAGATTGTTTTATGCCTAATTTTGTGATCCAAGCTCTGTAGTTGTAATTCTGTGGGACACTATATTTACAAAAGTATTGGGACACCCCTTCAAATAATTGAATTCAGGTGTTCCAATCACTTCCATGGCCACAGGTGTATAAAAATCAAGCACCTAGGCATGCAGATGCTTCTACAAACATTTGTGAAAGAATGGGTTGGTGAATTTAGACGTGGTACTGAGATAGGTTGCCGCCTGTGCAATAAGTCCATTTGTGAAATTTCCTCACTACTAAATATTCCACGGTCAACTGTTAGTGGTATTATAACAAAGTGGAAGCAATTGGGAACATCAGCACCGAAGTGGTAGGCCACGTAAAATCACAGAGCGTGGTCAGTGCATGCTCAGGTGCACAGTGCGCAGAAATCGCCAACTTTCTCCAGAGTCAATGGCTACAGACCTCCAAACTTTGTGTGGCCTTCAGATTAGCTCAAGAACAGAGCGTAGAGAGCTTCATGGAATGGGTTTCCATGTCCGAGGATCTGCATACAAGCCTTACATCACCAAGTGCAATGCAAAGCGTCAGATGTAGTGGTGTAAAGCACGCCAACACTGGACTCTAGAGCAGTGGAGACGTGTTCTCTGGAGTTACGAATCACACTTCTCTGTCTGGGTCGAGTTCAGGAGAACGGTACTTGCCTGACTGCATTGTGCCACGTGCAAAGTTTGGTGGAGGGGGGATTATGGTGTGGGGTTGTTTTTCAGGTCTTGGGCTTGGCCCCTTTGATCCAGTGAAAGGAACTCTTAGTGCTTCAGCATACCAAGACATTTTGGACAATTTCATGCTCCCAACTTTGTGGAAACCGTTTGTGGATGGCCCTTTCCTGTTCCAACATGACTGCACACCAGTGCACAAAGCAAGCTCCATAAAGACATGGATGAGGGAGTTTGGTGTGGAGGAACTTGATTGGCCTGCACAGAGTCCTGACCTCAACCCGATAGAACACTTTTGGGATGAATTAGAGCGGAGACTGTGAGCCAGGCCTTCTCGTCCAACATCAGTGCCTGACCTCACAAATGTGCTTCTTGAAGAATGGTCAAAAAAACACACTCCTAAACCTTGTGGAAATCCTTCCCAGAAGAGTTGTAGCTGCAAAGGGTGGGCCAACTCCATATTAACCCTACGGATTAAGAATGGGATGTCATTAAAGTTCATATGCATGTAAAGGCAGCTGTCCCAAAACGTTTGGCAATATAGTGTACAATGAAATGCAATACGATGATGATTGAGAGATGTACAAAAAAAAACGTTCTTGTCTCATGATTGATGCTCACATTTTAACATGATTTTTCAATAAAAAGAATGTATGTATGGATAACCAAGTAAACCTAAGTTGCTTCAGTAAATGTTCATCTTGAAATTTAACAAACAATATAAAAGTTTTTCTTGTTTGAATTTAAAAATCCTAAACTTCACAGCAAAAAAAACACATGTACCACAACCTGAAGGGGATACGTTATAGTATTCTACTAAAAGGCTTTTTACTTGTTAAAAGTATAAACTATCAATCAGAAGACCGAAGGCACGTAGTAGATTGTGTACAACAGTCTTCTCTGCACATTTTTGATCACATTGATACTTTAGAGGCCTTAGATATTTGAGTATCAAATATGATAATGTAGGCTTTATAGGGTTAAACCTAAATCTACAATATAGTACACGTAAGCCATCACATCTGAATGATGGATTGATTAAACTGTGAGCATGAAATATTGATGATATACTGGTATGACAGGACTATAAAGCACAGTACAGTACAATCTGTCATCAGTTTGTTTTCGTTGCTAGTTAATATTTGATAATCATCTGCTGACAGTTGTTCTTGTTTGTTGTGAGCATATGTTTGTGTACGCTTAAAAATGAAAAAGCAGTTGGTCTTAGATTGGGTGGCTTTATCAGGTTTATTACATCCTTATTTTATCTACGTAGACTCCATCATCATCATCATAATGCACTTCCCATTCTCTCAGGGTTACGGTCTGCAGATGGCTACATAGTTACACTTATATGTAGAAATATATTTTCTGTTAGACAGTAGACTTTCAGTTCCTTATATGTAACTCACTTGGGGTTTTGGAGCACATTGCAAATTGGTCTCTCGTCTCTAAAAGTCAGATGAACTTGGCTTGTAAATTAAAAAATAAATCATAACCAAAGCATTGTCCTGAAATGCCTTTTGATTTCTCTTTATTCATGATGTTGTCCTAGGCCCGGCTTTTATCATCTCCTGTGTTTTTCTAAATCATTGCAGCTGCATTTAGAAACAAACTTCATGCTTTTAGGTCTTTCGTGCTGCATTCATTATTAAGAGAGGACATTTAGTTTTATGCTTGTAAAAACTAATTCAGTAATTGTGAACTACCTAAAATACAGGGAGTGCAGAATTATTAGGCAGGTTGATTTTCTGATCATATTTTTTTTCCAGGCACATTTGACCAATTCCAAACCACAGTAATCCTAATAACTACTATTGATTTAGTATTTAATAATGTATAAGTGATATATAATTGTTCATGAAGGCTGGAAATGAAAATCACCTTATATTCAGGTGTGCAGAATTATTAGGCATTATTAGGCTTAATTCTTTTACAGATAAATTGAGCCAAAAAAGAGATTTAACTCAGACTGAAAAGTCAAAAAATATTAAATGCCCATGAGAAGGATGCAATACTAATGCAATACTAGACATTGCAGTTAAGGCATGACCATTGGACAGTGAAATGCTCGTTGGGTCAGCAGGGTCAGACAAAAACATGTGGCGGAGAAAAGACACCTATTAACTGCAAAAGAATTAAGAAATAAGGTGAAGAATTAAGGGTGAAACCATCAGGAACCCTTTAGTCTCCAGCGCCACCATTTTCCAGAGCTGCAACCTACCTGGAGTCTCCAGAAGTGCAAGGTGTCAGGATCTCAGAGACTTCAGTTAGGTAAAGAATCCTAAAAAATGACCCCCACTAGATAAGAATCACAAGCTGAAGTGTTGTAAAATACATGAAGAAGGTTTTTTTAGGCTTTATGGACAGATAGGTTGAGAGTGACTCTTGAAGGACCAGCACCACATCCTCTAGTACCACTGTTTGAAGAATTCATCTTCCAGAATCTGGCAGTACGTTTTGGGAGTTCATTTTTAGTTAGTTTATCTCTGCAAAACGGACTTCAGGATGGACTAAAATGAACTCCCAAAACGTACTGCCAGATTCTGGAAGATGAATTCTTCAAACAGTGGTACTAGAGGATGTGGTGCTGGTCCTTCAAGAGTCACTCTCAACCTATCTGTCCATAAAGCCTATAAAAAAACCTTCTTCATGTATTTTACAACACTTCAGCTTGTGATTATTATCTAGTGGGGGTCATTTTTTAGGATTCTTTACCTAACTGAAGTCTCTGAGATCCTGACACCTTGCACTTCTGGAGACTCCAGGTAGGTTGCAGCTCTGGAAAATGGTGGCGCTGGAGACTAAAGGGTTCCTGATGGTTTCACCCTTAATTCTTCACCTTAATTCTTAATTATTTTGCGGTTAATAGGTGTCTTTTCTCCGCCACATGTTTTTGTCTGACCCTGCTGACCCAACGAGCATTTCACTGTCCAATGGTCACGCCTTAACTGCAATGTCTAGTATTGCATTAGTATTGCATCCTTCTCATGGGCATTTAATACTTTTTGACTTTTCAGTCTGAGTTAAATCTCTTTTTTGGCTCAATTTATCTGTAAAAGAAAACATGCCTAATAATTCTGCACACCTGAATATAAGGTGTTTTTCATTTCCAGCCTTCATGAACAATTATATATCACTTATACATTATTAAATACTAAATCAATAGTAGTTATTAGGATTACTGTGGTTTGGAATTGGTCAAATGTGCCTGGAAAAAAAATATGATCAGAAAATCAACGTGCCTAATAATTCTGCACTCCCTGTATGTGCTGATTTATGATTCGCCTGGGATTAGGGCTGTCATGGGCATATGTCATCAATCTTATGATTCCTCGATTGCAATTTACCCGTGTCCAAAGTAACTGCGAACTGCATTATTAGATCATAGGCTGCACAATGTATTAAAACCCGTTTAAAACCCCGTATTATGACTAGGGCTGGGCAAAAAAATTGACTTTTCGATTAATCGTTTTTTAAAATGTGGTTGATTCAAAATCGATTCTCAAGGCCAAGAATAGATTTTTTTTTTCCCCGGGGGTTTCCAGTCGATCCTGTCCGGTATCGCATATGCTTGTCGTTAAGATAAAATCGAATGGCAATCGCATCTAAGGAAGGCACGCAAATAACAGATAGTGACGAAATATAATGCATCATCCAGGGCATGAATCAAAGCTTCCCTGGAGGAAAAAGCCTCCATAAAAACGGACAGAGTCTGAATGACGGTTGGCTAAATCGCAAGAAATGCTTGTCCTTTACTGAAAATTGCTGAAAATCATCCAATATCCTTTTTATGTTTTAGAATAAGTGTATCAAAATATCCATAAAACAAAATTGTATTGTATTTAACATAATTGTATGCATTTGAAATATAGAGATGGGTTCTGTTTTAATGTAAATGGTAAATGGTAAATGGACTGCATTTATATAGCGCTTTTAACAGACCTACGGCCATCCAAAGCGCTTTACATTTGCCTCACATTCACCCATTCATACACTCATTCACACACCGACGGCGGTGTCAGCCATGCAAGGCGCCATCCAGCTCGTCGGGAGCAGCTGAGGTTAGGTGTCTTGCTCATGGACACCTCGGCACTTGGTCAGGTGGAACCGGGGATCGAACCACCAACCTTCCGGTTTGTAGACAACCTACATGAACCACTGAGCCACTGCCGCCCGTAGGCCTACCCAAGTGTACCTAAAATAAAAAGTTTAATATACAGGTTTGTGGCTAATTTCTTTTTAATTACCCACTTGTAAACTTGTTCACAAATATAGTAGGCTATTTGAATTAAATCTATATTCATTGAGTTGAATCGAAATTTAATCGAGAATCGAAATCGAATCGATTTGAGAGCTTGCGAATCGAAATCGAATCGAATCGGAACATCTGAATCGATACCCAGCCCTAATTATGACATAGTACTATTGTGAATTCACAAAGGCTGCGATTCAAGTAAATAAATATATGCCTGCGGGTTTAATATATATGCGCTTTAATTATTTACATGCATGTAGGTTATATGAGTCTCAGAGCGTCTCCATTCACATTAAATGCTGCACCACATGAACTGTTATCATTTACATGCATGGAGCGCATCTCAAACTCCATCTCTGTATATGCTGTGAGTTTGGGTTGCTTATAACGTTCATCTGGCTGCGCAACATGCTCCATTTAATCAGATTTGTAAGGTAAATCATTTATAAACCAACACAGGAGAATACATCGATATGTCCCTAAATACGCAAACTGTTCATCACGATTTCAAAATAAAAGTTGAAACCCTCACTTTAAAGTTTTGATGTCCACATATTCTTGTTCAAGAAATGACAGTGGCTGTTGCATTTCTATCATAAAGAAGTGGCCAGATATTAAAGAGTAAACATTTGAATTAAATGTCGTTTGGCCATTATTAAACAAGGATTTGATCTGCTTTAAAGTGTAACAATGCCACCCGTTGATGCCCTCAGGCAATTGTTATAATGCACAATTTACATAATAATAATGTTTATTTTTATAGCGCCTTTCAAGAACCTTTTATAGCTTATATATAAAAATTTTTATAGCGCCTTTCATTATTACAAATAAACAAGCAGATGATAATTAACATAAGATATAGAATCAAAGAGAACATTAAATACAATAAAGAAGTCGTATAACATAAAATGAAAAAGTGTGAGTTCACTTGAAGGCAGAGAAGTAGAGATAAAAATAATTATTTACTGAGCATAGAGAATAGATGAGTTCTATTTAAGTTAAGTTGAGACGTAAATGTCTGGAGAGTAGGTGCGGTATGAAGATTCAGGGACAGCTTATTCCATAGCTTGGGGCCAATAACACTAAAAGCACTACCACCCACAGTAGACTGTTTATACTTGGGTATAACAAGCAAGTTATCGTTTCTAGATCTGAGGGTCCGGGCAGGAACATATGGTTGCATAACCACATGATGATTGTTTATATATATTAGGTTTTAACAGTTTTGTTCAATGAAACCTTATGATTACTTGCGTTTGATACTTTATTTGAACCAAATATGATTGCCTCATTATTATTGTGTAGCCCAATTTAAAGGTGCACTATGTAACTCTTCTGTCCGCTAGAGGTTGCCTATTCAAAACAAAGGCGTAGTTTGATGACGCCAAGTTTGAGCGCAGAATCTTGGGACATGTGGTCTTCACCTCACAGCCGGTGGAAAAGTATCAGGATAGGACTCGGACAGAAATCATGTTCATGGATGCGATTATTAACGTTACTGTAGTATGAAGCAGAGCAGGACCGAGTGTTGTGGAGCTGAGCAAGGCCGCTGGAGCGATTGTTAAAAAGATGAAAGCAACACACGCCTCACGATCACGGGACTTTTATTATGCCACAGTCGCCATTTCCTCTTCTCTGGTCATGAGTATGAGGTAACGCAGCTCTGTTTATCATATTGGATACGTTTGAGTGTGTTGAAAATGATGTTATGGCGTTAATCTGTGCGTTCGCTCGGTGGCTGCTATGACGCTTGTTGCACACTGCAGTAAGAGTAAAGCGTTTCTGCAAAATAAAACCGGAAACCGGTTTTATTATTCGGTGTGAAGTTTAAAGTTTTGCGTGACCTCAGGCACACTCTTTTCTCGCTTTCTATATATAATCCATTCATAATTTAGGGAGAACTTTTGTTTGTCCTGCAGACGACCAGCTACTGAAAAACACATTTAATTATGGGGGTGAATCTGATAAATTCTTCTGAGAGTCCCTCCTGAAATTGCTATAATTGGCAGTGATAACCATTGCAACGGACTGGACAAAGCTCGAGTCTGTATTGGCTCACAGCAGCTTCTACTGTTTAGGAAAATAAAGTTTGCTATAATAGTCTTTTAATAATCTGTGAAAATAATGGCTTGCGAGCTGGAAAAACCAAACTCTGGTCAGGCAAATCACATCGTGTTTACAGTCGGTGGGCGGGCTTAACAGAAAAACCGGAAACCGAGGGTAACTCAGATATGACGCAATCGACAGGCGACTACCTCACACGTCCCAGTTCCTTGGTTAAAATAGCAATTTTCAACACTTGGGATATTGTAAGTACTCAACTGAACAACATGTATAACACTGGCCTAGTGGTTTTTGGATATTTTACTGAAAAAATTGTACATGGTGCACCTTTTAAATCATTTAAAAGCTTAGTTCTTTGCTTGGGTCTATTTTTATTACCACAAAAAATATCTGATTACTCTATTACCAAAATAATGGCGACAGTCCTAATTTTGTGTGTATTTGACTAAGTGCTATAAGCCACGAAAAAGAACTCAATTTGGTACTCGTGAGCTGTTTGAGAGGTGGCTTTATGTGCGAGGCACTTATATAGATTAGTAGTGTCCACGCTTTTGTCTGCAGGAATGAGTCAAATTGAAATTCAGACCCTCTAACACAACTATTTAACCGGAGCGAATTAAATTAGTGAGTGAGAGGCGGCGGGTGTGTGTCAATTTGTCGGCGGAAAGAAGAGAGAGTGAAAACGCACAGCTGGTATCAGTGTATCAATACTGCAGAAAAGGAGTTTTGTAGGCGTTTCAGATATTTCAGTATCGATACGAATTGAAATATGTATATTTTTGACATTACTAACGGGTGTACAGTGCGATACAGTTTTCCATGTGTGTAAAACAGCCGCTTGTTCGTGTGTGAGGTTAGTCGGTGCCACATGCGCACCCCGCTCAATATCCTTCAAAAACAAGAGTATTTGTTTAGTGCAAGTTAACTGGCTGAGACCTAAACACCGGCAAATCCGCTCATCATAAAACCAAAGCTTAGGTATGATGGAAATGAGATTCATTGTTTGGTGTGAAGTTTAAAGTTTTGCGTGACCTCAGGCACACTCTTTTCTCGCTTTCTATATATAATCCATTCATAATTTAGGGAGAACTTTTGTTTGTCGTGCAGACGACCAGCTACTGAAAAAAACACATTTAATTATGGGGGTGTATCTGATCAATTCTTATGAGAGTCCCTCCTGAAATTGCTATAATTGGCAGTGATAACCATTGCAACGGACTGGACAAAGCTTGAGTCTGTATTGGCTCACAGTAGCTTCTACTGTTTAGGAAAATAAAGACTATAAAAATATTCAAAAAAAAATTTTAACAATAAGTTATTCAAATAATGTATTCCATTATTGGTATTAACAATTAAATTGTTTATTTATTTTGTATTTTCAAGGAATCACAGTTACAGTAGTTAAATTATCAAGTATCAACCCTTCTTGCTTATTGGGGGAAAATGAGACTTTGTGACTTTTCCTGTACTTTCCATCATACTTAAGGACAATAAAAGTGCTAAAGTTTGCTATAATAGTCTTTTAATAATCTGTGAAAATAATGGCTTGCGAGCTGGAAAAACCCAACTCTGGTCAGGCAAATCACATCGTGTTTACAGTCGGTGGGCGGGCTTAACAGAATGACGGTAGAGTTGCGGCCGTTCCGCGTGCTACTCGTAAACAAAGACGCTGGTGAACAGTGGTCTTTCGAATCAGCTTTGGCCGCGACTCTGGAAGACTTGGAGTTAAGCTTTTCTTTGAGAAAAGAACGGCACTGAAGTCATTCTTAAAAAAGGAAGATGTGTTTGGAGTTTTGCCAACCGGATACGGTGAAAGTTTAATCTATAAACTAGCTCCGCTTCACCTTCTTCGTTGCTCTGGTTGGTTGTAGCGCTATCCTATTGTGTGCAGAGGGAATTTGAAAGACAACCGTTTATCCCGCCCCTCGGATTGAGCCCTGCCAATGGTGTGTTCCCAGACCCAACGTCTTGATGTGGGTCTGGCTTGTCAGGCAAGATTCTAATGGTCATTTCATGCCATTTTCATTTTAAGTGCTTGTTTACCAACAGGTGGCAGAAATCGGCCATTATGCGTGGCACATTTTCCATGTTATCTCCATTAATGAAAATGAGAAATGTAGATCTTTTAAATTGAATTTTACTTAAGTTTAATGTTGTTGTGAGGTTGAATTGTAAATGGACGTTGTTTGGATTGTAGTCAGAGAAATTGGGCTATATAAACAAAATTGAAGATGTTAAGCAATCAGTGCTACGTTCTTGCAATTTGCCATTTTGGGCAAAGAAAGAAAATGTTTGTCTAAAAAATGTGTTCTTGTTAAGGGTTGGATTTTGCGTGCCCTGTATGAGCATCATCAGTCCTTTTGCCAGTCACCTGCCTGTTTAAGTGAGGATCTGTGCTACTTGTGGTTGTTTTATGAGATGTAACGTACGTTTTATACTTGTGCTGACCTGTGCTCAAATTTGTAGCACCGGTGCTATGTGCAAAAAAAGTTAACGTACAGTCCTGATGAAATGACTATTACCAGCTACTGATGTATTCTCAGTTGCTGTAGTAGACTAACATTGTTATGCTTTCTAAAACATCTTTTTTAGCAAGCGAGAGCAGAACAAGAAGAAGAATTCATCAGTAACACCCTGTTCAAGAAGATTCAGGCCCTGCAGAAAGAGAAAGAAACACTAGCAGTCAACTATGAGAAGGAGGAGGAGTTCCTCACGAATGAGCTCTCTCGAAAACTCATGCAAGTAAGTGCTCGGCTGTCGTTCGATGTGTCTGTCGCTAACATGATTACATTTGACTCCCTTACCAAGAGCTTTGAGTGATTCCGAAGAGCAAATCTTGCATAGCAAATGTAGTGCGCATGATAAGTAAAATAAGATGGTTTCCACCATCGTGTGCAGACAGAGCTTGTTTTCATGTCTTGACCAAGCCTTCTAGGATAATTTAAACATACACATAGCCTTATTAATAGTGATATATGGCTGTTTCTGAGCTCACCTACCTAGGAAATAACTTCCTCAAAAGTCCCTTTCCAGTTCCACCACACTCTTGAGGTTCATCTGCCTTAGAGGTAGTGATTCATGCCCTTTTGGGGAACTGTTTCAGCAGTGCCGTTTTTCAGCCAACTTCTTATGGCTTAAAGAGTTGAGGGAATTCTGTTTGTCCTCAATTTCCTGTGGAACATGAGAGAAAGAGGCAGAGATTGAGTGGGGAAGAGAAAGCTGCAGAGAAGCATATTGTCACGTGACTCTGCATATTTCATTACTGATGTTTAAACGTTGAGTTTTGGTCGCAGCTTTGTGAAAATGAAGACTCCTAAGCTAAGGCTGGAAATCAGAAAGCGGTTTAATTAAAAATGGTAATTTTCATGATGTTTACTTTCAAAATGTGTAATTACTGACTTTATACACTACTGTTCAAAAGTTTTGTAATGTTTTTGAAAGTCTCTTACGCTCACCAAGGCTGCATTTATTTGATCAAAAAAGTTAAAACAAAAATATTGTGGAAAATGATTACAATTTTAAATAAACGTTTTATAGTTGAATATATTGTATAATGTAATTTATTCCTGTGATGGAAAAGCTTACATTTGAGAATTATTACTCCAGTCTTCAAAATCATTCTAATATGCTGATTTGGTGCTAAAAAAAATTATTATTATTATTAATTATCAATGTTGAAAACAGTTGTGCTGCTTGATATTATTTTGAGGAAACTAAATACTTAACTCTAAATTTTTTTTAAGTTTTAAGATTGATGAATAGAGAGTGTGAAATAGAAGTATTTTGTAACATTATAAATATCTTTACTGTCACTTTTGATCAATTCTATGCATCCTTGCAGAATGAAAGTATTCATTTATTTATTTATTTTTAAACATGGACCTCAAACCAATACAATGACATTTTGCGTTTAAAAAGTATAAATAAGTTGCCATAGTTCACCCAAAAATGAAACGCCCTCAAGTTGTTCCAAAACCGTATGAGTTTCTTTGTTTTGCTGAACACAAAAGATATTTTGAAGAATGTTTGTAACAAAGCAGATAGAGCAACCATTGACTACCATAGTATTTTATTCCCTACTATGGTAGTCAATGGTTGCTCTATCTGCTTGGTTACAAACATTCTTTAAAATATCTTCTTTTGTGTTCAGCAGAACAAAGAAACTCGTACAGGTTTGGAACAACTTGAGGGTGAGTAAATGATGACAACATTTTTATTTTTGGGTGAACTATCCCTTAAAGAACCATTAAAGTCCTTATGATTCCTGTCACTTTCTATAATAAATATGAGGCTTGATAGTCATAATAAATATGAGCTTAAATATGAAAATTTAAAGTCCATATTCTCCATTTCTTGCTCAGTTACAACATGAGAAAGCTGAACTGGAGCAGCACTTAGAACAGGAACAAGAGTTTCAAGTGAACAAACTGATGAAGAAGATCAAGAAGCTGGAGAACGACACAATCTCCAAACAGCTCACCTTAGAGCAGGTAACTCCACTGCATTTTTGATCAGTGAGTCCCAAAATAGTCTTTTCAAATTTGTCCATGCATTTGAATTTTTGTTGTGTTCTTTTAGCTCAGACGTGAGAAGATCGACTTGGAAAACACTTTAGAGCAAGAACAAGAAGCTCTTGTGAATCGGCTATGGAAACGCATGGACAAACTGGAAGCAGAAAAAAGGCCAGTGCTATTCTGTTGTCAGTAACACTGCCACGGCTCACCTCAGAAATGTAAACACTACTTTGTAACCGAGAACATAGTGAAGCCACTTTGAATATTTAAAGTGCCCTACATGCATTTGCTGAACACCTGCTTTTGCGTTTAATAGGTTTATTGTGTATTTACAGTTGTATCTAAACATTTCCTTTCCTGAATTATAGCGGTTAGATTAAATGAAAGGGAATTAGAGGTCTGTTTGGTTCCACCCCTCCAGGATTCTTCAGGAGAAGCTTGACCAGCCAGTTTCTGCTCCTCCGTCCCCGAGAGACATCTCCATGGAGATCGACTCACCTGAGAATATGATGAGACACATCAGATTCCTTAAGAGTGAGGTGGAGCGTCTGAAGAAGAACCTCCGCACTTCAGAATTACAGCGTAAGTACCAGTCTTTCTACCACAATCTACCGTAGTAACAGTACATTAGTCTTTTTGTCCTTTGACACCATGAAATAAAAATTGAGCCTATTTACTTCAAAGAAAGTTAATGTATGGCATTCATTCTATAATGAATATTTAAATGTTTCTTTCATCAAAGTTTAGGTACACAATGTATCTTTAGACCATCTAGTGGTTAAAAAACAAAACTGCTAACACTCGGCTCTGTGTTAGCCTGGATGCCAGCTGAACTTAGCCCCGCCCACAACATTTGAGGTTGGGAAGTTCGGTCTGGACTTGATCCATTGTGGAGCAACTATGCTCAAACCAAAGCTGTTCGGACCAATGAAATTGTCAGGGCGGGCTTTATACAATGATGGACAGATGATCAATAGTAACGTAATCATCCACGTCAGACGTCACCAAAGAGCGCTTGGGTTGAATTTGTTGAACTTGTTCGTATATGCATTCACCTTTACTATTTCTCTCAAAAATGATGACCGTGTTGGTAAGTACTCCATGTATCCTTAAATTATTTTTTACAACACCGGCAAAGATCTTTTACACGCATCATCTTCTACTTTTTTCCAGCGTGTGTGCAGTTGAGTTCTGTTGACAACTATGCGGCGCTCATACGTCACTTACCCCGTTGCTCTGATTGGTTGTGAGTCTATCCAATTGAGTGCAGAGGCATTTTCTTTCCTGGTTCGGTTGAAACACCCCCCATAATCAGCCCAATGGAGCAGTATCAGACTCATTTTCTGACTAGAATCTGAGTATGACGATATCAGGCTAGCTCTGTGTGATGTGCAGATGAATATGGTTCTTTCTCACTCAAAAACTAAAAAGCGTGAGATTATCGTGCTGCTCCTGAAACATTCATTACTAGGCTTAGGAGCAATGTTCCCTCTAAGCTGCGCGAAAGAATAAAATGCCTTGCAGACGATAGACAAAGACGCAAAATGTGGGGAGAAATCCATTTGATTGTAGTTTAAATGAGAAATAATTGCAGTGCTCTGTTCTACCGCTATAGAGTTAGTATCGCTATCGTGTTAGAACCGGTGGATGCGGTTTACAGGCTTCTTAGAAAGACAATGATGTCACGTGTGAGCACGCAGCAGTGAGTTGTGTTTGCGGTCCAAATAGCTCAAAATGAGAGGCAACGAGAACTGCGAAGACGTGGAATAAAACCTCATCATGTTTTAAAGAAGAGTGGCTTGATTAACTGGTGGAAATAACAGATGATGGACAAAGCATGGTAACAAAACAGACAGTTACACTGTTTACAGTTACACCCACCACCAAGTGTAGCGTGCAAACTCTAAACACCAAAGTAACACACATCAGTTTAAATAGATGTGTGTGTGTGGTTTGGGTTTCAGTGATGTTTAGATAACTATAAAAGAAAAAAAACTATATATACTATAATATATAATATTAGTTCCATTATTTTTTATATTATAGGCTATTATAATTGTATTATAGTGTAAGCCTAATAAAGAATTGATCTCACAAGGGGATTGTTTAGGGATACTTGCCATTAAAACGTTTATAAACCCCTGATATAGAAAATCTTGGAAATTCATAAGCAATAAACAAACATTTAATATAGATGGTTTAATGCTGCGTGTCGCCAATAAATGACTGTACAAGAACACATTAAGAACCATCTCAGTGTAATTTTTTTCATATTATATTATAAAGTCCTGGGGGAGATTTTAATAGTATTTCTTGGTAAAGAAGACTACAGTTAACAGCACTGTCAAATGTGCTTAATTTACTGACTTCTGAATTAGCTGTTTTTTATTAATTTTTTTATTTAATATATCACTAAGTTACATTAATGGTTCAATAAAATGGAACTGGCACATTAAAGTTAAAAGTTATAACTGTATGATGAAACCACTTTTTGTGTGCGTTTACATGCGCTCTACACAGGGCTCTACGCTAACATTTTTCTTGAGGAGCACTTGTGCTCCTAATTTAAAAAAATTAGGAGCACAGTAAAAAATGTAGGAGCACTTTCTGATCAATAACACGCATTCCAATTATAACTTCCCCATTACAGGACTATCTTTGTCCCTTTAAATTAATGTCCAGGGGCATTTTTACCATTACAAGAGCAATGTTTTATATATATGTACTGAATATATATATTTATATATATTCAGTACATATCCATGTCCTGCACTTATGCAAACATTGTATATCCTGCACTTGCTGCTATTGCACTTCTGGTTAGACCTAAACTGCATTTCGTTGCCTTGTACTTGTACTTGTGTAATGACAATAAAGTTGAATCTAATCTAATCTAATGTTTTCTAATCTTATTAAATATATGGATCATCTTGTCAATTTCTTCAATTAAAATAGAAAAGTTGTTTTTAAAATGTTAATTTAAACAATAAATTCAGTTAGAGCAATACGACACAATCAGACTGTTACCAATCTAATTAAATCAGCATCAAAAGATCCATCTTTGCACTGTAGAAGTCGCACAGCAGCTCTATCTGAAGTGCTGTTTAATGCAGCTCATAGGTAAATAATGTTGTATGAACGTTTTAAATATAAGTTTTTGAATTTAGAAATGGGTTATGTACAAGTTAAACTTTAAAAGTTTGATATTTTAAATAAAAAGTTAAAGCAAAGTATAAATATGAAAATAAAACCGCCAGTAGGTGGCGTGTCAAGTCTATGTGTGAGTCATTGATTCAATCGTTCAAACGCAGATTCATTCGAATCGAACCGCTTGGAGATGCGCAACAGTTCTGGTGTAGTTTTGATTTTCACGAAATAAACAGTATAGTGGCTAAAACGTTGTTACTTAACATCAGCTTGTCTATTGGTCTTTTGTACAAGACAAGTATCACATTTGCAATCATGCCAACTCGGAGCAATAGCAGTCCGTAACTTTTGGCGCTCTGGCGCTAATACAGAACTGCACGCGTCTTGCGGAAGAACATTGCTGCCGGATCTACTTCTATGGCGAGTCACGCAAGGACTGTGCTCCTCCGCAGCGCTGCGAACCAAACTGGAACAAAATAGTCAGAATATAAACACTTATTATATGTGTACCAGGCACGTGCACAGGTAGGGCTCAACCTGTGCAGAGCACATGCCCTTTTTGCCCTTACACTCCGAAGTGCCCTTTTTTTGATGCTAGTGTTTTTTGTTCCTGCTTCAATAAATCAATAGTTTTGGTAACTGCATTTGAGTTTGACTTTTGTAAAATGTTAATAATATATTGATAAGTAATACAACCACATTTAATTTGTTTTTGCCACCGAAAAATCATAAATAAGCAAAGGTGCGCCCATAGATGCGCCCATTTGGTGAGTATTTTCCTACTGGAACTTACACAAAGTGACTGAGTGATCCTCGTCATCTAGGTCAAATATATTTCTTAGAAATTTGTCCTTTGATTTATGATTGCTAATACAATTAATTTGTTAACATGTAATAATATCATGGTCGCATGTTTAATTAATTTACGTTGTTGATATATGCACATATTCGCACATTTTTGAATCTCTATACTCTCTCGTTTTCACATGTGTAGTAAAACATGGTTACAGTAATGTTGTCGTTACATTAAGTGCAAATAGGCCGTCTTTTTCACAGAAGGTCTAGTTGGGTCAGTCAGAATTGCAGAAGACACCATGCAAATGATATCCATGATAGTGCAGGGGTAAAGCGCATGGCTTGAAGTTTAGACGCAAATTGATCACGGTTCGAATCCGCGTTTTGCCGAACTTGCTCTACTTCATTTTCCCATCACACAGAAATTCAAAAAGGTATTTTTTTCCCCCAATAAAAATTGTGAAAATCTTCAAAAAATGTAAATAAAGCATGTCATGTGTGTTTGATAATAAAGTGTTAGGGGCGGGTGAACAGAGGGGGTGCCCTTTTTCAGTTTCAGCACATGCCCCTCAAAAGGTCTGTGCACGGCCCTGATGTGTACCGTAGTGATTCAGGGTAAGATAAAAACACGGTTTGGAAAATGGATTTATGATGTACTCTCATATATACATCTAGTAATTTTTAAACACGAGAAAAGTTGTGGACTGCAGCTGATAAAGATTAAATCAAGAACTCAAACAGGGGCTTTTTTAAATTATTATTTATTAATTCATTTTTGGTGGCATTTTTGCCCCAAGCCCCCGTTAATTTCCATCCTTGTTTATGATAATCCAAATGTGGTATTTCTATTTCATTTGGATTTGGCTGCTAATAAACATCAGCGCGAGGCGTCTGGTAAGTGCGCATGGCTGCGTCACACCCGTTTCACCTAGTAAACAATCTGTGAAGTGTAGTCCGTTACACACGTTTTTTGCACATGCTCTGCTGACAGAAGGCATGACATGCAGTCGATCGCAGAACGAAACGTAACTGTTGCTCAGTCAGTGTTGATGCACTTTGGCAGTTGTAGTTTTTATTCCGATTGTATTGTACATCTATTCATGAGAATCGATTGGGTCACTCGCACCGGTGCGCCTAAATATTTTTTCACAGTCGCACGCAGTAATTTTCAGGCGCAAATGCGCCCAAAATGGTCGCTATGTAGAGCCCTGTCTACAGGTAAAGAATGTTTTTGCTCAGGTGACCAAAATGTCCGCCCAATAGAGAAGTTTTGCTCGGCTAGAAAATAAATTAGAGGGAACATTGCTTAGGAGATATAACCAGTTTAGATTGAAAGGCTCTGAAGCTGACTAGATGAAGAGGTTACCGTAAAATGGCAGAGGGAGGCGAAACGCAAGCAAGTAAAAAAAAATGCACCCACTATTTTAACAATTACACCATGTGAGCATGTGTGTGCGTCTGTGAGTGTGTGTGCGTGAGGCTGTATGCATGTGTGTTATTGTAACTTAAGTACCCTGCCTACACTACTTGACAGTTTCATGCGCTTTTAGTATTTACTAGTGTTTGTTTATTTTAAATGATCCTGTCGTCTGCTGTGTTCAGACTTAAGTTGTGTTTGATGTTTGCTACATTCAGGAAGTGTACCTTTTTAAGCAGATCAAATAAGTTCATATATCTGACTGCTTGTATTCATTGACGAAAATGTAGCCATGTGCAGTAATATTGAAAATTGAGGATGCAATGCATCGTGATATTGGATTGAATCGTTGGCACCATAATTGTAATCGAATTGAATCGTGAGACCAGTGACGATTCACACCCCTACCCATTAATAGACACCGCACAATTCAAAATAAATTCCAGCACAGCGCTACAACAACCTAATGGAATGACCCTTCACAATAGATGATGCTTTACAATGAACTCTATTAGAGAGCTACATATGGCAATTTCTGTTGAATAGAATAACTAACTTTTTGAGTAAATAAAACACCATTATCTCCACGTCGCATTTACAACTTTTCAAATCCTTCAGTTCTTTCCATCTCCAAAAAGCCAAGCCAATTTTGAATCTCGTTTTAAAACACGCTCTGTCATGTTCTCTTTTTGCAAGCAGACTCTCCTCTGTTTGGTGTTTATTTTTTTTATTTTTTTTTATTTTATTTTTTTAAATGGGTGACTCCCTGGAGGTTTAAGATTTAGCGTACTCCACACCATACACACGTCAAAGTAGTCGGTGCAACTCTCTTTACAGATACGATGATACATGCACTGGCGAATGACCTATGTCTGCAGTTCCCTGCTAAAGCCATCACACTAGGTCTAAAGTATAAACGCTTATAAAAGAATGTACCTTTAATAACTTGTGCTGCCTCTAAACATTGTTCCTTTACATTAAAAAGTATTTTCAAGCAGCACAATTGATAATAAGAAATGTTTCTTGAGCACCAAATCAGCATATTAGAATGGTCTCTGAAGGTTTATGTGACAGAAGACTGGAGGAAGGGTGCTGAAAAGTCAGCTTTTTAAAAATATTCAAATAGAAAGTAGTTATTCCAAATTGAGAGAAAATATTTCACAACATATTTTTTTACTGTATTTTTGCTAATTAATGTGGCCTTGGTAAACAGAAGAGACTTCTTTCAAAATTCAAAAATCTAATTGACCCCAAACTGTTGTATGGTAGAGTATGTAATAAAGTCATTAAAAAAGCAAAGAATGTGTCCATTGGGTTATGATGAACTTGACCTTCGGCCTCCACATCCCAATTAAAAAGCCTCCTCAAATCATGTTTTCAGCATTGATTTTTCATGCCATTACTTTTCATGGCAACTAGATGGCAGTATGTGCATTAACAAAAAGGACACTTGTGGTCTCATGTTTTTGTGTGTGTGTTTGTGAAGTCTATGAGCGCAAAGGCTCTCCTACTTTTATGTTTATGGTTCATAAAATCCTAGTGTTTTACCCAACAGTCCATCACCTGTAGGCTGTTAGGGTGTCACAAGTTATGTTGATATGTTATCACAAAAAATGTGCACTGTTGCAGAAAAATTACATAAAGCTACCTTGGTGACATTTATATGTACCTGTACATGCTTAATAAATTTCAGACTGTTGTAAAGTAAGAACAAATGCTCTGGCCCAATACAGCAAGTGATGGTTTCCATCAACTGGTTTAAAACTTTCTTACAGTCACATACTTTTTGTCATGTTGACCTCATTTGATTTTTCTTGTGGTTGTGCACGTGAACCAATGCACTGTAACCGTATGACTTTACCATAAAGATAAGCTAATTTCATTGCTTTGTATGTGTTTACAGATACAGAGAAAAGGGCTCAGTACATTGAAGAAGAGCGCCACATGCGGGAGGAGAACATCCGCCTGCAGCGGAAGCTCCAGAGGGAGGTGGAGCGCAGGGAGGCGCTGTGCAGACAGCTCTCTGAGAGTGAGTCCAGCCTGGAGATGGACGATGAGAGGTACCAGCAGCCCAAACATCACATGTAACACTAGGGGTGTGCGATATGCATCATCTACAAATTAGTGCTGACTATCGATTTAAAAAAACCAACTAATTAATCCCACATTTTTCTGTAATTACCGTATTGTTCTGAATATAAGACAATGCTTTTTTTCTTGGAAATACATCTGAAAAAATGGGGGTTTCTGGTATTCGGGGTCTAAACTTTTACATGTCAATAATGCACCCGCCATAGGGATTGTCAAATATGTGTAAAACGGAGTCATCAAACCACTCTCATTAAGAAGCCAAGAAATACGGTGTGTCCGAGTGTAATGTTAGAAGATGGCGAGCCCAAAAAGATCATCTTAAAAATGCTAACAGTCAAAGAAAAGCTTATCGTGGTCCAAAAAGCAGCTGCTTCGAAAGAAAATGACAGGCAAGTGTGTCAGTACATAGCTGAAAAAA
Organism: Gobio gobio; assembly: GCF_949357685.1. Lineage (NCBI taxonomy): Eukaryota > Metazoa > Chordata > Actinopteri > Cypriniformes > Gobionidae > Gobio > Gobio gobio. Next base: position 38,860,707 of record NC_137113.1, read on the forward strand.
GAAATGAGGGACTGCCCATAACCAGAGCACACTGTAAAACTTTTTGCTGTAAATTTACAGTAAAATACTGGCAGCTGGGTTGCCAGCCACTTACTGTATTTTTACAGAACAACTTCTGTAAACAGTATTTACAGTACTGTACTGTAAAATTTTATGCTGTAAATTTACAGTAAAATACTGGCAGCTGGGTTGCCAGCCACTTACTGTATTTTTACAGGACAGCTACTGTAAACAGCATTTACAGTACTGTGCTGTAATTATCAAATACTGTATCCTACTGTAATATCACATAATTTTACAGTATTAAACTGTTCTCTACATCAATACATAATTAGAAATATTATACTTTAGAGTTTCATAACAGTAGTCACAATAGGAAATAGAAAACAACATTCTTTGGGGTTTAAAACATTTATTAAAAAAAAAAAGATTAAGATAAAATTGCCTGAAATGTTCTTTTTTGGCACAACATGGCCAGTTTTCTTTGAAGTTACTTTTCCTTTCTTTGTTTTTGATCCACGTTCTGGATTGATGTCAAGAAAACGTCTAAAAAAAAAACAGAAGAAGAAAAAATTATTAAATATATAGATTAAATGTTACAGACAGAAAGACAGACAGAAAGTCACCAGCTATCTGTTTTAACGACTAGTCTGTTTGGATAAAATTAAACAACATGAAAAGATGCAATGTTGAATGTTGTGATCAATTAAAAAAAAAATTCTTCACTGGTTACACTGCACAGCTTAACAATATCATCCCCTCATCAGGTCGTTAATCAGGTCCCATCTAAGTATCATTGGAAATGCAGCCATAAATGCAGCACATTGCCAGAATCCCTTATGACTTCAATACTTAACTTAACTCAATTGCAAGACTACGTGATAATGTTAAACATCATTTAAAATGTGTGTTTGAGCGGTCTTAACTGAACACAACTTGCACTGACATATCTTAAAATGTCCGTGCCATTGTTTTGTCTCAAGATGCACACCAGTAATTAAAAAAAAATGACATTTTTATAAAAGGTGCTTAAATACCCTAATTTTACTAAGGTCTACACCTGGCATAAAAAGATAGGTCAGTCAAAAATGAAAATTAGCCCATGATTTACTCACCCTCAAGCCATCCTATGTGTATATGACTTTTTTCTTTTAGACGAGTACAATAGAAGTTATATTAAATAATGTTCTGGCTCTTACCAGCTTTATAATGGCAGTGAATGGCTGGTTTAAAGTTGATGACCTAAAACAGTGCATCCATCCAATATTTAAGTAATCCAGACAGCTTCGGGGGTTAATAAAGGGTTTCTAAATGAATTGATGCATTTGTGTAAGAAAAATATACATATTTAAAACATTATTAACTGTAATAACTTGCATCATGCAGACTACCCTAAACATTGATTTGCGCCAAAAGAGTGAACTTTGACCCAAAAGGCATGTCGATTTATTAACCCCCGGAGCACTTTTATAATAAATTAATGCAGAATTTTCATTTTTTGGGTGAACTGACCCTTTAAGGGTGAGTAAAACATGGGTGGATTTAAATTTTTGGGTGAACAATCCCTTTAAAATAAGCCCTGTCTGTGAAACCAGGGCCATGTTGTTCATCCCTGTAGTCAGCTGTACAAAACGTTTGTGAACAAAAAATGAAGTCCTTAACATATGCTGTCAAGATGAGGTTAGTGACAATTCAATCTAAAATATATTAATGGCAAATATGCTAATGACAAACCTCTGAACAAACTCAAGGGTGCATGCTGGCCTCCTCCTTGTACTGCAAGTTGAAGTTATAGAAGGAGACAAACAGCGCTGCCAGGCCAGTGATGAAGTTGGGCTGTGCTCCTTCACACACAACTTGACATCCAGCGCTGGTTGCTCAGAGATTGACCTGTAAATGAAAAATAAAATAAATGAATAATTAAAAGAATGTTCTATGTAGTTGTCTATTCACAGTTCTGCATAACTATTAAAAGAACTCTGATGCTTTTAAGCATAAACTCACTTTTTTTTTTTTTTTTTCAGAAAACAAGACAATACTTAACTTATCTAAAAATTCTTACATGAAGAAGCATTTAATAGACATCTGGACTGGAAACAACAAAAAAATATTAATGAATAAAAAAATAATAAATTGCAGTGGGGTGAGTAAATGATAACTTGCTTTTCAATTTAGGGTGAAACTACCACTTTAATTTTTACATACCAAGAAATATAAGGCGTGGACTCTCTGGCAAATGTACAGTTTGTTGGACATCAGATGGATTTGCAAATTCCTGAAACAATTTTTAAAAAGGACAGCACAAATATGAGTAAACATAAAACATTCCAGATGAATGAGATTTGTTGAATAATCCTTACTTACATCTGCTTGAAGGATAACACCATCTAACTTCTCCTCTGGAGAGTATGCTCCGAACGTCATCGTTGGTTGGTTTGCTTTTGAAAAACTAAATTATGGAATATCACATTTGAAAGAAGTATTAGGAACATGACTATGGATTTTCATGTGCTGGCAAAATGCTGACAATGATTCAAAAGCACGATCACAGAACTTAAACCATAGCATTTTTGTTTACAAACTATAACTAGCACTGATGTGAACTTGCTTACTAAGCACTTACGTTGCTTGTTTACATGCACTGGACCGTCTTCGGTTTATAATACAAGCCTGAAACGGAGGGAAGAAAATAGGGATCAAAAGCAGGTCACACAAATGACATGGTAAATGTTGAATATTATGTGAAATATTGCATTAACTTATCTTGGTAAAGAGGTGAGAACAGATTATTTGCGCGGTAACAAATCGCGTTCTCAAAATCAAACCATTCGTGTAAACAATGTCAAAATGCGAACGCAAAACGTAGTTGGCTTACCGTATCAATGCTGAGTCGAACAATTTTCCATCTTCTTAAGCTCTAAACTCCTCATCGTCTTCTACAGATGACACATTTTTCCTCCCGTCTTCATGTAATGTTAAACGTCCTCCATTTTCTGCTGCGTCACAGGCAACTAACGTAATGTTTTGAAACGCGAACTGATTCAACCACAGCACACAAAAAAACGTAAAAACTGCTCACATATTCAGAGATATACACGGGTTTAAACATGATTACAGGATTAATGATTCTGTTCAGTTGAGTGCCGCTGACAAGTTGAGTTTGCTGTCTGTTCTGTTTGCATCTGATCTTAAATGAGCGCGAAAGAAATCAATCCCACAATTCAATGTCTTTACAGTGTGATACTGTATTATGAATTTAGCGGGCTGAATACAGAAAAGTGCTGTATATTCACAGATGTGCTGTAAAAGATACAGTATATTACTGCTTTATGGAAATACAGTACAATACTGTGAGAAATTCCCTGTAAATTTACAGTATAGGGTTACAGTGCAGTCATCCAGCTGAAGCCACTGGAAATCACCGGCAAGGCCTATCATTTCTTATTTTGGCTACATACTGACGGACTTGCCTGTCAATATCCTCGAAGCGGCCGCTTTGATGTGGCGTAAGAATGATGTGGCATAAAAGATCAGCGTCTGCCCTCCGACTTCGGGGAGAAACTGCTGTCTTTTTAGCGCAACGCGATCAGCCTAAGGAAAAAAACATTCATATCTTCTGGATCAGTTAGGCGATGCGGATCAAACACCTGTGACATGCCAGCATCTGTCACTGTACATATATTAAGTAAAAAACAACAACATTTGTCTTATATTTCCCCGCTAATATAAATGTCGTCATATATACTGCTCTGCACTTTGAGAGGGATGTAGGACACGAGTAGGACAGAGAGAGACCATCTCTTGTCTAATATCTTCATGTCTTCTCCCGATGTAAAGCAACTAGGGGTGTAACGGTACACGTATTCGTACCAAACCGTTTCGGTACGGGGCTTTCGGTTCGGTGCACATGTGTACCGATCGTTTCCGAATGCAATCTTTAACAGTTAATGGTAGGCTTGTTTTAAGCGCGGAACACACTTCAAGCTGAGTTTCCACACAAACATATTAAGTATTCAGTCCATTTTATCATGAAATTCATGAAATTGTGGCGTGACTGATCACTGATCACAGTTCAAGCGGCCACGCAATGAGCGCGTGCGTGTGAACGCGATATGTGAACTCGATCGATCTCTTCCTAAAGAATAAACATGAATGAACATCTGAAGGTATGTTGAGGATATTTTACAACTTACTGTCACGTATCATATGTGGTGTAATCGCTCAGTGTTTCAACGGTGGAAAGACCTCAAAACTGCTTGTAAACTAAACAATGTCTTGTAGCATCACATTTACCTCAGGCAGTCATTCAGTGTCCACAGAATTTTATTCACTAGAGAAATCAACTCTTTCACTAAATATATGCACTATATTAGCCTATATATTAATTATATTCTACTTAACCTGTTAGTGATGTCTTGATTATTTCAAGTATGTTTAAATAAATATGTCATGAAAATGACAGTCACTGTGTAAATGATTAACGTTGCTCATGTATTTAAATGTTTTATTCCGCATCATTAATAGTTCTACACTGAATATTTCAACAACGAATTGGGGAGAAAACTATTTTATAATTAGATTTAGAAGTCATTGCAAAAATTGTCTAATGTGAAGTTTACATGTTTGCATACTGTTATTTCAGTGTTGATTATTATACCTAAAAATAAATATCAACTGAATTTAGGCTAATAGTTTGGGCTCTGTTGTTAACCTTTAATATTATAATGTGTAAGTAAAGGCTCCCTATATAGTTTACAGCAATATCTTCAATAAACTTTGTTATAATTTAATACATTTAAGGACAGACACTTTTTTTTTCTCTCAGTACATCACTGTTTAATAAAAATAAATAACTGCTGTACCGAACCCGTACCGAACTGTGACTTCAAAACCAAACCGTCAGTTTTGTGTACCATTACACCCCTAAAAGCAACTGACACTTGTTGTAAAAGGTCTGAAGAGCAAAAGGACCAAGTCAAAGTTGTTTGAATATGCCACATTTACTGCAGCAGCTGGTGCCACTATGACCACGAACCACAGCCACATCCACATCCATGAGAGAATTTCAATTTAGATGAATTTCATGTCATAGTATGTCATTGGACAATTTCAAATGAGTGTGAAATTATCATTTTCAGTAAATTTTTTCATGTTTGGTAACTGTAGGTAAAAATAGCCCCCACCCACTTTTATCAAAAGGTGGCGTGACAGAGCTCCCTCTCCACCCCTATTTCTAAGCTCTTACCAGTGTCTAATGGCCTCACACAACTCTGATGTGTGTCAAGTTTCATGCCATTTGAAGCATGCTAAGAGCCTCAAAAACACCCAAAAAGAATACTAAAGTTTGATGCATTACCATGGCAACAGTATTTAAGATTTATGATGTCCTTCAATGAACTTACAGCTAAAGTTTCATCCAAATCAGTATGTATACAGATGTTATAACACACTTCTTGTTTCCCTTTTTTTTGTCATAAATTCACTGCCTCGCCACAGCCAAACCATTTGAGATATCAAAAATCCGTCTGCAATGTAGCATCCTAAATGTCTTGACTTCATGCTGACCGGGTTTGGTGGTGATTGGATGAATCGCCTAGGAGGAGTACATCAAATTCCAGAGCATGCATTTTTTAAACAACTCATAATAGCCGACTTCCTGCTATTATGCTTCCACCCAGGTTTCAGTTTTTAAAACGTTTTTGAACATGTTAAGGCACCCAAAAGTGCCCGAACGGTTGAAAAAAATTAATGTCTAAATAATCCCTCCGCCCCTTTGGGGACTGGGCCCTAATAATAATCCTTAACCATAAAAACAATAGGGCCTCTCTATTATCGGGCATGTGTGAAATGTGCTATACAAATAAACTTGACGTGCCTTACCAAGTCTAATAACAAGCACAAACTGTGTTAAATAGAATTTGATGTGAAAGTAAAAACGTATCTGTCCTACAGCTTTTTTCTACTTTGCCAATGTGAGGGATGTGAATGTAGTAGACCATATTAAAAGTGAACACAAGGAAGAAAGGTTTATAATCACCTGCAAAAATGGGTGAGACGTGAGTGAAGATTTCATGTCCAGTGGAATGACTAACAAGCAAATAGCTTAGTTTTATGAACTCATGTACCTCTCATTCGGCACAAATCCAAATATTTCTATGGTTGTGATGTAACATTTAATTGCTAACCTATTTATTTTGTAAACAAAGCTTTATGCTTCACTCATGTCGTAATATTTGTGTAAAACACACTCCCTTAACACCTACTGCTTCGCTTAGATGTTCTATTTTATTCCAGGTAATTTGACTGATGAACATTTTAACCACCACCTATTGTTATGCAGGTACTTCAATGAGATGTCCGCTCAAGGCCTACGTCCCCGTACCGTATCCAGCCCCATTCCCTACAGCCCGTCCCCGTCTTCCAGCAGACCCATTTCACCAGGTACACCATAGTTACTTGAAATAGTACTTCATGCAACTTTCCTAACTCTTCTGATCATTGTAATCTACTATTCAAGTTGTTTTTGAATATGGGTCACGCAGTTTCTATCGTGGTGGGGTTTTTTTTTATATAATAAAAGCAATACATCGGTTTTCCTTTATTTTACACAGACGATTAGAGAATTAAACTTAATTTCTGCTTCTGGTTATTAATTTGTTCATTCCAGGAGCATGCTCTTCATAAACTGATTTTGAACGTATATGATTGCAGTCAGATTTAGTCCACACCTGTCTTCAGGAGCAGGTCTGGTCAACATTCCTTGGCAGAAGAAAGCAGGTGGATTACTCAACGAAGGCAGATAATCATAACTAATCTACAAGCAAACAGTTCTGAGAAGATTCCTCTTACCACAGAGTGAACTGCACAGTATGGGTGTTCCCATCACGAAGACTGTAAACAACAGGCGGGCAGCTAAATTAGGGTTGCGCGGAATACCGCTTCATACCGAATACCGGTATTTATTTTTGTTATGATATGAATTTTGATTATACCGCAATACCGGTATATGTCGTTTAAACAATGTTCTGAATGCGGCGCAGCGCGTCACTGTTTGAGAGGGGTCTCATTTCACTGTTACACTGTAGTGAGAGCACAGCTGAGCTCACATCACAGTCTATGGCTGAATCCGAAATCGCCCCCTAAAGCCTCATTCACTATTCCCTACCTTATCCACTTACATTGTTCACTTAAAGGAGTAAATGAAAACGAGTGAGTAAAATCGGACAGCTGTTGAGTGTACATCGGCTGTTGTACATTGTACATTGCGGTGCAATGTGGGATTGAATGAGTGCACTCAATAACGTCCACTATGGTTTCGGACACCACTACAAATGGCTGTCCCCTCAAATAATGCCCTATTTGAGGTTATAGGAGGTGATTTCGGATTCAGCCCTTGATTACAGCGGAGAATTCAAACTACACATGGCGCGCGAGAGAGAGTGGTTTCTGTGCGAAGCGCCGTGATGAGACTCTCAACGTTCTCCACATGGATCATATAGCACTTATATAGACCGGAGCGAGCGCGTTTAAGTTTTTTATGGACCTATTTCATATACTCTAATGCTCTAAACATGAACCAGCAGCGTGTATGCGCACATTTCATCACGTCTTCTTTAAATGAAATGTATGCAAAGGACACTGATACAACCGTACGTCTAATCACGACCGCGATGACATGATGGATTATTCTGATACACGGAAGACAATGATACAAGTTAATAAATAGACTGACAGTTCAAAGAAGAATGGGCAAAAATGTAACTGCTTTATTCTTTCTGTGTTAAACTGACATGTCATTTGTTCAGAGACTGTGGTGCTCTTAAATGTACTGAAAATATCCTTAGACCTTTTAAATGTTCTTCTGCGTTTCTCCCTCGTTTTGGCAGTTTGTTGTTATATAGGGTTAGATTTTTAAAATGCTTAAGGTGCCGTCAACTCCGTGGTCATATTTAAATATTCATGTGTCTGTAATGAGTGTGTTGCAGGTCTGTGTTTTATTATTTGTTGTCTCTCCACAGAGTAATTTTGTGGGGCTTTGCAAACCTGTATTAACTGTAGTGTAGAATTTTTCTACAATATTCACTCATCATGAAATAGGGCATTCTAGTCAATATACTGCAGTATTTCCTCTCTCAATTCGTAGAAAATGTGGTTAACACCTGGTCATGCATAGGGGAAAAAAATACTGTCATATACCGTGAAACCGATATAATTTTGAAAAATACCATGATATAATTTTGGTCATACCGCCCAGCACTAAGCTAAAGAAATATGCCATATTTTGAATGAAATGAAAGCATGAATGGTTCATGGATAAGCCAATTGGAATGCATTGCATTGAGTTTAATGAAAAGTGTTCAGAAAGATTGAAAGGGAAATAAATTTTAAATGAAGATTGGGTCTGTCGAACTCCCCCAAAAAATTTGCATAATTCAAGGGATAGTTAACCCGAAAAGGAATATTACTAGGGCTTGGTAAAAAAATATTGATTTCTCGATTTTAATAAATTCTCATTTTTATGAAACAATATTAGTCATCCTGGTTTCAGTTGATGAATGAACGGGACATTGTAGCACCCCTCCCATCCAATAAATCGCAAATTGTTAGTTTTGATATAAAACAAAGTCTCAAATTTGAAATTACGTTGACGAACGAAATTCAAAAACATAAATACCTGATCTTGTCCTCTGCCTTAATAGACCAGTTACAGCGCGAAATAAACATGAATGAGCATCTGAAAGTGTGTTAAAAGATCAGTGGTGGAATGTAACGAAGTACAAATACTTTGTTACTTTACTTAAGTAAATTTTTCACGTATCTGTACTTTACTTAAGTAGAATCAATAGTGCATACTTTTGACTTTTACTTCGTTACATTTGGCAGCAATTATTATACGTTTTCTGACCAGTTTCAGGGCTCGACATAAACGCTTGTCTGGGACAAGTGGATTTTTTTTTAAGGGGCAAGTGAAAGAGAATTTAACTTGCCCGACCAGACAAGCTGATTAAGACATCAATAACAACAAAATAACTAGGAATCACCAAAATGCAAGAATGATTCTGCATTCATTTAGTGTAAGTGGTGATCGATAGTGGATAATAATATATTGTAAACAACATCACAATTTTATGATCCATTTATGTTGCTTTTGTGTCCTTTTAGAATCTTGAGAGCTTCAATCCCTATTCATTGTTATTGTGTGGAAATGATCAACCAGTTCATTAACACTGGAAAAACACAATAACACACTTCAGTGACTTTGCTAAACCCTCACTGACTTTGTGTGCCTCATTATGTTTGGTTTTGCAGGGTTGTCATATGCGAGTCACACAGTGGGCTTCACCCCGCCAACTACACTGACCAGAGCAGGCATGTCCTACTACAACACACCCGGCCTGCATGTCCACGTAGGAGCCTCGCACGGCATTGCAGTGAGTTCCTTCTGGTCCGCACCAAAATCCTGTTTCGAAATGATTTGATCAAGTGGTGTACACCAGATGTTGTTTATGACATTCACACTGACACTTTCATTTCCCCTTTCTCTTAAACGTACCTTGTTAGACTGCTCTGCTTTTAATGAAAGTAGACAACTTTATTTAGAAAGCTCTCTTAAGTACTTGTTTAAAGGGGTCATATGATAGTTTTCAAAGTGGACATATGCAAAATTCAGTTTGAAATTTAGAATTTTCAAAAGTTTGAACACCAATGTGTGTCCACAGCATGTGAAAACAACCAGCCTATAATGGTAAAAATCCACTCGCTCGTTTTTGAAAAAAAAATAATTCCCATAAATCAACATACAATGTCCGTGTCAAATGTTACATGCATTCTGAAGAAAATACACATTTAATCAAACAGGCTCCAGTCCAGGGTGGTCAGTCACACATTTGGGAGTCTGCTCGAGTCACATCCGTCTTTTCACTTTTATTGCAATACAGTATGTAACACAAATGCAATAGCATGTCATAAAAGCAAGAGGACAATATAAGTTATTACCGCAATTAACGAAACCTATAGCTGTTCTCTCTTCATGCAGCATATATTCTCTGGCTCTGTAGGCATCCTACAACAGTTCCCACACAGGCACCTGTACAGCGATTTATAGATTATCATGACGGAACATGCTAGTTGATAACTTGAAGATAGTTAACTCAAAATCAATGAAATAAATGAATCCATTAACATTCAGAAACGTCCTGTTGCATGTTGTCACTTGTACAGTATGTGAAAAATAAGTTTGTTTTTTTTTAGCATTAAACCATGAAAACCTATTCTGACACATTGTAAGCAAAATTAAATAGCTTAATTTAAAATAGAATCATATTGACCCTTTTAATATAAGACCTTACCAGTTTTTACCATATGTACATACGATGCAATAAAACATATTTTGTAACTTGGTAGAAAATTAACTTTGAACAACACAGCTATTGCCAATAGTCTTAGCTGCTGACAGTGACATGGCCCTTAACCTACCTACATAGTATGTGCGCACTATACTCGCGCAGTCTGACTTATCAAAATATGTAGGTTCTCTCTGGGCCGCCTTGTCACAGTAAGTAGAGCCCTGCACGGGCCTCAAATCTAGGCCTTAGCCCGTCCCTGGCCCGAGACGCTCAGGCCCTGGCCCGGCCCGTGTCCAACAGCTTATCAATTTTCGGCCTGAGTCCGACTGGAGCCCTTGTTTGTTTGTTTTTTTGTTTTTATCCTTCCTACTACACAGTGTTTCAGCCATTAAAATAGTTCAGTTTTGTTTTTAATGTCAAAGTAGTTCTATTTTGTTTCTTTATTCAGTTAATTTAGAAAAATGCTTGTTTGTTGCATTTTTTGTTTGTTGAATTAAAGTTTTTGTTTTTTAAAGCGATGACCAAGCAGCCAGCGGCCGACAGTGAGTTAACCACGTTTGATTCATTTAGCCTCTCAAATCAACACTTGACTTGTCTTGCCTATAATAAAATCCATAGATATAAAACGCTTCAAGCATATTTGTTAGTTTAAATGTTTAGGCTACTATCACCACCACAGTAAAAAGGCATTTTTGACAAGCTGAGGTAGGCTCAGCAACAACTAAAAAACATGCAGGTTGTCTTACCTAACACCTCTCTGCCAATTCCCGCACTATATGCTAATTAAATGGGGTTCACATCAACGAAAGCAACAGATATGAGCTGCATTTTATTTATCATCAGCTAATTTCAAGGTCAAAGACCACAATAGGAGAAAGGGCGGCATACGCACTGGTAAGATCATTTAGTCTAATTAGTTATAATGAAGATGATCTTGTTTTTGAGCCTCTGAGACTTACTTTCAGTTTCACTTGCAGCAGTTTGCGTGTTGGCTTTCTTTAGAGATACTTATAGATACTTTAGAGAGTCATATCCGGCTGCAACATGTCATATGTTGCCTATAACAAGCTCTCACACGTTTATTTTTTAACAATTTGCCCGGAGTAAAATTTGCATGTGGTTTAAACAACCAGATGCTTTTACACTGTTCCAGTTTCGTCTGAAATGCGTCCCGGACCACCACCTGAATTGGTTTGAGTGCTCGGATATAAATCCGTCTCGAAAGAATTTACTCCTGGTCTTTTCACAATTGGATGGATATCTGATCAGAGAGAACAAATGAAGTGACCAGGTGTATAAAGGCCATAACTCTTGCAGCTGTGCTGAAGGAGCACTCTCTGATACTGATACTGGCACACACGGCGTGAACCAGTCTTGACAGTCGCGGTAGCATGATCTAGTGTTGTGTCTCGCAGCACATCTCATAGTTTCTTTTAATTAGAGAATGTCTAAAACATAAAAACAAGGAGATGCCTAAAACAGGCCCGAAGCCCGGCCCGCATGTGAGGTATGATGTGAAAATTGGCCTGAAGCCTGGCCCTAGGGACATAAATAAGTTGGGGCCCATCGGGCTCAGGCTGAAATGCACGGCTCTAACACTAAGGAAATTATTTAACACATTTGACTCAGTCTTTAGAAACATTATTATGGTCAACCTCCAATTCGAATGTATTGTTATATAGGTACAAACCAAATGCAATACGCATGTACCAGAGCTGCACAATTAATTTTTAAAAGATCACGATCTTGATTCAAATACCCACGCAATTGTATTCCTAGATGAAAACGATATGGCTATTTCTATTAAACCTTTGACAAGTACAATCACAGCGGAACATTCATATCTGTGTTAGCTTCAAATAAATATTGGATCAATTACATTTTAACACCAGTAGGTGGCGACAAGTGATTTAAAAAAAAGTGTCATTTGATTGATTATTCATGAGATTAATTCAAAAACGCTGATTCATCCAGTAGTAGAATCTGAATAGACAACTAAACAAAATAACATGTCATTTATTACTAGAGGTTCTGACAAAAAAAAAATCTCAAATCGCGCAGCTCTAGTCTTGAGTATTTTAAATGAGCAGTTGCCCTGTTTTGCTAATATTCCTTTTTGTATGTGTCCCCCAGCCTGATCATGTATATGATTTTATTTTGAGATTGAATGGGTTTGTTCGTTATGGACATATGGTACATTCATTTAATTTGTGTGGGTCTTAACATGTTTAAATTTGACTTTAAAAACTTCAGATACCCTGTAATACACAAAGCAGTTTATTCAGTACAGTTTTCTGCACATTGCTCCAAACAAAGCACAGTTTCAATGCTGGCCTATTCTTTCCTTTATCTTGTTGTAATGTGTTTGTGTTAAAGGTCGTTTGGATTACATTTCAAACATTTGTGGTCTACAAAACCTTACCTGTGCTTCCACTAATCTGAGAGCCAAACAGACATAACATGCTACATGTTCACACAAAATATTGGTAGCTCATCACATTTTTTTATGATTTGGATGTTACCGTTTGCTCTTCCTGCCCATATGGTATTAATGTTAATTGTGACTGTCTTTAAAAATGTCTTAAACCCTGCAATTCAGCACTCTAGTCAAGTCTAGTCACATTTATTTATTTATATACCCCTTTAGACTAGCCTGGATGCCAGCCGAATTTAGCCCCGCCCACAAATTTTTTTGCTCGGGCAATTCGGTCTGGACTCGCTCCATAGAGGAGTAATTATGCCCGAACAGAAACTGTTCGGACCAATGAAATTGTCAGGGCGGGCTTTAGACGATGATGGACAGATGATAAACAGTAACGTAATCATCCACGTCATCGAAGGCTCTTGGGTTGAGTTTGCTCTTATCCTAAACGGAGAACTTGTTCGTATATGCATTCACCTTCACTATTTCTCTCAGAAACGATGATCGTGTTGGTAAGTACTCTGTGTATCCTTAAATTATTTTATTACTGACAAAGATCGTTTACACTCATCTTTTTCTTGTAACGTTACTTAATTCAGCGTGCGTGCAGACAGGGTTTCCAAGTGTTTTTGCAATGTCGCGCACAATTGCTACTCAACTATAGCCCAAAACAATAACTTTCCGGGGGGTTCTCCGGAAAAAATGGCGTTTGGTTGGCAAAATGTTATTTTGGCAAGGTTGCATGCTAAAATTCGCATTCCTGGGTTTATATAATCACATAATTGGGGTCGCTTCAACCCGCGGACATGGAGAAAAACACGGACTTGGCAACACAGTGCAGTTGAGTTCTGTTGACATTTGACAACTAACGTTACGCGTCGCTCCGTTGCTCTGATTGGTTGTGGGTCTATCCAATTGAGGTCTTTCCTGGCTCGGTTGAAACACGCCCCATAATCAAAGCTCAATGGAGCGGTACCAGACTCATATTCTGACTAGAATTGAGTATGGCCACGCCAGGCTACCTTTAGACAATAGATCAGTGGTTTTCAAACCTGTCCTGGAGGCACCCCAGCCCTGCTTATTTTGTGTTTCCCTCATTTATCACAACTTATTCAACTCATCAGCTTGTTAGTAGAGACTGCAAGAACAAAATTGGGTGTGTCTGATAAGGGAGACATCCAAAATGTGCTGGGCTGGGGTGCCCTCCAGGACAGGTTTGAAAACCACTGCAATAGATTGCTTTAAAGCAAGCAGCTTTACAGTATTAAACATGGCAAACAAGTAGTTTTCGCTTTTGACTGTTTTGAACTTCAGAAACAAACTCTAAGCAAGCTTTTTGTCCCGATTGTGTTCAAAATTACATCAAGCCAGTTCGTTCTTCGATTTTGCTTGTACTATATCATGGTCTTATAAACTCTAGAAAGGACTGATGTGAATCTTCAGCTGTTCTAAACATCAGTTTACATGACAAGTTCTAGATTATTTAGTGTATTATTGTCCTTTCTCCCCCGACAGAGACCCTCCCCAAGAAGAAGCAACAGTCCTGACAAATTCAAACGGCCCACGCCTCCACCGTCCCCCAACACGCAGGCTGGCGTGCATCCACCACCTCCCCCTCCACCCACCGGACACCCAACATCATCCCAGGCAGCTCAACTGCCATAGATCAATGCACCATCGGAGAGGACTCCAAACAGAGCTGCTTCACTGTAACATCATTCAAGCCAAAGGCTTAAAAATCCTAGTTATCTTCATCGTCTCGCACTGAAACCATTAATTTGTCTTGTGTTCATAGTTTTGTGTTTGGAAGAATTTCTTGTGTCCACTTGAGACGAGGGGTAAAGGCATTTCCTGTTTAGAGGGAATGAACATGTCTTCAGCGTATAGCGCAGTTTTAGCGAGTACTTAGTGATTTGACATCAGTGTGTGTCAAGCGATCTACGCCTTTAGCAATCTCTTAGAAATTGCTTGGTCTAAAAGGAAATGGTGTGGTCATATATTTTTCGTAGTTTAACATTTTTCCATGTTCAGACACTTTGAAAGTGTCAGCCAGAGTAGACCAATAAGACGTTCCAGGAAGCTCCAGATAAAAAAACACGGACAAGCATCTAATTTATTGACGAAACTCTGGCCCAAATATTAACATTGAATTCTAAGTTAAATAAGTGTCTCAGAAAGTGGAAGAAGAAAAAATTAATCCTGTTTATAAAGCATTATGCATTTGATAGTTGCCTCATAAACATATTCATAAAGCAAGACTGCAAAATGTTAATCGTGCTGAATATACTTAGTATTAATGATGAATCTCACAAAGATATGTCCAGGTCATATTTCATCTCAAAAATCAGAAAACAAATATATTTTGCATAAAGAAAATGAAACCTTCACGACCATTACTTTAATGACAAGCACATTTTCCTGACAAATGATCATTGTGGGGGAAAAAAAATGATATGGCCTTAAAATAGGCTTAATTTTCTTTATACAAAATATGTTTTATTGCACTTTTAGCAGTGTTTGAATGAGAACATTGTGCAGTAGATGACTGCAGATGTAATGCGTTGTTGGCGTCTGCCAGACTTTAATCATCCTGGTAGGTTCTAAAAGCTTTTTTTAAATTTTAGCAAGACACTTGAAACATTAAATGTTGTAGATAAGTGTGTGTTTGTGTAGTGATTGTCCCGGTTTCCTTTTACAAACACACCTGCAGCTCTTTTCTGCTAAACAGTGTCTGGTACCACTGTGATATTTGTTTTCTTATTTCAAGATATATCGCGTATAAAATCATTTGAAAGTGGATTAAAGCATGTGTAAAGACTTTTTGAATGCTTCGCAAAAAAAGTGTTTCAATGTTTCATGCGGATTTACTGAAGGTCAGACCAATGATTCTTTGCCTGCTACTAACCTGGGGTGTGTTTCCCTGTGCCAACATTTGACTAACGATGCTTTTGGGAAACGCACTCCTGGTCGGTTGTAGTTAAGTTAGTTGGTTACTGTGGCCATGTCAATGCTGAAACCGCTTACAAAAACACGACTGTGTTTGCTGCAGCATGACATCAGCGCTTTTCATCTTCAATACAGGGTGTGTCTGTCCATGTTTCTCCATGTATTTTTTGAGAGCACAATTCATTAGATTGAGCAGTAGGAATATATTTAATTTTCCTTTTGTCACTGTAAATATTCATGTCTTTGTATAGAAAAAGAATACTTTGTTCATTTGACTTCAGTTTGTCTCGTTTTTTGTCATTTCCAGCCCCTTTTATTTCAAGACTGTTGACGAATGAATGTAACGTTTGCTCATTTTACTGCTATCATTAACAGATAGGACACCTTTGAGCCTTAACTCACTGTGGTATTGCTCTAGCTTATCCCCACATCAGACTATTAATGCCTTAATACGTGGTTCAGTGATTTGTTTGACACAAAAGATACTAATTCTGGTTTGCATTGCATAATTTGTAAAGTAAAAAGTTGCTGTATTATGTAATGGTTATTTTGGTTATTAAAACGATGATGATTATAACTGAAGATCTTGAATTGGTGTGAAAACTCTTAATGACCCTACACTGTCTTTGTACCTATTATTTGCAGGATCATTTCTTTCCCATGTGAAGCTAAATCTCTTTTTTTTATGTCAGTTTGGAGAAATGCATCTGCTAAATGCCTTAAATATTAATGCTTTGATGTTGAGTTGCATTTTAAAATGAGCACCTCTTCACTGTGTTGGTTGTCAACAGATGATATTGTTACACTTCAACTTCAATCTCACTCTTTCCTAGTAAATGTTTCAGCCTAGTCTGCAGGTCTCGTCTTCAAGAAGTAACGTCGTCTTAAAGGTATTTGAGATATTTTTAGGGAGTACTGTGAGGAAGCTTTTTCTGGCAGGTTTTGTTCTTGTGGTTTTCTTCTGGTTCCCACGAACTGTTGCACTGGGCTTTATCTTTGCAGTGCATTCCCTCTGTACAAAAGACCTTGCTCTGATACTGTGAGAAATTTAGCATGAACGTCAATCTCAAGGGCCTGATTTGATAAAGATGGATGATTTCAAATGTGCATATTTATGTATGTGATCTCCAAATGGATAGTGAAGAGCTGGAAATTGCATGAGAATAGCTTGATCCGTTGAACTGCAACAATACCGTTTCTGCTCACAATGCAGTTTTCCTAACCGTATGATAAATATACTTGTCATTCTTTTGTCAAATATTCGTAATAATTATTCCATTACCTATTTATTTAATTTAATGTGCCTTTGCTAAATAAAAGTATTAATTTATTTTCTTCTTTTTTTTTAAAATTGTACCCCAAGCTTTTGAATGGCAGTGTATTATGACTTCCAATAAATAAATAAAAATTAAGCAGCTTAAACTGTTTTCAACATTGATGATAGTATAATATGATTTCTGTAAGATCATGTGCCACTGAAGATTGGAGTAATGGCTGCTGAAAATTCAGCTTTATTTATTTTAAATATATTAATATTATATAAAAAAAAAGAAACCAGTTAATTTAAAATGTAATATGTCGCAGTGGTGAATTGAGGGTGATTGGGACAATTTTTGCCATTGAGATGACTTGGAAAAAGTGTCAATCACCCTGAATTCACCCCTATATATAAGTAAATATTGTTTTAGATAGGATGTAGGGTGAACACATTATAGCAGACTTTTCATTTTTCGGTTAACTTTAATTTTCAAGGTGAGTTTTTGGATGCAATGACTGTTTTTTTATGACACATTGTAAGTGGAGTTATAAAATACCCTACTGAAGTGTAGACTATGGTCCCTTTAAGATGTGAAAGGAGGCAGATGATCCTGTAACACGTGTCGCTGCTGTATTGTCATTATCAACCGGTTCTGACTGGAACTGCTGCGCACATACATAAAGATGCACGTGGCATATGTTTACAAATTAATTTACAGTAAGATAATTCAAATTAAAGCGGTCAAATTATGCAAATACCACGAACACTGTCTATATAACCCACAGGAAACTCCCTTCGGTGTACACACAGTGGATGCTTCCTGTAAATATAAACAGTGGCATTTATAATTTCAATAGTGGCGAAAAGTAATCGATTAAGTGTCAACGGGAAATGGTCGATGTTTGGTTGACACTGCAGGCTTTGTTTATTGTCAGTGAATAAGAAAGGAAGTTGGAGCATCGAAATGTGAAGCTGGACCAGCGAGAACAGCTTCAAACCGGTTTATACGTCTGGCAACAAAAGCCGGAGCTCGTGCAGAACACACCGCTCAATGATGAAGGACAGACCGGGATGTTTCAGCCCAACTCATCCACAATCATCCATATAGATCGTAGAGGTCATCTCACATTATGACACGATGATATGATATGACATTTCAAATCATAACGCCGGATTGTCCAAACAGCCTGTTCAACATCCTGAACTGAATTTACCACGGAAATCATCATCATTTCCCGGTTGGGGAGGTAAGACATTACGTTCATTATCTAAGTGAGATGTTGCAATGTTTTAATAGTAATGTCCTGTAATATATTGGATATTTCACAGCACAAACAGCTAACCGTTAGCTTTAAATTAACGTATCGTTTTTTCATTGTTATTTTTACCTTGATAAGATTCACAACAGTTTGAATTGTACATTCGTGTGAAACAAAAAAACAAATGTGGTAAAAAAACAGTATGAGAAGTATCTGAGTAGAGTTCAGGAGCGCGCACGGTTGCTGTGGTGCGCTCTCTGTTGTGCGCCCGTGCGCGTCTCCGCAAACAGTCGTGCGCTGCTTTTACGCGCGTTCCGCACTACTGTCGCAGCCGTTGTTCTTTAGAGAAGAAGTTAAGTTGAGGTTGAAATGTAAAATATCTTCCTCTACCAACAAAATCAGATAGATTAAAAATAATAATAATAAAGGTTTGCCGGATATCTAGCTAATATTTGTCGTACAAAAAAAGTCAATGGAGACTGGGATGCTGAGCACCATAAAAGCATTACAAAAGTGGTCTGCAAAGTGTGTGTATCTGTGTGTGTGTGTGTGTGTGTGTGTGTGTGTGTGTGTGTGTGTGAGAGAGAGAGAGAGAGAGAGAGAGAGAGAGAGAGAGAGAGAGAGAGAGAGAGAGAGAGAGAGAGAGAGAGAGAGAGAGAGAAATGATAACAGAATTTATTTATTTTTTTCTTTGAATTTGATTTTCACCACAGGAAGCCAGTGTAATCATGAGCGCCCGGAACACTAAGCAAGCCCCGGACGGTGGATGGGGTTGGGTCATTGTGGTTGCCTCTTTCATGGCTCAGCTCCTGGCCTACGGCTCGCCCCAGTCCGTGGGGGTGCTTTACCCAGAATGGCTGAACACCTTCCAGGATGGCAAAGGCATGACAGCGTGGGTCGGCTCTCTCGTCTCTGGGGTCGGACTCATCGCTAGTAAGCTTTCAACATTGATATGAGATGCTTAATAAATCTACCCTGCATAAAGATGTGCATTGCATTTTCCCCTTTGTCCGGGTAAATATACTTCAACTGCAACTATAAATATATAGTTATAAATACTGAGCAATTATAAGAAAAGTGTATCATCCTTTTGTTATTAACCTTGACCTTGTTTTTCTTTATGAAACTTGTTTACCAATATAAAATGAAGAGTAGCATGCTTCAAATCAATAGGGCTACAATTGTGATTTTCAATGATTTTCGGTTTGTGTCGGTGGGACATTTGATGTCATGTCCTGTGTTTTCATAAGTCAATCAAAATCTGCACTTCAAATCTGTCTGGTTAAATGCCTCGGCGTACAGCTGATCATTTTAAGGAGAGTTTCCCATTCTCTAATAAGATGATGCTTTCGTCCTTTTGCACAGGTCCCATCTGCAGTGCCTGTGTTGTGAACTTTGGGGCCAGACCCGTGACCATCTTCAGCGGGGTCATGGTCTCCGGAGGGCTTATGCTTAGCGCTTTTGCACCCAATGTTCAGTTTCTCATATTTTCCTATGGGATTGTTGTTGGTAAGTATCTCACTTTTCATAGTTATATTGGTTCACTGTTGTCTGAATGTGGGCTGATGGATGATATAACACTGAAATATACAAAACATGCTCAAATTAAATGCACTTATTTTCACAGTATTTGCTCAAAATCAACTAAAACATTAAACAGACGCCATATTTATTAGGGCTGGGTATTGACACAAATTTCACAATTCGATTAGATTCCGATTAGATTCAATGTCGATTATTTTGGATATATATCAGGTACACATGGCAAATTTTCTCAAGAAAAATAAATCTCTTAACTAATGCTGTAAACTATGGGAATTAACTGAGTTGTATACAAACACTTAAATTACACTCAATTATGTTTTTGTTTTTTAATAAAGTTATATGAAATATAAACATTTAAATGGTCATACAAACTTGCATATAATGCAATCATGCATAGCCTATGTAATATGGTGCATATATTTATCAAAATGCTCCTCTCTAGAGTTAATTTTTCTAGCTGAATAAGTTCATGGTGAGTTCATGGACACTGGATATGGAATTTCTGAGGTAAATGTGACGTTACATGACATTGTTTACAAGATGTTTTACTGTCTTTCCACGGTTGAAACACTGATTGAGCGATTCCATTTGACATGATACGGATCTCGGTAAGTTGTACTCTATCTTTTAACACAATTTCGGACGTTCATTCAATTTTATTTCGCGTGTAACTAAGGCGGCGGAAGAGAAGATCAGTTCACGTGCGCTCCGCGCTGACACTTCTCTTGAGCTGAGCTGCGCCTGAGCGATCTCACGCCACAGCGCCAAAACGGTTTTTATGTTTTTGAATTTCGTAATAAATTAACCTTATTTGAAATCTGAGACTTTGTTTCATATGAATAATAACAAAGCACAAAGATTATTGCGATTTATTGGACGGGAGGCGCGCTACAATGCCCCGTTCATTCATCAACTGAAAACAGGATGACTAATCGATTCTTGGGATTTATGAATCGATATTGGTTCGCAAAAATGAGAATCGATTAAAAGCTAGAAATCGATATTTTTTTACCCAGCCCTAATATTTATTGTCATATTAAATCATATTTTAAATATCTAATATATCTATCAATGTATTACTAACTTAATTATTCTGTAGTTTATTTTTAAAATATTTATTAAGAGTTGGTCTGCTTAATCCCCCTTTTCTTGGACAGCAACAGAAATCTTTACCTTTATTATACTTTATTATAATAAAGGTTAAATGAGCAGGTGAACTTTTCTTTAACCTCACACTTTTATTATACAGGACTAGGCTGTGGACTTGTTTATGCTGCTACTGTAACCATCACTTGCCAGTATTTCGACAAGAGACGCGGCCTTGCTCTCGGCATTGTGACAACAGGTAAATATACGATCAGTCAAAAATAATACACTACTAGTCCAATGTTTGGACATTTATGTTTCTCACAATTTTAAACACCTCATGATCTAAAAGCATGAACATACATTTCTCTAGAAAACATTTTATTTATTTATCATAGTTGGATGGGATAGGGAAATATGTATCATATACGAACTCCTTTAATGCTGTTTAAAAGCAAGTAAAAAAATAAGGTTATACTTTATTTTAAGGTGTCCGTGTTACAGTGTAATTATACATTTAGGTACTGAGTAATATTAATTAACTACATGTACTTACTATAGGGTTGGGATTAGGGTTTGGTTTGGGGTTGCATGTAATTATGTATAATGTATAGTTATTACTACAGTAACTACATGTAACGTGTAACAAGGACAGTGTAAAATAAAGTGTTACTAAAAATAATATAAAAATAGTTTTAATGACTTTACTATTTTTGTAAAATAGTACTTATTAGGGTTGCATACGTAATTTAGGGGAGGAAATCTAAATTGTGATTTTTCTAATAAAAACTTTGTGATTAAAATTCCAAATTTGCTGTGCTTGTTTGTAGGGCTGCACAATATTGTGATATATACTCTATCAATATGGTGGTAACACTTTACAATAAGGTCACTTTTGTCAACATTAGTTATTATATTAACTAACAATGAGCAATACATTTGTTACAATATTAATCTTTATTAATGTTAGTTAATAAAAACCCAGCTGTTAATTGTTTGTTCATGTTAGTTCACAGTGCACACTAAACAAAAACAACTTTTGATTTTAATAATATATTAGTAAATGCTGAAATTAACATGAACTAAGATTAATAAATGCTGTACAAGTGCAGTTTATGTTAACTTAAGTAGTTAACCAATGTTATCTAATGAAACCCTATTGTAAAGTGTTACCATAATAATATATTATATTATTATAGCTTATTTTTTGTTGAGAAGTGCTTTTCATTACAAGTTTGGAAAGATGGTTGGTGTATGTTTTGCATTCCTAAAAGCACTTTAAAGTGAGCCAAACGTGTCTGAACGTGACCCAGATTCGTGTGTAATTTGTGTAATTCATAATGAGCTGGTCACATGTAAGAACACAGTGCCGTGCTTTCTACAAAGTTTCACAGATCAAAGTACACGATAAGGAGTTATTGTCTCCCAAAAGAAAGAACCTATTCTGAACTGCCTGAAACGAGTCATCTGTAATTTCAGCTTCCTGCCCAAACCTAATGAGATTTGTAACAAATTTGCATAAGGCCAGCCTAGCTTCATTGACTGCCCATGAACAGCGTCTACTTTGACCCGTCCTCAAACACTGTAGTTGTAGCTGAGGCCTGGAAGAGTTTGTGTCAAGAAGATGCTGTTTTCTGCGCTGTGAAAGCACATCCTGAAAAGTGAAGCCAAAGCGGCTCGATCGCCCCATGTGGTTGGTCCCAGTATAGCTCATAAACCCCGCCCCCTCCATGTATTCCATGTACAAACTAAACAGTCAAATTACACTTCAAAAGATTTTTTTCCAAAGATGGTTTCTATCATTTTAGGTAGTGTTTATCATGCTGATTTAAGTTCATGTGTTCGTTTTTTTTAAATAAGTTTGGTTTAGTTAGTTATTTGATGCTATAAAAATGGGGGTGTGACATAATTGACAGCTGAGATTGACAGCTTCTCTGTGTGAAGTCGTCACTGAGGCACTAACAGACATTTTTTTCTGGATTTTCAGGAGGAGATTGGAGCTTTAGCTTAAATTTTTTACATTTTCATAACTGTTTATTTCACACCAACATAATGAGTTGTTCTGCAGTAAACTGTACTAACAGATACTGCGGGAGTGTGGGCCGGTTTTGATATCGCGGCTCTACTTCCTGTTCTCTACTGCGTAGATGCAGGTCCCAAATCAGCGCAAGATGTCAGCGCAATATTCGGACATTGGCGGCTTCACTTTTCTCTAATGGAAGATAGTGAAGTGGCGTCGTCCATCTTTTTTTACTGTCTATGATCATGACAGACAGGGCCATCTGACCAATCAGAGCAGAAGTAGGCTCTTGGAAAGGTGGAGTTTAGATAGACTTAAAGGGTTAGTTCACCCAAAAATGAAAATTCTGTCATTAATTACTTACCTTCATGTCGTTCGACACCCGTAAGACCTCCGTTCATCTTCAAAACACAAATGAAGATATTTTAGTTGAAATCTGATGGCTCAGAAAGGCCTCCATTGGCACAATGCACGGTACACTCTCAAGACCCATAAAAGGTACTAAAGACGTCACTACAAAGTCCATCTCACTACAGTGGTTCTACAATAACTTTATAAAGTGACGAGAATAGTTTTTGTGCGCCTAAATAACGACTTATATAGTGATGACCGATTTCAAAACACAACATCATGAAGCTTCGAAGCGTTATGAATCAGTGAGTCGAATCATGATTCGGATTGCGTGTCAAACCGCCAAACTGCTGAAATCACGTGACTTTGGCGATCCAAACTGCTGAATCGACCGCTTCGAAGCTTCATGATGCATTGTTTTGAAATCGGTCATCACTATATAAGTCGTTATTTAGGTTTTTTTGTGCACAAAAACTATTCTCGTCTCTTTATAAAGTTATTGTAGAACCACTGTAGTGAGATGGACTTTGTAACGACGTCTTTAGTACCTTTTAAGGGTCTTGAGAGTGTACTGTGCATTGTGCCAATGGAGGCCTTTCTGAGCCATCAGATTTCAACTAAAATATCTTAATTTGTGTTTCGAAGATGAACGGAGGTCTTACGGGTGTCGAACGACATGAGGGTAAGTAATTAATGACAGAATTTTCATTTTTGGGTGAACTAACCCTTTAATCCTTTATCGCACCGTTTCAGACACTGTGAGAAAAGAGGTGATGATGCCTGTATATTATGAGAAAATGGTTTTTGGCCCTAGTATGCATTAAAACCTATTGTAGGAGACCTCCAACGCAAAATTAGGAAACTTTAAAATAGATTAATTAAATTGCAGCCTTATTAACTGTAGCGACTATGAGTCAGATAAAATAATAACTCAACGGGGAATTGAATTAAAATGAAAGAGACTCGAATTACATTATAATTTATAAATAATTCAGAATTAATGTTTACACCTTAACTTATTCGTCCACCGATATATAAGAACTTAAAGGGGACTCTGTTAAAGGGAAACAGGTCTATTTAGCTCAAATGAATGAATTAATGAATTCATAGGGAATTTTGAGAGTTTTTTGAACGGGCCCTAAATATCAACTCTGCAGCGGATATTAATATCTGAACAATAGTGAAACACTATTTAACAGCCAGGTAACTTAGATCGGCAGTTCAAGACATTAAATTCGTAAGCACATAACACAAGAACAGTTATCTTTGAATACAAACGGAACTTTATTGATTACTCTAACACATCGAACTAATATCTAACATAAACACACGCACTCGCACATTCACACACGTTGCAGAAAAGAAGGTGAGGAAAAGAATACGTTTTAAGAGAGAGAAATTATGAAATCCCAAGCAATATATGCATTTATGACACATGACCTGAAGAAACCATTGATCAGTAACCTCCTATCGTTTCTTAGGCAGGGTTATTACATTTGATCTAATGCACCAGTTCAGCTCAGAATCTAGAGGTATTACTTGCGTTTGTGTCTCGTGTGTCGTCTGACAAGGGGATTCCCTTTCCCCGCTGGAGAGGGGTTTTCCCGGGTCTTTGATTCGCTGAAGGTCTGTCGTGTCTTTTGATCGACGTCTTGGGAAGCCAATCACGTGGCGTGTTGGCGGCTGGATGGAAGTCTTGTGGGCGTTGTTTGAAGTTGAAGCTCGCTGTTGGAGACTCGTTGAGAAACTTTGCGGCGAAACTTAACAGAACCCGAGATAAAACGGAAAGAAAATAAACTTTAAGTAAAAAAAATAAAGTGAGAGAAGAGCAGATGGCCTGAATGAAATCGTTGTTTAACCCATTTTCTCTTATCTTGGTCTGCCACGATCGTCAGATCGTCTCGTGGGAGCTCTCCGTTCAGAACTCATCTGGTCAACTCTGAATGACTCTGAACTGGCTGTGAACAGGCTCCCTTCGTCCGTGTTTTGAGGTTAAAGCTCAAATATTTGCCCATCCCCTGGATGGGTTCTGGCCAAATAGGGTTCAGAGGTGACTGTGTTTCCACCCCTCCCATAAAATTGGGGTAAAATCTATGGTAATTTAGTTTCCTGCTCTTAAGCAGAAAGTAAATTTAGACCTAATTTCTTACTATAAGGACATGATCCATTCTATAAAGATTTCATTCAGCTCATCTGTTGGATTATACCCATACAAACAAAAAGATATCAACACGGTGCCTTTTCATCCACTCATTCAATAGTTACATAATTGGATGAATTGGGAGTGATATACATGCATAATAGTCACGTGTATCAGTTGTAGACACACTAACAAGCTATGTCGAAGGCTATTTGAATGCAAGTCCAATAATTAGTGATTTGATGCACTTCATATGTAACAGTTTCTGTGAGTTTGCTAGGAGTTTTAGCTGTGTCACGTGGAGTTCATTTACCGGTCATTGAAAAGACAGAGATCTGGTTTGTTTCTTTGTCTTGTGATCACACCGAGTCTTTTGTCCTCTTTGTCTTGGTCAAAAGTTCATAGGCAATCAAGTAATTATTATTTAAAAGTAGTAGCTCCGGGCAGAATGGAGCTTCCATCTCTCTGGTGATAGATGGTCGATTTCCTGGGGTCTGGAGCTGATTTGGGCTTTGTAAAGGGGTCATTTCTGATCGAATCATTTGGAAGATTCATTAAACTATGTGTCTGCGCCCACAATTCCTACAGACGCTACATAACTCAAAGCCATATCACAATCTCGGTTTTTATTTTATTTAATCGTGCAGCTATAGTACCAATAACATTCATATCCAATAAAAGTAAAACAATTCAATCACAATATTGGTAATACTTCTCATGTTTGCAGGTACAAGTATTGGAGGTTTTCTCTATGCTACGGCGCAGAATGAGTTCACTGCACTCTTTGGACTCGACGGCTGCCTTTTGCTGATTGGCTGTTTTGCACTAAACATCATCGCCTGTGCTGGACTCATGAGACCGCTGCACCTGCCGGCCTACTACCTGAAACAGAGAGCAGCGCTGGCTGAGAAGGCAGAGGAGAAGGTTCTGGAAAAGACCCCTGTCATGGAGGAACCCATCAAGAAAAATCCGTCCGTCGACCTTCTCATCACAGGAGAGACGAAAGAACCGCCACCGTACGAGAAGAGCCTCTTGAGTTATGTCGCGTTGGTGCGGCTCATGAAGAAGAAAGAGAAGGAGTACATCGAATACTTGCACTCGACAGGGGAACTGCTTCAGAATAGGGTCTTCTTGGCCACGTGCGTGTCTTTGTTCGCGTATTGCCTGGGTGCGTACACTCCTCTTCTTTTTCTGGAGGATTTGGCCCAGAGCGAGGGTCTAATCACTGGCATCAGCACCATCCCGCTGGTCTCGATCATGTCCATTGCTGCAGGTGTGGGGAAGCTGCTGCTGGGCATCATGATGGACATCCGCTGGATGAACAGCATCTTTCTGTACACCTTCACCCTGCTGGGCACGGGGGTGGCTCTTCTCATTATCCCCGTCACCAAGAACTACACTGGGCTGCAGGTCATCTCAGCGGTGCTGGGTTTTTTTTCCGGAAACTGGTCCGTCATACCCTACATGACCACTAAGGTTGTGGGAATGGATCGTCTGACTGAGGCATATGGGATCTTGATGTTCTTTGGTGGATTTAGTATAATGCTCGGACCACCTGTCGCAGGTAATTTTTTGTGTTTTGTTAAATTAGGGCTCAGATGCTATGCAAGCCTTTAACATGACCATTTCAGGAATTTCAGGAGTTTCTTTTCAGGAATTTGAATGGGAAATTCATTTTAGTAATTAGCAAATTAATTAGTACAGACCAGAGGTTGGGAAAAAATAACCTCATGAATATGCAAATTATCCCCGCCTCCACTCACGCAAACCAGCTCAGAGATCCATGTGCTCAACTTTTAGTAACTTTCTGCACAATGGTATCGCTCCTTACAACATCGGACACATAATGTAATTAAGATGATTAGCCCATTGCTTGACTACTTTATCAAACAGCTAATAATGTGTTGCTAATGTTACACAAACCATGTTCCCATTCGCCATCTTCCTTCTAAACATCAGTATCCTTAGAAACTCTTTTAACAACTTCGAACATCAGTGGAGAAAGGCATAAAGTTCATCATAATACACATCATATACATTATTTACCCGACATATTGCTAAATGTGCCCGACTTTTCATATCAACAGAAACATATACAGGGATGACCTGGCTTTTCTTGAGACTCCCCTGCTTCACAGCATAGTTAATTATATGCTAAAGTTCGCTGCACGTTGACGTGATTGGTTACAAGATAGTTTGTGATATCAGAAACACCAGCGATTTCAAACCACGCTTTTGAGTCTTTAGTTCACTGGAGTTTTAAGTAAATACTCAACAATGGAGTTGACTTATGCATTTGCACATGGTTTGTCTGAAAGCATATTAAAAACACCACGTAGGCATATAAACAACATTAAAATCTTGATTTACACCACAGGGGTCTTAAAGGGTTAGTTCACCCAAAAATTAAAATTATGTCATTAATTACTTATCCTCATGTCGTTTGACACCCGTAAGACCTCCGTTCATCTTCGGAACACAAATGAAGATATTTTAGTTGAAATCCGATCGCTCAGAAAGGCCTCCATTGGCACAATGCACTTTACACTCTCAAGACCCATAAAAGGTACTAAAGACGTCGTTACAAAGTCCATCTCACTACAGTGGTTCTACAATAACTTTGTAAAGTGACGAGAATAGTTTTTGTGCGCAAAAAAACCCCTAAATAACGACTTATATCATGATGACCGATTTCAAAACAAGGCATCATGAAGCTTCGAAGCGTTATGAATCAGTGAGTCGATTCAGCGGTTTGAATCGCCAAAGTCACGTGATTTCAGCAGTTTGGCGGTTTGACACGCGATCCGAATCATGATTCGACTCACTGATTCATAACGCTTCGAAGCTTCATGATGCATTATTTTGAAATCGTCATCACTTTATAAGTCGTTATTTAGGTTTTTTTTGCGCACAAAAACTATTCTCGTCACTTTATAAAGTTATTGTAGAACCACTGTAGTGAGATGGACTTTGTAACGACGTCTTTAGTACCTTTTATGGGTCTTGAGAGTGTAAAGTGCATTGTGCCAATGGAGGCCTTTCTGAGCGATCGGATTTCAACTAAAATATCTTCCTTTGTGTTTCGAAGATGAACGGAGGTCTTACGGGTGTCGAACGACATGAGGGTAAGTAATTAATGACAGAATTTTCATTTTTGGGTGAACTAACCCTTTAAAGAATCAGCTTCTTTTCAATTCATGGGAATTGGCCACATGAACCACAGGAAGTTGAATTGAAATGACTTAAGGATAAAGATTTATTTTGAAGACTTTGGCATAAAGTAGACCATTTTGGGGAAATTATGTGTTTTTCCACTATATTTAAATATATATATAAATAAATAGTTTCAATAGGTGGGTCAATGGCATACTTTTTGTCAGGAACTATTTTTTTATCCAAAAATACATTAAAATTGCATTTCAAATATGCGATACAACTCTTTAATAATGAAGATGTCTGTAATTTCAGAATTAAAGGATAGGTCCTCTGATTTACAACCAGCTTTGTAATGTTACAATGTCAGTAGTATGTAAATGAACAATGTGTACTCCTTTCCCTGTAAAAGTCTGCCGAATGATGCAAAAGGCATCATTTAATAACTTATTTTAAAATAACGATTAGGATGTGTATAATCACGTGTAAGGAAAATATGTTATTGCTTTTAACTTTATGGTTACATTTTAGAGTGCATAATTTTGTGTCATCCGGTGGGCTTTTGACGGCCCCAGCGCTTTGTCAAAACTACAGATCAAATGTCCGCATTTTTGTATACCCGACGGACGGTCAGATCAACAGTTGGTGTGGCACCAAAATCAAAAGTGCATTATGAATGTTGACGTTTTTGGCGAAAGGGAACACCACAGAGCTTATTCTTTGTTTTCTCTAATCATGTAGCACCAATTTTATAAAGAAAGGTTCACATTTCTACAGCATAGAAATACAGCAAAGTTGTATTAAAAGATAAACTTGCCATAAATGAATTACCCATTTAATATTAATTTCAGAATTTTGGCTGGCATAAAGTAAAAAATGTCAGGGTCATAACAAAGGGGAAAAAAGTCTCATTAACAGCATAAAATTCTTGAAAATATATATATTTTATTAAATGCATATTAGAAACGTTGAAGGCCTGAAATTTTTTTGTCTTATAAATTACAGTCATTTAGTCATAACCAACATACAGGGAAAAAAATAGAACAGGACTGTGTCAAAAATCTCACAAAACATCAGATAATTTGATCTTTTATGTGAAGGTTAGTTTAGTTTGTAATATGTAGTGCAACTCCCCAAAAATGCAATGATGTTTATGAATTAATAATTTATGATATATATTATACAGTCAAACCAAAAATTATTCAGACACCAGATATCATTTTTTACTAGTGCGTGCAGGACACTACAGTGCATTTATGTAAGTGAGGATAGCAAAATAAAATAAACTGTGACATTATACCCCAAAATTTACCAAAATTATTCAGACACTTTGACCTGACCATGTTTCGCTTAAGTGTTTTGTCTTTAATTGCTAATGTGACCTTTTACACCACAGACTGAACAAAATGAAGCACTGCTTGGTCATTAGTTGACCTAAATTGGTATTATCTAATTGTGCACTTAAATTTAACAGCCAACAGCTGATTGGTTGATCCATTACATACCTTTCTATCAAAGTTATCTGACATTATCAAGATTAATTTGTTCTGAAACAGTTTAACTCTGAGTTCTTGTCATATTTTATTACCATTTTCTAAACTATAGCGAATAAACTGTGATAATGTGAGAAAATCTTGAAGGTGTCCAAATACATTTTGGTTTGACTGTATTTACACACATATCCCAGCCTGACAAGCCAGACCCACATCAAGATGTTGGGTCTGGGAACACACCATTAGCAGGGCTCAATCCGAGAGGCGGGATAAACGGTTGTCTTTCATATTCCCTCTGCATGCAATAGGATAGCGCTACAACCAACCAGAGCAACGAAGAAGGTGAAGCGGAGCTAGTTGATAGATTAAACTTTCGAACACATCTTCCTTTCTTAGGAATGACTTCAGTGCCGTTCTTTGTTCTTTCCTCAAAGAAAAGCTTAACTCCAAGTCTTCCAGAGTCGCGGCCAAAGCCGATTCGAAAGACCGCTCTTCGCCAGCTTCTTTGTTTACGAGTAGCATGCGGAACCGCCGCAACTCTGCCGTCATTATGTTAAGCCCGCCCACCGACTCTATACACGATGTGATTGGCCTGACCAGAGTTTGGTTTTTCCAGCTCGCAAGCCAACGGAGAGTTGCTAGATTTGTTGCTAGAGTTGCAAATTATATATGCTGCCGCTATGGTGCGTCTAGATTTCTAGGCTATCCATTTCCAGTTTAAATGAGATTTTTAAAAGACATCCTGTTTGCTATATCAATTCAAACTCAGGAATCGATTTACAATTTAAAAGGCATTCTTAGTTCAGTTCTAAATGTGTCGAGAGTGTAAAGATTCAGCAGGTTTACCTGTGGCGTGAGATACAGTATGTAACTCTTGCACTTGTTTTGTTTCTCACTCCAGGCTGGATTTACGACTGGATGCACTCCTACGACCTGGCGTTCTACTTCAGCGGGAGCTTTGTGCTGCTGGGAGGAGCTGGCCTTTTTCTCTCTGCTTTGTCCTGTTGGAACAAGAACACGGATGAAACCAACACGCCAGACACAGAATACACGAACGACTATGACAAAGTGGCAACGGTGGCCTGAAGCATGAATACAAGATTAAGTGCTGTACAGAAGATGAATCCTCACACTCTGTAATAAGCTGAAGCTGTCAGCTGGATGTTTTTGCTCAGCACGTTACACTGAAGAATTCTAGAAAATGAAGAAAGGACTGTGCTTAGGTAATTTGTGGCCTTGTTTTAGGAGGCTCTGGTCCTGCGTTCTTTTAGATTTGTTTTGTTTACTGTACGCGGATGGTCGCGGAGTTAATGGAGAGTCTTCAGTGCCATGTGTCACCAATCTTAGAGAAACTGTTTTCAAAATTCTCAAGTTTTATGAGATGACCGATTTGTTTTTTTGTATAGCCGTACAAGACTTCACTACACTAAACTAAATGTCATCTTTTTTGTATTTGGTTAACTATTCCACAATCGGAAAAACGTTCTTCAGTATTTGGACGGGTGGTAATCAATGTCTTGTGCTGTACCAAAGTTTTGATTGTTGTTGGTTTATTTATTGTATTTGATTTGTGTATCTGTAGATGATGTCTCCCCTGTTCATAGGGGTCAGACATGCAGCACTGGACTAATTGTGCTTTTATGTTCATGCCTTGTTTGTTGCTGTTTTTTTGTTATGAAAAAAAGTTGCACAGACTATAGTCTGTAGTTGATTTAAAACCACATACTATAAAGCAATATGTCTCTGTGGAAATGCTGTCAGGTTGTTTTTAATAGCAGTTTAGCGATCTTTTAATTTCTTTAATGTTTTACATATTTTGCTATTGGCTGCGTACATTTGTATTTGTACTGCTTTCTGCTTTTTTGCAGCGAGACATTGTTACTTGAAATATGTTTTATTATATTAATATTCAAGAAACAGTGAAAAGTGGAATAGGACACATGGGTTTTTATTTTCCCCACCACTTTTTATATTGTCAAAAAAAAGGAAACTTTGGTTATGGCACCTTTAGGTGTAGTGCCATTATTATTTATGTTTCTATTATTGTTTGCATTTGTATGTTTTTTATTATTAAAGTATTGATGATATAATCGTTGCTTGCTTTATGGCCATTTTTCCTTTTTTAAACAGCCCAATTTTACAACGCTAGTCTTGGCCTGTTTATGCAAAATGCAAACAAAGCCAGACATACTGTAAAAGATTTGCTCTGGGTTTCTTTAGACCGCTGTGATGTGAGGTGGCCTTGTCGTCTCCATGGAGACAGTAACCATAGTGAACGCAATCAGAGGTCTATTCATGCAGTCACCAGTGTTTACCTGCAGGTTTGGATAAAGGTTGTAAAATGATGATACATATAAATAGTTTTTGATGCTTATTTATGTAAATCCAAGCTGTGATAGATATTACTCTACATATCCAAGAACAGAATACTGTTAAACACAAACCAAAGCCACAGTGCAGAACATATTACCCTTACAAAAAATAAGATTACTTTCAGTCTACTTTTTATGTACTTCTCAGAAATATACTGATACTTATTCTGACAGAAAAATCTAAGTATATTTGGCCCATATACTCGGCCCTGTACTCAGTCTTTTGATCGAAATATACTTAAAAGTATAATTAAGGGGATAATTCACCTAAAAAAGAAAATTAGCCCATGATTTACTCACCCTCAGGCCATCCTAAGTGTATATGACATTCTTCTTTCAGATGAACACAATCTGAGTTATATTGAAAAATGCCCCGGATAATCCAAGCATTATAATGGCAGTGAATGGCAGCCCAAAATTTGGAGCCCAAAAAATTGTATCCATCCAACCACTACCGATGGACTGGCCTACACAAAAACTTAGATACTCAAAATTAGGACAGTATGCATGAAAGTATGACAGTATGAAACAATGTGAAAAAAGTATTGTGTAGGCTATACTCAATCAAAAGCGTAAACACAACTACAAGCCAAGTGTACTTAAAATACTTAAAGGAATAGTTCACCCTCAAGCCATACGAAAAATATCCACATTTAACATGTTATAAAGTAAAATATCTAGATATTTTACTTTATAACGTGTTAAATATGGATGTTTTCCTTACACAACCACATCGATTCGCTTCAGAAGCCCTTTATTAACCCCCGGAGCCATGTGGATTACTTTTATAATGAATGGATGCACTTTTTGGGCTTGAAATTATGGGCTGCCATTCACTGCCATTATAAAGCTTGGATTAGCTGGGACATTTTCACATTTAGAATATATGTAGAATGTAGTAGATATAGAATGTCATACTAGGATGGCTTGAGGGTGAACTATCCCTTTTAAGTATTTTAAGTACACTTGGCTTGTAGTTGTGTTTACTCTTTTGATTAAATCTAGCCTATTAAATACTTTTTTCACATAGTTTCATACTGTCACACTTTCATACATACTGTTTTATGTATGTTCCTAATTCTGAGTCCACTGTTAATGGTCGTGTACATATGAATTTGCTTCGTTTTCACTGTTTTACGCTAGGGGGCGCTATTATGCATATTCTAGTACAGAATCAAAACATTAAAGTTAAAAAGTTGTTATTTATGTATACAGTACAAACAGCGTGTGAAAATGTAAATATTAATAACAATTATAAAATGTTAAAACATTTGTAAAATAGTTTTATTCAACATGTTGTTTTATTTCTGCAATGTGTTTTTGTAAAGTCATCATTTTGTTATAATATTGTGAATTTTATTTATTTATTTTTTGCAGGTGCATTGAAATGTATTAAAATCAGACCAAAAATCGTAATAATCAAACTAAATCATAATAATTATTAAGGCTAATAATAATATAGTACCCACAACAATACAAAAAAAAACATTAAAACATTTATTGTCTCCATTTTTTAATTAATAGACAATAACAAATTAGATTTCAGTGATATTTTGACCACTCAAATAGGAACATCAAAGTGTACTTTCATAAACAAAAAAATTTATTTGACTAGTAAACTATCAGTATACCTATAAGTTCACTTGTAGTTGAAGTACAAGCGAAAAACTTTAGTTGTGTAGCCTACTCAAAATGTACTACTGTTACAATATACTTAAAAGCTTATAAAAACTTTTATTCTCTAAAAAGTGGGCCAATGTATTCCCAAGTAGTATTGAAACAGAAAACTTACAAGTATACTTCTAGTACATTGATAGTATACTTTCATAAAGTATATTTTTAAGTATAGGCCTACTATGTTGACGCGAGAGCAGACTGTCCCATACAAAAAATAAGTATACTTCAAGGTTATTTTATCAAGAATACTTTAAATATACTTGAAATATAAGAATACTTAATGAAATTAACTTGAACTGAAGTATAATTATTTTTTGTAAGGACAGCTCAACACGCGTGCGTGGTGCTCTCGTGAACGCGGATTTGAGATTAATATTTTGTACAAAACAACAACAAAAAAGTGGTAAATTAAGTAGTTTCATCAAGTAGTTAACAAAGTACTCACGAGTCACGTCGCTTCATAAAACTGAGGTTAAACCCACATTAATGATGTCTTTATTACTTTTCTGGGACTGTGGTAGTTGTTTATTTGTCGATGGAGGGACAGAAAGCTCTCAGATTTCATTAAAATATCTTTATTTGTGTTCGAGATGAACGAAAGTCTTATGGGTTTGGTACGACATGAGGGTGGAGTAATTAATGACAGAATTGTCCTTTTTGTGTGAATTAACCCTTTAAAATCAGTGTTTGTAATATAGTGAATGTAAAAGTATTTATCTATTGAATAGTGCAGTGTAAAAGTAAAACTTATTTTATACGCAAGGTTAAGATCTTGAAATACAGCCTGTAATCATGGCAAAATAATCTTTTATAATAAATTTTTATTTATTTATTGTTTTAGTTTTAAGCATTTAATTTCGTAAGATTTATGCTTTTGGACTACTGAGCAGCTTATATTGAATTGTAGGTACTTTTTCTGTCTGTTGGAAATAATATAACAGCTGACTAAGATGAAAGAGTGTAATCCATCTGCAGTCTGGGTTTGGCAAAATGTCCAGAGAGGAAGAGGAGGGAGAGTAAGGGCAGACACACACTTCCTCTATAAACGATGAAAGGTCTCCTGCATACAAAGTTAAAATAAATAGTGGTGCTTTACACAATTAATTATATTTTCTAAGTAAAATGTAGTTTATCTGCTTATACTGTATCTGGAATAAAGTTATTTTATGTAAAAGCAAAACAGGCAAAACACGCCTCACCTGCAGTCACCAGAGGGCATCATTGAACAAGGCAGGCAGTCCTGCTATAAACAACTTCAGCCTAGATAAGATTTTGACCATTTAGTCAGCAGTTAATAATAAACAGACACTAAAACTTGTTTAATATTAATATCATGCCATCATGTTAGTGATACGCATAGAACATGTCATTGGGTAGAGCGCCATTTAAATGTTTAGACTGATTAGAGAATGGCAAGCCGTTTTAATAGTGTAATTGAATGAGGCAAAACATCAGAGACACTGAAATATTATTGTCTTATGAAGATGTAGCTGCAAAACTGTATCACAATAAGTGGCCGATTGGTGACCATGGTAACAGCTGAAACGGATGCTGATGTCCTCCGCTGTTCAGATTGCCATGTCTGATGAACTTATAAATAGCCTCCACAGCCCAGTGTTTTTGTAGTCTTCGGCTCTGAATGGTTCACATGATGGGAGTAAGCTATTTTATGTGAATGTGTGAGACTTCAGATGCTCAGATTCAACTAGGAAAATAAGTGCACTAAACTGTAAAACTATTTGCGCTACAAACCAGTGTGTTTATAATTAGGACAATACATTAAATAATATGGTAAGAAATACCAGTTTGCAATTTCAAGCAGCATGATGAGCATGGTAGTTACAGTTAGCCCATAAACGGAGTGTATATTTACACCAAGTGTGCAAATAGTGTGCTTGTTGGCAAGTGCTACTCGCACTAGCTCCGCCCATAGACCGTAAAATAATATGGACGACGCTACTTCATTCTCTTCTGCTGAAGGAAAGTGAAGCCTCCGAAGGTCCGAATATGGAGCTGACATCTTGCACACATTTGGGGCAGAGTCTGCGCAGTAGTGACTTCAGGACCGGAGTCTGAGCAGTAGAGAGCAGGAAGTAGAGGTGCGATATCAAAAGCCCGCCCACACTCTCGTAGATGCAGAACAATTCATTATGTCGGTGTGAAATAAACAGTTATGGAAATGTAGAAATTAAAGCTAAAGCTCCAATCTCCTTCCGGAAATACCGAAAAAAGTCTGTTAGTGCCTCAGTGACAACTTCACTCAGAGAAGTCACAGCTGTCAATCATGATGTTACGACCCCGTTTTTATAGCATCAAATAACTAACTAAAACCAAACTTATTTAAAAAACAAACACTTGAAATGAAATCAGCGTGATAAAAACTGCCTACAATGACAGAAACCAAAAATTATTTGAAGTGTAATTTGATTGTTTACTTTGTCTCGTGTCCATTAGAATACATGGAGGAGGGGGGGTTATGACCTATACTGGGATCAGCCACCTGGGGGCGATCTAGGCGCGTCGGCTTCAGTTTTTAACACGAGTACGGCAGGCCTGGCTCCGCCTAACAATGCCTGGTTGGGCCAAACAAGATTACAAAAAGACGGACTTATTTGAAAGTCTTCAGTGGTGTAGTCAGTAAAGTATAAAGATCTAGGTTGACGCGATCGACGCGAGTTCGAATCCGCCTTTTGCTGAGCTCACTCTTCTCCCTTTTCCCATCAACATATCACATCGGAAAGGCATTTACTTTCAATAAAAATTAAGATTATTCTAAAAATGGAAATAAAGTTTAATAATAATAAAAGCATTTATTGGGTAGGGTTAGGGGTAGGTGTAGGGAGAGCTTTTATTGCCCCATTAAGGCGGCATCCATTTAATAATTTTAATAAATATAATAATTTACACTCTATGTTATTATTGCATCCTGTTAATGTTCAACAATACTGAGGTGCAAATAGTATGTTTCTGTCAGAATAAAGTATAAATTGCAAGTAATTACTATTTAAACATATTGCAAAGAACTGCTACTTTTAACAGGTGTAAATAGAATATATCACTATTTTCACTTAGTATGCTATTTCACTTAGTAAATAGCATCTACAGCTATTTGCACTTATTGTAATATTATCTATCGCTAAGAAAATATGTTATTTTCACTTGGTGTAAATAGCATCTATCGCTATTTGCACTTCAAATAGCCGCTGCCAAAAATAAAACTGAACAGAATATGACTGTTCAGACTGAGGTCGCATTGCGAAACATTATCTGTATCTAATTTAGGACCACATGTGGAAGTGGCCCAAATCAGAATCGAAAAGATCAGATTCCATGTGGTTTGTGCTGTTCACACTTTTATAGAGAGAGAGAAAAAAAAGATCTGTCACATGAAGGAAAAAAAATGCTTTACAGCACATTTTATTTCTGTATTTGATCCACTTTTGTCTGTGTATCAGCTTTACAATCACATGGCAAAACAAGAGCTGGGTTTATTTTCATCCAAAAGACTCTGACTAACACATCTTCATGTAAGAAATCAATTATCTCAAGAGTAAATGAACTGCATTCTGTTTTTCTGGCTTTTGTCCATTGACAAAATATCCATTAGCTGAGTCACTCTCTAATTTCATATTGGATGCCGTGTAACCACATTTACATCATGTAATGATTTATCAAAGTGAAACGGCTTCTGTTCAATAGCACTATGAAACTTAGGTATCCTGAACTGTCTTTTAATTTTGTGAAAGCCCTTGGGAGGCTCTCCAGTACCGTACATTTAATTTTCCATGGGGGCATTAAATATCACTGGGTATTAGCATATTGTTTTTGCCTGTGCAATATCTTTGTGCATCAAAGACCGTAGCATTCATCAATGTCAAGTGCAATAACTCAGCACTGTAACAGATCAATCAATCCCTTAGCAGGCACCAAAGCAACAACTAAATATAAAACTGCACTCTATATTTTCCCAGAGCTCAAACATGTGCTATACATTTATTAATAAATATCAAATAAATATATGGTTTTCAATATTTAAAAAGAAACCAAAAAAGGACACTGGAGGGAGTCGTGGAAAATTTTCCTTAAAGGGGTCATGAACTGGCTTTTTTAAAATGTTTATACTGTTGTCTGAGGTCTACTTGTGACGTTCATGTGGTTTTTACATTCAAAAACATCATGATGAATAAGTAATAGGCTATTTTCTGCCTTGGTTTTGAGCCTCTCTCAAGAAACGCTCGGTTTTTATGGGCGTGCCGCACTGTAGACTTGGAAGTAAACGCCCACGGCTAGGATTGGATAAGCTTTGCATATTTAATGAGCTTCGGCTCCCCGGTGAGTACGCGTGAGGCATTGTTTTGAAAGCAGCAACCGGAATGATTCGTCGCTCAGGGCTCGCAAAATGTCTTTATCAAACAAACACAATGATTTGTCTCTCATCCACCCGCAATTAATATGAATGTTATTTTACATTACTTGGCCCGCCCGATCGGTGGATATCCAGCAGCCATATCACCCTGTAGCCCAAGACTGGTTTCCCACTGAAGTGAAGCAGGGCTGAGCCTGGTTAGTACCTGGATGGGAGACCAAATTGGGAAAACTAGGTAGCTGCTGGTAGAGGTGTTAGTGAGGCCAACAGGGGGTGCTCACCCTGTGGTCTGTGTGGGTCCTAATGCCCCAGTATAGTGATGGGGACACTATACTGTAACAAGCACCGTCCTTCGGATGAGACGTTAAACCGAGGTCCTGACTCTCTGTGGTCATTAAAAATCCCAGGATGTCCTTCGATTAATAGTAGGGGTGTAACCCCGGCATCCTGGCCAAAAAAATTTGCCCATTGGCCCCTGTCCATCATGGCCTCCTAATCATCCCCATATATATATATACGATTGGTATCATCCCTCAGTCTCCTCTCCACCAATCAGCTGGTGTGTGGTGGGCGTACTGGCGCAATATGGCTGCCGTCGCATCATCCAGGTGGATGCTGCACATTGGTGGTGGTTGAGGAGATTCCCCCCTTCTATGTAAAAGCGCTTTGAGTGAGTGCCTAGAAAAACGCTATATAAAATGTAATTAATTATTATTATTATTATTATATAAGCGCAAACCGTGCATCACATACACACAAGTACGGTGCAGGCAGCAAAAACTTCCGCGATTGTATTTTTCCTTCAAATATCAAGTCAAGAGAGTGAACAACGCACATCCCCGGGACGTTGGGTTTTGCGAGCCCTGTGACAGTGGTAAGTAGTTAGACATGTACACGATGTAACACTGTATTTGATTTGTAACAATGCAATACTATCACATATAAAATTTTTTTTAACTCACATTAGTGTGTTGCTTCATTCGTTCATGTAATCTCATCCTGTCTGCAAATGCAGTCTCTTGTTTACAAATGAATCCGGTGAAATTAACATACGTGTAATATCTTCCACACGTGAGCTGGATATTCATTAAAAATAAAGTTCAACCACACATTTCCAATACTAGAATCCGAAGGAAGTTTATGCAGCGACTGTGTTCTTCCACAACCAGGCACAGCGCAATATCTTGCAATCTTCTGCATTTTTATTGCTTGGTAGCGTGATCCGTTTAGCTCCACGAGTCGGTGGGCAGAGCTACAGAATCAGGTGTACATCTGTTGAGGCGGCGTTTCTGCATGCAATGATGTCAATGGTTGACATATTCTGAGATCGAGCGTTTTTGGGGCCTGGTGTCAGTAAAAGCTTTTCTTTGACTAACAAGGAAGTTTTCAGCTCTGAAACTTAAAGGATATTCTTATATCACGATTAACTTTTATATATCAAAGGCTCAAGGGAAAGTTGATTTCTCAATTCATCACCCCTTTAAATGGCTGCGAGCGATGGTACGGGCTCTGGAGAGTCTGAGTTGATGCCGTCTTCCTCGACGACTCCCACTATGAAGGAGGATCCACACACCCCAAGGGTGTAGTTGAACAGAAGGTGGTCCTCCTCCACAAGGCCTAAGATATCCATTCTGCTCCAAAAGATGTTCTTGATAGCCTCATCATCCCAGTGCGCCTCATGGTAAGATTGATCAATTTAAGATTGAACATTGGTCTGGGGAGTCTGCTACACTCAAAAAAAAAAAAAAGGTTCTATATGGCACCAAAAATGGTACTTGGCTCGTAATCATAGGGGAACCTTTTTTAGAGCTATATAGCACCAATTTTGGTGCTTCAGTGGTTCTTCAGCGGTTCTTCAGAGGTTCTTCAGTGGTTCTTTGACTAAGGTGCTATATAGCACCTCTGAAGAACTGCTGAAGAACCACTGAAGCACCAAAATTGGTGCTATAAAGCACTAAAAAAGGTTCCCCTATGATTACAGGCCAAGAACCATTTTGGTGTGCCATATAGAACCTTTTTTTTTAGAGTGTGTGTATTTTCTACTGCACAAGAGGCGTGATAAACAAGCATAATTCAAATGACTCTATGCAACTGAATAGTCCTTCAACCAATCAGACCACAAGAGGCGTGATCAACAGGCAACGACCCATCGCTTCTCTATCCGTCATCGTGTTAAACCCGCCAATAGCGCGCCAGGTGGAAACGCCAGTCTGTGATTGGTTCCCGCAAAAGTGTAACAGAAGTAGTAAAAATGAATGTACAGGTTTCCAGATTGAGTTGAAGGGTGAAATCAAATTGCCGGCAGATCAGGATGGGTTTACCCAGTCTACCTCCAAACAGGAGTAGCATGCTAAATATCTCACAGGCATCAGTGACGCATCTGCGCTTCTTTCAGATTGCGTCTTTGATAATACACATTATGTGATTGTCATTCATGTGAACAAGCACCGATTCGCTTCTGATTTTGAGCATTTGTCAGCCATTTCCACAAAACTTTCAGTGGAAATCGGTACTAAAATCGCGCAGTGTGTACCCTGCATAAGACTGTACCTTGACTAAATGAATCAGTGTTATTGAACAAATCGGTTGACGGAATGATTCAATGACTTATCCATACACACCACCACTGGCGTAACCAGCTGGCATTGTATTATTTTACAGTTAAAGGGAAGAGC
This sequence comes from Gobio gobio, assembly GCF_949357685.1. Lineage (NCBI taxonomy): Eukaryota > Metazoa > Chordata > Actinopteri > Cypriniformes > Gobionidae > Gobio > Gobio gobio. The sequence goes on from NC_137113.1 coordinate 38,901,816, forward strand.
GCGGTGCTAGTTGTAACACACATGGTTTAACACTTTCCACACACATGCCAGGATGACGAAACTTAGTGTATTTACTAGTTGCCATATCAACATTATTTAGAGAAAAAAAATATTTGGAAGATATAACTGAACATTTATTTAACCATAGCAAAAGTAAATTTCTTAAGTAAAATTTTAATCTCTGTTTTTTTTGTGTTTATTTAAAATAAGACAAATCTGATATTATTCTAATCTTATATCTGTCATTTAACAGTTGAGATCGTTCTTTAATGCGGATCTAACAGCAGAAGACACGAGCCGGGTTTAAATCCCAGTTGTGCAGGTGGGGCGTGTTATAACACTGTTACAATGAGCCCCTATTAGAACTACACTATTATATTCTATTATACATTATATTATATATATTACACTATTATAAAAGGTGAATAATGACTGTAAGTGTTACATATCTGTGTTTCTGTCGTGTTGTTTGCTTTGGTCACATGTTCCTTTGTCTATGTTTCCTGCCACTTTCTCTGTTTCCTTGGTTACCCTCGTTAGTCTAGTTGTGTTCAGCTGTGTTTAGTTATCCTCATCTGTATCACCTGTGCCCCTCGTTAGTCAGTGATCTGTGTTTGTATTTTAGTTCCTCTTGTTCACTCTGTCTTTGTCCGGTCACCGTTATACTACCCGCTATCCGTGTTATGCTGTTCCATTGGACAAGCCCTGTCTGTGTTTCTGTATTCTGAGTAAACTACGTGTGAGATACTCCTCTGCCTCTCCTTGTCTTCCTGCCGAGCCAAACCAAACCGTAACAGTGAGTTAATGTTCAGAAATGCTTAATTATTATTATGTTTTTAACTATGCTGTATAGCTGAGTTTTGAGGTGTGTTTGTTGTCAAACTCAAAAATGTGTTTATTTTTAATTATTAAAAAATGTCATTATTTTATTTGAAAAAGTTAATAATTGTATTTTATTGACAAAATATTTTCTTGGATTTTTTTATTATTATATCAGGTAACATTTTAAGCTGTAATTTGGTAATGTTACAATGTGCCCCTCAAGTATTACTATGTACCCCACCTTTGGGGCATGTTGTCACATTTCACTTCCATTCTTTCGGGGGTAACTCAAGAAAAAAGTATACTCTGTATTAATGAAACAAACCCACATAAGTGTACTAGACGTGGGAAATTAATGTGGGAAAAAAATAAATACTCTGAACCACAAGTGGATTTACACAAATTGAGAAAGTCAAAAAGCGTTAGGTTGTGCCCCGCTCTCCCCTACACTATAGTATTATGAAAAATTGATAAATGGATAATTTTTAACTGCAAAAAAATCTTTTTTTTTTTGCCAGGTTGTGTAGTTACTGTATCTTCCAGCAGGGGTTAACTGGACTGTGTTAACCTGCCATCTCGACCTCTTCTGGATGAACTTCTAACCTACATTTCTAGTATCTTATTTTTACCTGAGGCCTTTTTTTCTCTCACTTATTCTTATTTTGCTTTGGTCAGGCAGCTGTTTTCCATGACCTTATTCTTTTGTCCAGACCAGACACTCTTCGCTATAAGCAGGGCAATCTCTCTTGTTCTGTCACTCTGTTCCTCCAGCTATACATTATTCATCCGCTATGTCCACTTGGCAGAACTAATCTGGCCTGCTGGTGATGACTGCACATTAAAATGCACCAAAATGAGTATGTTTCTTGTGTTCGGCCATTAAAGACCCTAAATGGATGGGAAAGATCTCTGGAGCGCACTATAAGTAAGTTCCCAAAATAGAAGGTTTAAGGTTCACTTAGACCTGAAATGTTGACATGAAAAGTTTGGACATTCATCACTGGATTGTTGTTTCTCATGAACCTTTTGATCTGTATGTTTATGCTCAAATTCATGAAATAAGTTTAAAGTAGTCAAATATAAATTGTGTATGTATGAATTTCTTTACAAAACAATTTTTTACCGATGAGACTGGATAGTAAAGGAAAAGCAACAAACAAGTGTCCAGCATACATACAAACTCCTTCAAAACTGTTTTTATATATGTTAGAAAACAATCATTGTAGTTGTGAAGATTATAATAGTTGTTATACATTTTAAACCGTTTCAATTTGTGTTTATGGCTGCGTCCCAATTCGCATACTATCCGTACTAAATAGTATTCGAAAAAAGAATTAGTAGGCTATGTCCCAAATCTTAGTATGTTGAAAAAAGTATTCCAAAGATTCCCGGATGGTTTACTATTTCCGGTCAGAATCCGAAGTGCAGATCGATGCGCACTCTAACGGCTGATATTGCCCACAACCCATTGCGAGATGGACGAGGATTCGATTAGAACTACAAACGCGGATAAAAAGTGTTAAAAAACTACAAACATGACAGTTACGCGAGTCTGACGGTTAAGTGGAGATTAGATAAAGTGGTTTGAGTGAGCAATTATCAGTATTTAACCTGACGAAAAGATATTCAATATTGTCCACATTATATTTCTCCTTCAGTAGCATTGAGAACTTTTGTAATGATACGTTTGGCCATTAACTTTGCAAACACATGAGAGGAGTCTCTGCATTAAAGACCCACGAAAGGCAGATCATCGAGCGACTAGATTTCTCTCCGATAAGGTAGGAAATTAAATTGAAAGTGGGGGATTTGAAGTTTTGAACTGTCACGATGATTGACAGGGCAGTTTAAACGGTGACGGGACGCACGTAACAGAGTCCGTTAAAGATGACGAAGTAGTATGTCCCAAAGCTTGCATACTACACACTCAAAAGTATGTACTTTTTCTTCACAAAAAGAGTACATACTTTTAGGACGTAGTATAAGTAGGCGAATTGGGACGCAGCCTATGTGTTTCAGACAGACTGACAGTCAGTGCTAGCAAGTCAGTGCATCAGTGTTGGGGATTTTCAGTGAGTTTTTCTGCAAGTTCTACAATGTTATACATGGTTACACCAGTATGTGGCGCCAATGAGTCTTTATGAGTGAGTCATTGAATTAATCATCCAAAAACACAGACTGCTACTGTCTGCCATGGCATCTTTGGGGGAAGTATTTTTGCTGATGGAGCAAAGACAAACAACTGTAACTAAAAATAAGTTACTCAATAACTCAACTTATTGTTTGTTAAAGGGTTAGTCCACGCAAAAATGAAAATTAGCCCATGATTTACTCACCCTCAAGCCACCCTAGTTGTAAATGACATTCTTCTTTCAGAGGAACACAGTCAGAGTAGATTGCCCCCTGGCTCTTCCAAGCGTTATAATCGCAGTGAATGTTGCTCTGTTTTTGAAGTTCATAAAAGTGCATATCCATCATAACTGCTCCACATGGCACCGGGGGGTTAATAAAGACGTTCTGAAGCGAAGCAATGCGTTTGTGTAAGGAACATATCCATATTTAAAACTTTATAAAGTAAAATTTCTAACTTCCGGCGGACCGTCTTCTGCATTCAATTTACGGAAAAAGTGTAACGGCTCTCAACATTGCATGCAGACGTAGCATAAGCATTTTGAACAGGAGAGGCGTTACACATTTCCCGTAAATTGAAGTTATGATGATAACTCTGATTGTGTTCGTCTGAAAGAAGAATGTCATATACACCTATGGCTTGAGGGTGAGTAAATCATGGGCTAATTTTCATTTTTGGGTGAACTAACGTTAACCCTTAAACTTATGTATGAACAAAATATTGCAACTGAAGTGCAGTTTTGAATAGCTAACGTTAACTGTTGCATACGTATTTCTAAACTGATTGCTTATTTTAGTAGGCTACTGTACTGTACCACAACAGTGAATATGAATCACTGGGTTATTGTGCACGATTCATCATTATTCTTAAGAGGGGAAATGATTGTATTTGTAATCATCTTTCAAAATTTCAAGTGGTGCTAACTGCTCCGCCTCTGAAATGTAGTCTATTCGTTGTTATTTTCGCTGGCTGACCCCACCATAAGCCCAATATTTTCCAACCCTTCCCTCTTACTGTCTGTCGTATGAAGTATTACAGTTGTACTGTTTTTGCTTTTTGTAACTCGAGTGCTGTTCACCAAGAATTTCCCATGCATTGGGACAATAGGCCTAATCTAATTTCACTTTTCACAATCTAATTAATTCCTGATAAACTCATATTTGAATATTATTTCTCACTCAGAAATGTCACTTTAGAGAAATTAAATGTGCTGCAGTTCCATGTTGATAAAAAAAACAACCTCCAAGTCTCTCACTAACACTTGTGTTTTGGCTCTGCTGTAAATTTAATGTCAAGAATATGGACTTGTTGACTTGAAATTAAGTAGCAGATGGCTATTTTTACGTCACAGGATCAGGGGTTGATTATGTTCAGCATAACACCACGTTGTTTCACTTGAATCCAGTTTTAGTATCTTCTTTACACCTCCCACCCTTCCTTATGCACATATGTTCAGTAATTCAACCCATGATTCCTCTGAATAAGTTATTGAGTCAGTAAATCATTCCTGAAATTAGAATTGGAATGTTTTAGAAACTCTTTTGAGTTTGGAATTCGGAGTCAGAAATTATACCCAAGACTTGAGTTACAAATCTCACAGGAACTGACAAAATGCCTATATGGTGGTAAAAGAGATGTCTAGCTTGTTACTTTATTTCAGAATATTTTTTATGAGAATAAGGTCTTGGTGAGAATAAGAGACTTCTTTCTAAAACATTACATAATCTTACGACCCTAAACATTTGAATGGTGATGTATATGTGGAATACACTTGAGAAGCAAAATTGTAGCATATAAACTATTAAAACTTGTTTTCAGAAAAGCATAAATCTCACTAAATATTTGTTAGATTTATGCTTTAAACAAGAGCTAAAAAGTGGGCATGTTGTGCTTATTTCTTAACCAAGCTCATTGCATGAAACAACACTAGCAGCAAACAATTCCCCCAACACAATCTCACTGCATTTCGTAACTTGTTTCGTCGAATTAGTGGCTAATTCGTATGAATTATTGATTCTGTAAAATTTCATTTTAGGCTATTAAACCTTTGACAAGTACGATCACGTTCACAGCGAACATTCAAATCTGCGTTGACGTTGCTGATTCAGAGAGAGCAGTTGTCATGTATGAAACAGCTTCACAAACAGTCTTTTGAACCAACATTGTTTCTGTGTTAAAATCATTCAAATAATCACATGTTTCACACTTTTTAACGCTTAAAATAAAGATTGTATCATTACATCGTTACACCAGTAGGTGGCGACAATGACTGTTAAAGAAAAATATTTGTTCTAAAACGTTGATTCATCCAGTAATGAAACAAGTGACATCTTTATGAGTGAGTCATTGAATCATTCATTCAAACCGATTACATTTAAAAAAAAAAAAATAATTAAATGTTTTCAAACGGACTGCAGGCCAGAAATTAACAAGAAATATTACCCCTTATAATTTATTTTCTGACACTGCTGTTGACTGATTCAGTGCTCATAGTAGCCTATAGCCTCTCACTTGGCTGGTCACGTGCTCACACATTTCTCGTCGGAGGTAGTAGGTCATCCAAGTACATTTGCCTACTCTCTTATGCATACTGTGAATTCGGACATACTTCTTTGTCACACTGTTTTTCACTGTTTTTATGTAGTTGGGAAATATGCAATTTCGGATGCAGCCAGAGTCCCACAGCTACCCTGATTCTGCCAGCAGGCGTGGGTCACCATCTCTACACGTGAGCCCTAGTGCACCAGATCTGTCAAAAGACATCACACCATATCGAAAGCTCACCCTCTCTGTCTCTCTCTTACACACACTGGTATGTAGGACTGATCAAGACCAGTTTTTCTAGATGTTTTTCAGTTCCTGCCAAGTCAAGCCTGGGACGTCCGCACCATACAAATGAAAGCTCTTTGAGGGAATCTGTGGGGATTTCACAAACAACAACACCAAATGATCAATCCAATGATGAGGAAATCTGTCATCTTTTAAAGGTAAGACCTTTCCCAAACGAATTGCTCAGAGGATGCTATTTTTTTAGGTTAGAAGTCTTAACCTCTAAATTATCAACATGATCAAAACTTTGCTGAAAAACCTATTACATGCCTTGCCTTCTGTTGTATTATTGATAATTTCTAGTTTTTTAGCACGTGAAAGGCCTTTTTGGTATAATTCTGCAACTTAGGTTTACTTGATTATGCATACATTACTGTTTATTTTTTTGAAAAATCATGTTAAAATGGAAGTATCAAATATGATACATCAGGCTTTTGAGGAACATATTGAATTCCATTGCATTATATGTTTTGCCTCTACAATGAAAACTACGGAGCTTTGATCTAAGATCATAAAACTAAGCATTTAAATATCATCCTACTAAGACATGGGAAATATATATAGTGACAACTGATATTTAAATGCATTTTATGTAAGTAATCTGTTATACAGTTATAAAGATCTCATTGATTTACATTACAAGCTGTCAGAATCTTACTTTTTTTCCAAAGATTGCGCCTCAGAATAAAATTTATGTGTTTTTTTCCTTGAGTATGTGCTTCATATTCTTCTATATCATATACTTTATTAGTTACACCTTGTTAGTACCGGGTTGGACCACCTTTTGTCAGGATACTGAGAGTGAGGACCCAGATGCAGAATGAGCAGGGGGTGAAATTTATTAACAATATTTGACACAGGACAAGAATGTTGAGACAGGAACAAACTCCAAACAATAGGGGCAGGACACAATGGTAGAAGTGGCTGGTCAGGGTAGAGACAGCAGGGATGGGATGGCCAATGATGGAGACGAGGCAGCAGCTCGGGGAACCAGGCTTGACAGTAGGTGATGTGACTTGCTGTGAAACCAGACTGGTTGCCAGGCCAGGAGAGTCCAGGGTGACCAGGGTGGAACAGGATGCAGGACGGGGAAACACCACAAGACAACACACAAGACTCAAGACGAGACAACAAGAGAAACAAACATGAGCAAAAAGCAAAAACTAAGAATAGGGATAAATGCCAACAAAGTAACTAGAATCCAAAAAAGAAAACAGAAGAAAGATTTCTCAAAAGAGAGAAAGGGCAAAATAAATAAAAACTAGAAATAAATAACTGGAACTAGAAACTAAATCTGTAACGTTGCAGGAAACTAGAGAGAGAAAATAAGGATAGGGAAAAAGTAACCAAAAACTATACTAGACGAGATAAACTACTATCACCAGGACAAGGTTAGCTAGACACGAGGCATACAACAAAAGCACACAACGAACCAGCAAGGACAAGAGGGAAAGGAGCTCAATATAAAGGGAAGAGCACATGAGGATCAGGTGAACACAATTAATCAAACAAGGACTAGACAAGGGGTGTGTTCCGTTCGACCGTAAGTGGACTGCGAAGTGGACTTCAGAGGGTATTCCGCCATCTTAAGTGAGATTCCAATCCAAAGGGAGCGAACATGTTCAGTCCGAAGGGTACTGCGAACGGCGCAGGGAAGAAGGGAACATCGATACATCACTTCACAGGAAGTGGAGAGTGAAAATCACCCAAATGTCTTTGTGCGTCGCATGCATCACCTGTCTGAACTAATTAGTGATGGAGCAGAGCCGTTGGTTGGAATAGTTTTTAAACAGCTCTGCGATTAAGGAGTTTACATATGCATTTGAATATTCATAGTTATTATACAAACTAGAGTATTTATGAATTATTATGGCAATAACTGTTACATTTGTATATTATATTTTATGAATATGTAAACAAATTAAAAGTGTTGAGAAGCACCTGAGGGCTGTCATTTTATATTTTACTTTATTTACCTCAGGAATGTTTACTGTGCAGCTGCACTTGGGAAAGAAAGCGCACGAGATGAGACCGCTACAAAGCCCATTAAGAATAGCCTACAAACATAGTTAACCAAATCAAAGTATTTTCATATTGAATGACAGGTGCAGCTTCAAATCTGTTCATAGTCAATACAGGTTATAAGTAAACTAATACAACTAATGGACAATGTTTTGATTATATGTTTTAGCCTACTGTGTGTTTTGTAAATGTATGCTTATTATATGGTTTTCAATTTGAAAGTAAAGTAAATTACAATATTAATTTATGTCATAATCTGCACCCGTCGTTGCCTTTCTTTGAAGACGTTGCAGGGCATTCCAAATGAGCGATTATTGTCAGCGAAGTCCACTTCAACTGATATACCGTGCTCAGGGAGTAGGGAGCAGTGAACAGTGCGTAGGGACCCTGTCGAATGGAATGCACCCAAGGACTAAACAAGGGAGCGTGGTAAAGGGAAACAAGGAGGTGGGACGAGAGGAGCACATGGCCAACACAAACAAAGACAGAACCATGTGGTCAGACACAAGACAAACAAAGAAACATTGAACAGACACAAGACAGACAAGACTGACAGGGCAGGACCCTGACACCTTTGGCCTTCAGAACTGCCTTAATTCTTTGTGGCGTAGATTCTACAAGGTGCTGGAAACATTCCTCAGAGATATTTGGTCCATATTAACTTACAGATTTGTCAGCTGCACATCCATAATGTGAATCTCCGATTCCACCACATCCCAAAGGTGCTCTATTGGATTGATATCTGGTGACTGTGGAGGCCATTTTAGTATAGTGAAGAAGTCACTGACATGTTTAAGATGATTTGAGCTTTGTGACATGACACGTTATCCTGCTGGAAATAGCCATCAAAAGATGACACTGTAGTCATAAAGGTATTGACGTGGTCAGCAACAATACTCAGGTAGCCTGTGGCATTTAAATAATGCTTAATTGGTACTAATGTATTATCACCAGCACCAGCCTGAACCATTGATACAATTTTCCAGTTTTTCCAATCTTTTATTGTCCAATTTTGGTGAGCCTGTGTGAATTATAGCCTCAGTTTCCTGTTCTTAGCTGACAGGAGTGGCACTGGTGTGTCTTCTGCTGTTGTAGTCCATCTGCTTCAAGGTACGATATGTTGTGCGTTCAGAGATGCTCTTCTGTAGACCTTGGTTGTAACAAGCGGTTATTTGAGTTACTGTTGCCTTTCTATCAGCTCAAACCAGTCTGGTCATTCTCATCTGACCTCTGGCATTTTCGCCCACAGAACTTCCGCTCACTGGATATTTTCTCTTTTTCTGACCATTCTCTGTAAACCCTAGAGATGGTTGTGTGTGAAAATCACAGTAGATAAGCAGTTTCACCAACAACAACAAACAAAAATTATGTTATTAATTACTCACCCTCATGTCATTCCAAACCTTTCAATACTTTCATCTTCAGAACACAAATTAAGATATTTTTAATGAAATCTGAGAGATTTATGTCCCACCATTGACAGTCCTACCAATTTGACGCTTCAAAAAGTTCACAAAGAGATCGAAAAACGAATCCATATGAATTGAAAACATAAACAGAAGCTCAACTGAGTCTGCTTGATGTGCAAGAACAAACCTCATTGGACAAACAATTAAAAATATAGGCGTGATTGGCTTGAAGTGGCACTGCGCAGATCGATCGGAGTATGACATCAATGCGAGAGCGATTTGAAAAGATACCTAATATCTTTATTTGTGTTCCGAAGATGAATGAAAGTCTTATGGGTTTGGAATGACAAGAGGGTGAGTAAATGATGACAGAATTTTCATTTTTGGGTGAACTAATGCCGCGTTTCAGAAAACCCGTAACCCGTGTTTTTCCAACCTTCTACCCGTGAAAGTGCACTGGAACGGCAGCCAAACCCGTGAACTCGTACTAGATCGATGTACTCCCAGTTACGAGTTTTGACATCACATAGCCCGCGAAGCAACAATGGCAGCCCCCACGGATGTAGTGTTTATAAAACAAATATACAAATAACATAAGATAAAAGGTATAACAGCTTTTCTTGCCGTCTGCGCTGTTTTTCTCCTCCATTTCCCTCAAATAAGCAAGGATTAAGCACCTTTGGCGATAGAAATGATTGTAAATGAGCATACACCCCGTACGGTCCGACATGCTTTGTTTACATCTAACTACCACACAATTCCTTGCGCTCAGGCAGTTTGGCGTGACTTTGCCTGGAACAGTACAAAGTCGTGAGTCATGGTTTGAAGTTGTAATTTACGGGATTAAAAACCTGCCTGGAACGCAGCATAACTACATGTCTAAATGCATTGAGTTGCTGCCATGTAATTGGCTGATTAGATATTTACAAGCAGTTGAACAGGTGTACCTAATAAAATGTGCCATATAAGCTTTATTCATCAAATATAATACAACAGATCTGCAAACTTTTTTTTATTTTGTCTAAAGGTTCAGTAAAGTATTCCATTTCAAAATATTAGATTTTTCTGAATATTATTTTATACTCTATGTCAAGCTTTACAGGGTTAATTGAACACTTAGTTAGGTCTCATTTAAGAATTATACTTGAGAAATAAAAAAATACAAACTGTAAGAGCTATAAAACAAACAGCATGTAGTTTTAAATTTGTCTACATCAGAATGTGATGAGAAATGTTTGAGTTCATATTGAGATCTCATTGTTTGAGATTCTGAAACCCTAGATACATTTGAGTGCTTTTAAGTTGTGTGTGTACTGAGATACAAGCATGATTTTTACATGTACTGTGTGTGTGTGTGTGTGTGTGTGTGTGTGTGTGTGTGTGTGTGTGTGTGTGTGTGTGTGTACTGTGATTCCTTTCTGGTCCTCATGGGAGAATCCTGAGATGATATGTGAGGAGCATTCCAAGGAGGAAAGCTGCAGGTTTTTCCCACATCGGCAGGCTGATCATGATTCTCACTTTCACACACACACAAAAAGCTTTTCCTACAGAATCGTAAAAGCGTGATTTAAAAAAAAGAGTTGTGCATCTTGGAATGTATGAGATTATGAAAGTGATCACGTTCATGAATTTTAATATGAAACCTGCAAATAAATTTTGTGGACAGCTGCTGATCTGATTGTAACTCTTTCTAGTTGTTTTCGGGAGATGGAGACTGTGTGTGAAGAGAGAGATCCAGGCTTGCACAGGTTTGTGGGAGCTGTGTGTGCTGATTGGAGGAACCGTTTCTGTGTCACCCCACCAAATATAAGGTAAGAAGCAAAATACCAATGCTGAAAAAGAGAAAGATGAATTAATGATCTACTGGATCAAGTCAACAGCCAAATACAGTCACAGGATAATTAAAATGTTAGTGAATAGATGAAGATACAATAAAGGTTATATTACATATCTGCTTTACCCATTTACCAGGTCTCCTTTCTTCTCTCATCCTGTAGCTTGACATTCTTACTGACAGAGGAAGACAAACCTCAAACGCCTGAGGTAAAACACTCTGTGAGTTCCTTCTAAAACAGCACATCATCTGTTCATATCTTAATTTTAAATGTCATAAAGCTATTATTTTAATTTGGCTTCAAATGTAACTTTCATCTCTTAAAGCAAAAGTTCTGCTAAAAATAAAAATTCTGACATCATTTACTCCCCCTTCTGTTGGTCCAAACCTGTATCACACCAATTATTTGTGTGAACTCCTTTTTTCAATAATAAATATAAAATAACATAACATGATCCTTGGACATTTTGTTCTACAATTTAAACTGCTCACACAGCCCAAACGTCTTAACATCTAGTTACTTATTAGAAACATGTTTTTTTTTTTTAAAAGCTTACAAATGTATGTTTTCGATATGGATGTGAGTAATTTACTTTTCAAAAGGCTCAAAAAACCACTCAAATATGTTTGTTTACCACAGACCTCATTTTACTCATAAATTGAGAAACCCCATTGATTTATAATATAAATTATAAAAATAGTTTTCCGGGTTTTAATGTCATCCCTGCACCACTCTATTCCAGTTCTTCTGAAGTCATATGATTCATAAATTAAGTAATTATTCACTGATAATCTACCTTAGGTTTTAGGTGGCACATGAGTTTATGAGAAAAGTTTCCATTTCTGAATTGTTATTTTGAGTCGGATCTGTGTTCAATGAATCGGTTCATCTAGTTCACAACACAGGTCTGAATGATTAATTCTCAAATTGGACTAATGCTTCTCGAAGCTCATATCACTGACACAATAATCTGATTGCAACGGTCGGCTAACCGCTCACTAGAGGGGAAGATTATCAGTGAATTTATCACTGAATAACAACTTAACCGTTTGGCAGCACCCAGATGACCAGCAGAACATAGGCAATGTTTTGGCTCATCTGTGTATATATAAGAAACATCACACTTGTAGTACGGCTACGAGTGTGATATTGCGTTTATACAACAGTTCGATGGCACAGGTGTGTAAATACCTGCATCTAGCTGATATTCTTCAAGTCAATCTTGTATTCATAATCACAAAACCAGTTTTAATGTCCACTGAGGAAAGCAATATCCTTGTCTTTGTCCTTTTAACAGTTAAGGGGACTTCCCATGACAGCACTAGTCAATGCATTTGTAAGTTGTGTCTTATTGTTTACAACCTTTCAGTCTCTTTCAATATAAAATCTTTGCTCCTGACTCACTCATAAAGACATTCACTGAAGTCGAAATCACAATCACTAATGGACACAATCACCTTTCTCAATAACAAATATGGCATATTATTTATATAAAATATAAACAAAAATTTCAGTCAAAAATACAAAAGCAACGCTAGCTATTGGATTTCAGTTAAATAAGTACATGTTATGAAACGTAACTTGCCCTTTGCCAAATCTATTTGCTCTGGAACAAGTAGGACCAAGATTGCGTGCTTGATATACCCAAAATGAATTATACATCGTGTTAAAGGGTCCTATTATGCTTTTCACTTTTTCAACTTTAATTAGTGTGTTACTGTTTGAGCATAAAGAAGATCTGCAAGATTACAAAGCTCAAAGTCCACTCCAATTTTTATTTAACAGAACCCACTTTCCAAGAACTACAACAAACGACTCGTTTGGACTACAACATGTTTTTTTCCGGGACCCCACTTTGTCGGGACAATCTGTTGTTTGTGGATCACAACTTGAGTATGTCTTATTATTTCTAGTTGCGTTTTCTATTAACAGTTCCAATTAAGTTTTCCACTCTGAAACGTCCTGTGAAATCCGTTCTTGAAAAATGTCTGTGCATGAAATCCGTTCTGAAGGATCCTCCATCTACATAAGAGCCAAATTCTCAAAGGACTGGCCGAGATGAAGCTGTTCTCTGCGGGTACATGAGCGCTGAACGGCCGTGGACGGCCTGGAGCTCACATCGTTCGGAAACGTCTAAACAAATTGTCAAATATGCGCTATGTTTATGTACAAGTCGCATATTTGAGGTCTAAATAATTACACGCTGTACGCGGTAGACCAATAACAACAGACTGAGCCATCTGGCCAATCAGAGCAGAGCAGGCTCGTGGAAAGGAGGGATTTATAGAGACTCATTCATCTGTCAAGTCTTTTGAGAATCATTGAACAATTTGGTGATATGCAATGTATATTATGTATACTTTGATTCATGTAAACCTGTTGTTGGAGACCTCCAAAACTAAATTAGGAAACTTTAAAATAGCATAACAGGGGCACTTTAAAAACTACATTCCGTGACTCAACAACAGTAGTATTTGTAAAATTGTGGTGGTTTGCTCGTCCGCCATGACACTCACTGTGAGAGAAATGCAGCAGGCAGAGTGATATAAACAGTGAAACGGTTCCCGTGCTGATACTGGTAGAATATCACATTGCTGGAAAAGGCTCTCAGCCAATCAGAATTGAGAACCAGAATGAACTGTTGTATAAATATCTACACACTCTATAATTTCCCCCCTAAATCATAAATATCTATATAGAAACATGTTTCAGTTTTGAGGTAAAGTCCAGGCACGTGCAGAGGGGGGTGCTTTGGGTGCTCGAGCCCCTGCCCTTTTTCAAAATGAATCAAAAGTGCCCCTCTCAGACAAATATCAATGATAATATTGTGGTCAATAAAACTAAATAAATGTGATTATTATAACATGACAATGCATACAATAGTAACGAACGGCTCAAAAGTCGGACAATTTCTGTTGAGGCGTTGCCTTAACGCGTTGCTATGGGTTGCGTGCATTTTGATTGACAGCTGATTTTCCACTGTTCGGAAGCGGCTCTCGAGCCAAATATGGTCCTTTCAGAGAGTGTGTGGCCTCACGGGAAAAAAGTAAACCAATATTTTTTTTTCAGCCATAATCAGAGCTAATGTGTTGATTTAATTACAAAGCTATATATGAGCTATTTATTTTAAAGTATTACACAATTCACCAATCCCCGTTTGTCATGTATAGGCTTTACACCAACCAATCGTGATCTGGCAAAGCAAGTTCAAAGTCCATTGGGCGATGTGAAGTGGAGCGGTAATTTTCTGTTCTTATTCATAAATCGGCTGAAAATTACATGGACAGACGAACTAACGTTTGTGGAACAATTTCCTGCGGTTTGGCTCATTTTCTAAATTGCACCACTGACTAAATGGATTTTAACAGACAACAAACAAATCCCTGCACAAAACCACATCAGCAAAAGTCGCATTAATGGTAAGTAGTGTTAAATTCACTTGTGTTTATGTAGCCTATATTGATACATCGTTTACTATTTCATGAAACTATCAAAGTTAACAAAACCCAAGTGCCACCGGCACCTACAGGCCTATTAAGTGAAGTGTGGTGAAATGGTTACGTGAAAGGACTTTATTATATTACCATTTTTGAATATTATGCAGCATTATGAAATAAGTCTCTTATGTTCATCAAGCCTGCATTTATTTGATAAAAAACAGCAATATTGCGAAATATATTAAATAATGGTTTTCTATTTTAAAATAATTTAAAATATAATTTATTCCTGTGATCACAGCTGTATTTTCAGCATCATTACTCCAGTCTTCAGTGTCACATGATCATTCAGAAATCATTCTAATATGAGGATTTAATGTCAATGATGGAAACTGTGATACTCTTTTAAAGATTCTTTGATTAATAAAAAGTTAAAAAGAACACAATGTAATAATATTTCACAATATTAGGCTACTGTTTTTTCTGTATTTTTGATTAAATAAATGCAGGCTTGATGAGCGTAAGGATATATATACATATACATATATATATATATATATATATATATATATATACACATATACATATATGTATGTGTGTGTGTGTGTGTGTGTGTGTGTGTGTGTGTGTGTGTGTGTGTGTGTGTGTGTGTGTGTATATATATATATATATATATACACACACACATATATATATATTTACATATTGCCCCTTTTTTACATTTGAGCCCCTGCCCCTGACGAACTCTCTGCACGGCCCTGGTAAAGTCCATCTTTTGAATTTGCTGGTTGCAAATTCTTCCCCATCCTAGTCTCGCGTAGCCAGACCTGCAGACCGACGGTAGAAAGTCTGGACTCTTTCGTAGCTTTCATTGGTCAAGGACCGCCCAAAATGACATTTGACTGACATGTAATGTAACCAATCACACTTCGTTTCGTTCTGTGTCATGTTTAGGGGAATGAAAATGTAAAGTCGATGTCCCTACAATAACAGACCGGCGTGCATCTATAGCCGTGAACTTCACATACTTTTGAAAATCCAGCGTTTAGTTTATCCTGGTAAGCGCTCATTGTCACAGTTGTAAACACGACAACATTCTTCTTCACGTCACAGCATTCGTTTACAGGCGGACCGTTAAAGAATGCAACCCACACGTCTCGGGAACATCCTGTAGAATTCAACCAATAACAGATGACGATTTCAAAACTCCTGAAGTGTTTCCAGATAAGTGTGCCATATGCATCAGACGTTCAGCCAACAGTCCGTGGGCGTGACGTCTGAGGCTGAGACTACGCCCATCCAAACCTGATCACTATGGAAGCTTATGGGTAGCAATTTTGTGAACATGTTAGACATATCAAATCATTTCTAATACATTTTAATTTTTCAACTTATAAAATGTTTAAATTATATGTTAAAACTAGTGTAGTTAATAGCAAATGTAAATTATATTATTCAATTTGTATTATCATTTTGCTCCTAATGTTGCACACATGGTATGGAAAATGTAAATTTAAAATCTGAAATACAGTGCACCCTGAAAGTATTCACAGCGCTTTACTTTTCCACATTTTGTTATGTTACAGCCTTATTCCAAAATGGATTAAATTTATAATTTTTTCCTCAATTCTACAAACAATACCCCATAATGACAATGTGAAAGAAGTTTATTTGAAATCTTTGCAAACGTATTACAAATAAAAAATCACATGTACATAAGTTTTCACAGCATTTGCTCAATACTTTGTTGAAGCACCTTTGGCACCAATTACAGCTTTTTTTGGCACCAATTATTTATTTTTAAGTATGATGCTACAAGCTTGGCACAGCTATTTGTGGGCAGTTTCTCCCATTCTTCTTTGCAGGACATCTCAAGCTCCATCAGGTTGGATGGGGAGCGTCGGTGCACAGCCATTTTCAGATCTCTCCAGAGATTTTCAATCAGGTTCAAGTCTGGGCTCTGGCTGGGCCACTCAAGTACATTCACAAAGTTGTCCCATAGCCACACCTTTGTTATCTTGGCTGTGTGCTTAGGGCTGTTGTCCTGTTGGAAGATGAACCTTTGCTACAGTCTGAGGTACAGAGCACTCTGGAGCAGGTTTTCATCATGCATTCATATTTCCCTCGATCCTGACTAGTCTCCCAGTTCCTGCCGCTGAAAAACATCCCCACAGCATGATGCTGCCACCACCATGCTTCACTGTAGGGTTGGTATTGGCCAGGTGATGAGTGGTGCCTGGTTTCCTCCAGACATGACGCATGCCATTCAAGAGTTTAATCTTTGTTTCATCCGACCAGAAAATTTTGTCCAACTCCAGACGGGCTGTCATGTGCCGTCTGGCCACTCTACCATACAGGCCTGATTGGTGGATTGCTGCAGAGATGGTTGTTCTTCTGGAGGTTCTCCTCAGAGATGGTGGTTCTTCTAGAGGTTCTCCTCTCTCCACAGAGAAATGCTGGAGCTCTGTCAGAGAGAGTGACCATCAGGTTCTTGGTCCCCTCCCTGACAAAGGCCCTTGTCCCCCGATCGCTCAGTTTGGCCGGGTGCCCAGCTCTAGAAAGAGTCCTGGTGGTTCCAAACTTCTTCCATTTACGGATGAGGCCACTGTGCTCATTGGGACCTTCAATGCTGCAGAAATCTTTCTGTACCCTTCCCCAGATCTGTGCCTCAATACAATCCTGTATCGGAGGTCTACAGACAATTCCTTGGACGTCATGGCTTGGTTTGTCCTCTGACATGCACTGTTAACTGTGGGACCTTATATAGACAGGTGTGTGCCTTTCCAAATCGTGTCCAATCAATTTAATTTACCACAGGGGGACTCCAATAAAGTTGTAGAAACATCTCAAGGATGATCAGTGGAAACAGGATGCACCTGAGCTCAAATTTGAGTGTCATGACAAAGGCTGTGAATACTTATGTACATGTACATAAACAAAATTATTTTTAATAAATTTGCAAAGATTTCAAACAAACTTCTTTCAGGTTGTCACTATGGGGTATTGTTTGTTGAATTGAGGAAAAAAATGTATGAATTTAATCCATTTTGGAATAAGGCTGTAACAAAAAAATTTGGAAAAAGTGAAGCGCTGTGAATACTTTCCGGATGCACTGTACATTGCCATTTTACATATTGCGAATTGAAAATTGCTACCCATAAGCTTCCATAGATCACCTCTGACATGGATTGTTTGTGCCACAATCTTAGAGGTCCAAAGATGTATTTATATAAAGTTGAGAGCATCTGTCAGTACAAAAACATTTAGTCCTGTGAATGGTCCAGAAGTGTTCCTGTAGCCCTCACAGACCACCCACTCTCCTGTGATGTCATTCTGAGTTTGCATGATAAATGGCAAGGAACACGATCAGGTCACCACTGACGCCACAGACAAAATCAAACCCAGAAATATAACCTTTCCCATGGAACAAGGAAAATATGCTTCAAAGATATCAACTATATGCCAAGACGCTTTTTAGATTATGAAATTATTGGACACTAGGGCACTTAAATACTAACTTCATAATTACTTGATAGTAAATGGTACTGTCGAATACACTTTAATGTGATTTGTATTGATGTAATATTGAATAACACACTATTTTAAATTATAATCAAGTTTTTTACGTGTGCTTTAGTTAATGTTAGTCAACAAATAAGTGCATTTATTTAAAGTACTTGAAAGTAAAACTTTTAATTTGACATTATTACAAAGTGCACGTTTGTGTACTTAAGTGGGTTAAGAAACATGAAGTGTACTCTCTTTAAGTGCAAGCAAATATTGATCAATTATGAATTTGAATTTTCTAAAATGTTCTTTCTTCAATCAAAGGTTTGGTTTGATTTAAAGCTTTATTTCATTTAACTCTTTATTAAAGCATTTTTAATGCCTTTGAAAAAATAGTAAGGACGCTGTAAAAAGGGCGGTTGCTGTATTAGCATGCTCAGGTGCAACATCAGAATATAGCAATGATGTCCTTTTTGATGACTGATTGGGATATTGTACTTTTGATTATGATCTCCCCATTGGTCAGTGCATGGTATCAGCATGCTTGATCCTTACATAAGCCCTTATTTCTCACACAGACCAACAATGTCGGTTTGAACGTCACTGGGGCTTGAGGGGGCGTTATCCTTTCCACACAACCACGCAATCTATTCCCCCCGGAAATGAGGGGATGAGCGGGGGAAAGATGAGTGGAGGAGAGGAAAGGGGAGGGCAGGAGAGGGGGATGACTCATCCTCCGTGAGAGAAGCAGTGTATCAATGTCTTAACCCACAGACTTGCATTTACAGTCCTCCCGCAATGTGAACCGTGAGATGAGTAAAAAAAGGAGAAAATGAAAAATGAGAGGGCTCAGGGCAAAAATTGTGAGGGCTAATAGTGTATTTAATAGTATCTAATAATGGATTTTGACGAATTAAACCAGTTCAAATGAATTCATTTGACATAAATAGACATGAAACGTGAAAATGTGTTCTAACAAATGCCCTTGAAGATTAATACCTGGGGCAAATTTGGATGGCACATTTCTGATATCGGTACAAGTGCAAATACTCTGAAAAAAGGTTCCAAAAAGTTTTTTTTTCAACCATTTGTCTTCCCCAAAGAACCTTTCAGTGAACAGTTTCTTAGTGTGAAGAACATTTTAATAATCTATAGAACCTTTTCCCACTATAAAGAACCTTTTGTGCAATGGGAAGGTTCCATGTGTTAAAGGTTCTTTGTGGAGCCACAGATGCCAATAAAGAACATTTATTTTTAAGATGGTTCAATTGAATTTATTTAAAATAAATGGGCACAATGTTGTGTTAGAAACTAAATGTGTCCTCAAAAAGGTAAAAATGGCATTGAAATTGAATAACTGGTGCAAATACGAACGTCACGTTTCTGCGATCGCTATATGTGCGTATATGCAGCCGCAACATCACAGAGCTGCACGATCCTGCAGCTACGTTGGGCTGTTTTCTTTTTTATGAATGAATGCTGGGAGGGGCCATGATGTCAATACTCTTAGTGAGAACCCCCACCCACACACCTCCAGATGCGGGAAAAGCCGCCTAGCTAAATCTAAGAATCCCCCCTGCCTCCCTCCTCCACGTATCCCACGCATCCATCCGCATGCGCTCGCCTCCTCTCTTCCTCCAACCACACCTGTTCTCCTATCAGAGAAACCAGCTTCAGCCAGTCTGCTAAGGGGCTTGCTGACGCCAGAAGACCCCCCCTTCCTTTTCTCTCTCTCTCTCTTGCACGCTCCCTTTTTTCTACCACTAAAAGAGTGGCATGAATAATCCATGCCAGATAAAGAACTGCAGCAGAGAGGGACGTGATCACAATCCTCGTTCGTGCACGTAAGCACACCCTCGGACACACACGCGCGTGTATCACAACCAGGGCTGATGGAGGCAGAGCAGAGGGGCGTGTGAGACTGCAGTGGCATCCTTCCTTTCCGTTTGACGCGTGCTGAACGATCTTCCTCTTACGCTCCAAAAGCTGAAGCCGGCATGTTCTGCTTCTGCCTGCAGGGCTCTCTGCTGAAGCTCCAGGCTCTGGAGGGAGACTCCAGCCCTTCTTCAGACCCCTCTCCTGAAGAAAGTCCAACCAGCCTGGGATTCAAAGACGAAATCCTGCTGCCTTCATGCAATGGCGTTGGGAAAGAGCACAGCCCACCAGGTACGAGAGCTGACAGCTTCATCAAAGTCCTTTTTTTACGGTAGCATGTGAGGAGTGATGCAAAACGAATGGTGGGCTGAGACATTGCGTGAATGAATGAACGAACGAACGAATGAATGAATGAATATGGTCCCACTGACTGATTTAACAGGACTGATGGCAGGGCTGGGATTGTTTGTTTATGGGTTTTGTGAGGAAGATGGCTCTTGTTTTTTGGGCACATGTGAGTCACTTGGCCGAGCCGCTTCACACTGGCATCTATTAATAACGCAGGGCGATGGAGAGGCACTGAGAACGCAGGCACCTCCGCACAGCACGACTTTAACACACACGTATACATCCCACATCTTGTCGAGATTTTTTTATGCACTACCTCTTACATACGCAATTTAGCTTTTTTTTCTCTCACTCAAAAGCAAACTAATGATGCCTTTCTCAGAGGTAACTTCATTCTTCTGAGCAGTTACTTTTAACCATCTGGTCATTTTTATCAGCTGTAGGAAGTCAGTTCTCCTCAAGTTCACACAGGTGATCTAACTACAGGTATAGTACATGTTCAAGTGCCTTTGACAACCATAACGTTTTTTTTAAGTATCTAATGTCATCTAATGAAGTGATATTTATACACTATTGTTCAAAAGTCCGTGAGGCGCCTGTAAGATTTTAAAAAAGTGACTGCTTATTTGATCAAAAAACTGTAAAAACAGTAATATTGTGGAATATAATTACAAATTTAATTAATTTTGTAATGTAGTACATTTTAGAATTTTAAATGTTTTAATTTAAGTTGAATTTTTAGCATCATTATTACAGTCTTTAATGTCACATGATCCTTCAGAAATCATTCTAATATGCTGATTGGTACTCAAGGAACATTTCTTATTATCAATGCTAAAAACAGTTGTGTTGCTTAATATTTTTGTGGAAACCTTGATACTTTTTAGTAGAATTTATTTTTTTTTCAAATAGAAATGTTTTGTAACATTTTAAATGTTTTTACTGTTATATTCGATCAATTTAATGCATCCTTGTAGCCTAGAAATCTAGACGCACCCTAGCGGCAGCAAATCTAATTTGCAGCCAAGGTCGTCTAGCAACTCTCCGTTGGCTTGCGAGCTGGTAAAAAAACAAACTCTGGTCAGGCCAATCACATCGTGTATAGAGTCGGTGGGCGGGCTTAACATAATGATGGCAGAGTTGCGGCGGTTCCGCATGCTACTCGTAAACAAAGAAGCTGGCGAACAGCGGTCTTTCGAATCGCTTTGGTCGCGACTCAGGACCAAACTTGGAGTTAAGCTAAGAACTGCACTGAAGTCATTCCTAAGAAAGGACGATGTGTTCAGAGCTTTGCCGACTGGATACGGCAAAAGTTTATTCTATCAACTAGCTCCGCTTCACCTTCTTCGTTGCTCTGGTTGGTTGTAGCGCTATCCTATTGCGTGCAGAGGGAATTTGAAAGACAACCGTTTATCCCGCCCCTCGTATTGAGCCCTGCCAATGGTGTGTTCCCAGACCCAACATCTTGATGTTGGTCTGGCTTGTCAGGCTAGCATCCTTGCTGTATAAAAATGTATTAATTTCTAAATAAAACAAAAAACAAAACGGACCCCAACATTTTGAACAGTAGTGTACATTTAGGTCAATTGAACTACTTATACCAGGTGACCCGGTAACCCTATTTTTTTTTGGTTCACACTCACTGAATGTCTCAGTCTCTGATTTTCAGGGTCAGAGAGTTTACTGTGACTCATGTACGACTGTGTGTGTGTGTTCATATCCCGCGGGGGCCTTCAACCTGAATGCACACTGACTCATGGGGACTTGTGTCACCGTGGGGACCTAAATTGAGGTCCCCATGGGGAAATTAGCTTGCAAATCATACAGAATCAGTTTTTTTTTGAAAATGTAAAAATGCAGAATGTTTTAGGGGTAGGTTAGTATAAGGGGATAGAATATACAGTTTGTGCAGTATAAGAACCATTACGTCTATGGAGAGTCCCCACAAAAACAGTGAACCAGACTTGTGTGTGTGTGTGTGTGTGTGGTGTGTGTTAAACTCAGCAGTTTGTCATTTGTTCACTCCATTAATCTGAATTTCTGCTGTTTCTCTGCATATTTGCTTTCTTTTGTTTATGCGATATTTATTTATTTATTTATTTATATATATTTATTTATTTTTATTTATTTATTTATTTATTTTTATTTATTTTTATTTATTTATTTTTATTTATTTATTTATTTATTGTGGAATGCTAAAGTTTACTTGAGTCAGGATGAATGGTGCATATGCTTTAATAATCATGCTCTAAAACGTTTCTGCATTTTAGGTCATTAAGATGTCCTATACCAAAAATTGCTGTTTTTGGGGGCTCACAGGGCCTGAATTTCGTTTTGGAAAATGAGGGTGAATTCCCCCTTAAAGGTGCAGTGTGTACATTTTAGCGGCATCTAGCTGTGACGTTGCGAATTGCAACTGCCCACTGCTCACCCCTCCCTTTTGATGCACATAGTGAAACTACGGTGGCCGACACAGGATGAAGATGTTGTCGTCTGAGACTGCAAAGAGTAGTTAGAGCTCTGTAGAGCAGTTTGTCAGTTTAGGGCTACTGTAGAAACATGACGGCAAAAAATGGTGACTTCACTGTAAGGGTACCCGCATTGTATGTAGACAGAATTGGCTCATTCTAAAGTAATAAAAGGTAAAGTCTTTATACACCACTGAAAACATAGTTATGTATATTATATTGCATTTCTGTCAATAGATCCTGATAAATACTATAAACTGTACCTTTAAGTGATTCTTAAATTGAAAAAAAAAAGTATCAGAAATAAATACAATTGAATAAAGATATAAATGAAATAAAGAGAAATAGAGAAAGTTTTTTGGGTAGGTCTAACACTAGTATTCAAGTACAGAAACTGAACAAAGTAATGTAAAAATGTAAAATAACATTGGATAGTCTTTTAGTCCTGTATAAATTAAAGGCATAGGCTATTAATCTTGATGCCTTACAGCTAAAGCTATATTTTGTTGTGTTATCAACATTAATGACAGACATATTAGGTGGCTGTCACTTTAAGAGCTAGTGCATGGATCCATTATACTGTTACGCATGTGTATTGAAGACATAACCGAGGATACTCGCCAAGACTGAAAATTTTACTTAATGTTGTGTGTTTTTGACCATTAAAGTTAGAAAGAATAATCAGTGAAAAAGAACTATTTCTTTTTGGGTGAACCATTCCTTTAAAAATACTGATAATGAAAGCATGGGCCGTTTATAAATGATGTTTATTAAGACAAGCATCAATCAGTTTTAGAACAATTAGATGTGTTGTACCATGCAGCTATTCGACTGATTACTAATGCACCTTACAGAATGCATCACTGTGTGAACTGTATTCCCTTTTAAATTGGACATCATTACACATCAGACGGGAAATACACTGGTGTGTTTTCATTTATAAAGTCCTGTTAGGTCTATTACCCAAATATCTTCAAGAGTTGCTGCTACCTCACATTAGTATGTAGATACAACCAGATCATCATATTCTTTTAACTATCCCAAAAAAGAAAACTGTTTATGTTCGTTCAGCGTTTGCTGCCCCAAATGATTGGAATATGCTACAAAAGTCATTAAAATTAGAGTCATATATTTCAATCTCCGTGTTTAAAAAACTACTAGGCAGTGTTTTTATTACAGCATGTAAATGTATTAAATGAATGTATATGTGTGTGTACTGCAAAATATGTATGTATGTTTTTCAGGAGATCTAATTCTCCTGCCAGGCTGTTATTGAAAATAATAACTTGTTCTTAAGTAACTTGCTGTTTAGTGTTAGTGAATTGAACAAACCAAATGCATTGTTTGTTCTATGGACCCTATATAAGTCCTTTAGAGCCTTAAGCAATATCTAAAGAACAGAATATCAGATGTTTTTTTGGACAGGCCTTTTTCTACTTGGGCCATTAATCATTGAGTTTAAAACACCCTAGCAACCACCCAGAACACCTTAGCAACTCTTAAGTCAGCATACTGTGAACAAAATTCGCCAGCAAGGGAAGATGCTTACTAGTTTTTACAGTGCATTGTGGTCATTTTTAAAGGGGTCATGAATTGAGAAATCAACTTTCTCTTGAGCTTTTGATATATAAAAGGTCATGGTAATATAAGAATATCCTGAAAGCTGAAAACTTCCTTGTTAGTCAAAGAAAAGCTTTTATTGACACCAGGACCAGCAAACGATCAATCTCAGAATATGCCACACCTTGACGTCATCGTGTGCTGAAACACCGCCTCAACAGAAAAAAAACAACACCCGATTCTGTAGCCCCGCCCACCGACTCGTGCCTGACATGACATAGGCCTACATAGAGCTAAACTGGATCGAACTTCTAAGCAATAAACATACCGCATAAGCTTCATTCGGATTCCAATATTATGAATGCATGGATGAACTTTATTTTTAATGAATATCCAGCTCACACGGGGAAGACATTGCGTGCTTGTTCCTTCATTTCACCACAGATTAGTTTGTAAACAAGAGACTGGATTTGCAGACAGGATGAGGTTACATGAATGAATTAAGCAACACACTTATGTGAGTAAAAAATGTTTTTTATATGTGATAGTATTGCATTGTTACAGATCTTATTGATTTTATGTACGTGTCTAAGTGAACATACCTTAGCACGCTGTCAAAGGCTGAAGAATCCTTTATTTGTGGTGTTGTTGGTTCATTGTGATTTGGGACTCGGACATGTATGGGACAGTGCTCGCAAAGCCCAACGTCCCTAGGCTATGTGTTTTTCAGACGGGCTACCAAACTATCTTAAATAGTGAAATTAGTGATACACCGATCATGATTTTACATGGCCGATTCCGATACCGATTTTTTTCAAGAAAATTGTCCGATTCCGATACCGATTTCTGATGTTTTTTTTTACCAGTGAAATTAAATAAAACCAAAGTATATAATTGTTCCAAAATGTTAAATCAAATAATGTTTAGTGCAACGAAAAAAAACTAAATGTAATTTTAAGGTAAAATAAAAGGTAACACTTTAGAATAATGGTCATTAGTTAACATTAGTTAATGTATTAACTAACATGAACTAACCATGAGCAGTACATTTGTTACTGTATTTGTTCATCTTTGTTAACGTTAGTTAATATAAATCCAGCTGTTCATGGTTTGTTCATGTTAGTTC
This sequence comes from Gobio gobio, assembly GCF_949357685.1. Taxonomy (NCBI): domain Eukaryota; kingdom Metazoa; phylum Chordata; class Actinopteri; order Cypriniformes; family Gobionidae; genus Gobio; species Gobio gobio. The sequence continues at coordinate 38,927,185 of NC_137113.1, forward strand.
ACAGTGCATTAACTAATGTTAACAAGATTTTAATAATGCATTAGTAAATGTTGAAACTTACATTAACAAAGATTAATAAACGCTTTATAAGTGCAGTTCATTATTAGTTCATGTTAACTAATGTCAGTAAAGCCAGTTCATGATCCCTTTAAGGAACAAACGTTTCAGTGAACTAGGAACCATTCCACTAGGAACCATTCCTGTTCTTAAATGTTTGTTAAGATTGTATCACTCTCTTTGTAGTGTACCTACTGCCGAACTATAGAGTTGACTGAAGCGCAACTCCAGAACACCCTACAGCAATGCAACAAAATAGCCTCTGAGAAAATTTAAGCAACTGCAAAGCAACACAACAACAATGCCTCAGAACATCTTAGCAACCAGTTATAAACATCCTTGCAATGACCCACAACATCCTAGCAATTGTAGCAACACACAACAACCACTCAGAAAACATTAGAAACCACATATCAACGCATTTGAAACCGCACAACAACACAATATTAGTCAGTCAGAACATATTGGCAACTGCATAGCAACTCCCTAGCAGCCCAGAATGTCTTAGTAACCACATAGAACATCTTAGAAACCAGTTATAAACATCCTGGCAACCACTCACAACATCTTGGCAACAGCAACACAATAACAACCACACAAAACACACGAGCAACCGCATAGCAACTCCCTAGCAACCACCCAAAACTCCTTTGAAACTTTAAAACAATACAATAACTCAGAACACATAAGCAGCATCATAGCAACTCCCATAGCAATCTCATAGTAACATATGCTAGTAACATCCAATCAGAACATCTTAGCAACTCCCTAGTAACCACTCAAAACACTCTAGAAACGCACTCTGTGCTTTGCACAGCAAACAAAATGCATGTTTTCTTCAGAGAATTTAACCATCTAGTTGTATTTTAAATGGATCAGTTTGAATTGTAGGCACGTCCTGATTTTGCCACATTAAACACGTTCCTGGGTCAACATTTGTGACCCTGGACCACAAAACCAGTCATATGGGTCAATGTTTTGAATAATAAGCTTTCCGTTGATGTATGGTTTGTTAGGATAGGACAACATTTGGTTGAGATACGACTATTTGAATATTTGGCATCTGAGGGTGCAAAAAAAAATCTAAATATTGAGATCGCCTTTAAAGTTGTTCAAATGAAGTCCTTAGCAATGCATATTACTACTAATAATAAATGTTTGATATATGTACTGTAGAAAATGTACATGTACATTTCATGGAACATGATCTTTACTTAATATCCTAATGATTTTTGGCATAAAAGAAAATAGATATTTTTGACCCATACAATGTATTGTTGGCTATTGCAACAAGTAAACCCTGCGACTTATGACTGGTTTTGTGGTCCAGGGTCACATTTCTGTCCGAACATTTAATCCTAACCCTACCCATAACTTATCCCTAAAATCAGAGAGAAATGATAGGAGAATAAAACTGATGTAGAAGCACCAAACCCTGGTTGTGAGCCTAAACTTAAACTGTAAACTTGTCCTTTAAATCTGATTGGATGGTTGGAATGTTGTTTCAGAATCAACACAGGTGCTGATCCATGAACATGTTGCACTTGGGGAAAACGGGTTCTGCGAATTGTTGTCTCAGGCTTAGCAACTGTAGGACACACTGCTTTTATCTGATCTGTTTGTCTGTGTTCAGACTGTAGGCTGGCAGAGGGTGACTGTAGCAGTGATCTCCAGCAGAGCCCGGGGCCTAGTCGACTCATCCAGCACATCACAGACGACAACATCCCCCTGCCCTCCCCACGCTGCTCCAGCCTCAGCCAGAGCCAGCGCTTCAACACAGACCCTGAATCTGCCCCGTCTCCACCCTGTGCACAGCATCTGATCATGTAGGAACACACACACACACAGCTCTTTTGGTTGGCCTGTTCAGTCACAATACCTCCTTTTTCCTTTCCTAAAGAGCAAGTCTATGAATCATCCAGCTGCAGCTAGTAACACAGTGACACACTTTAAACCTGAATTAAATTTCTCATTATTAACATGACTTTCCTGCTGACTAATGCTATAGTGATGGAAACAGACATCTGTGACAGCCCATACTGTGTGTGTGTATATGCTGAGATGATTTTACTGCTCTGCCTCTCTATGATTTCTCTCTGACTCACTGTGTTTGTACCCCCCCAAATAACTACAAATGGCCAAATTGCCCTCCCCCCCAGGGAAATCCTGGGAAAAGTATCTCAAAAATAAGCAGCTCAACCTCATTAATAACATTGCTGAAAATTCAGCTTTGCTTCGAAGGAATAAATTACATTTTAAAATGCATTCAAATAGAAAACAGTCATTTAAATTGTAATAATTACTTCACAATTTTACAGTATTTTTGATCAGCTTTGTTTTTTGGGGAAACTTTTGAACAATATTGTACATATACACTACAGTATCATATGTGACCCTGGACCACAAAACCAGTCATAGGGGTAATTTTGTAAAAAATAAATAAATAAGCTTTCCATTGATGTATGGTTTGTCAGGATAGGACAATATTTGGCCGAGATACAACTATTTGAAATTCTGGAATCTGAGGGTGCAAAAAAAATCTAAATATTGAGAAAATCGCCTTTAAAGTTGTCCAAATTAAGTCCTTAGCCATGCATATTACTACTAATAACATTTTTTTGATATATTTACGGTAGGACATTTACAAAATATCTTCAAGGAACATGATCTTTACTTAATATCTTAATGATTTTTGGCATAAAAGAAAAAAATATCATTTTGACCCATACAATGTATTGTTGGCTGTTGCCCCAAATATACCCGTGCGACTTATGACTGGTTTTGTGGTCCAGGGTCACATGTATGGTTTTTTTTTGTACTCAATATCTGCTCAGAATTCACAAACAGTAGTTCTGAAAACAGAAAATATGCATTACTGTTAAGACTACTATTTTAATACCAAATATCGGTTGATTAATCAGCCTGGCCAATGTAGCCTATTCTATACTATCCCAGTAGTTGTATGAGACTGTGTTCATATGCGTGTTTTCTTCTCTTTAGGGCTCGTGGGGTTGTTAGAACAGATGATTCTGGAGACACTAAGGAAGCCACTTCCATCCCACTCCTCGCCAAACACATCCAAACACTCAAGAGGAAAATACGCAAGTTTGAGGAGCGCTATGAGCAAGAAATGAACTATAAGGTCAGATTAATTTAAAAGTCATGGTATTACTGTCAAAAACTTTAAAAATATCAAATCAATTTAACATTCAGTTGAACATTGCTGTTTAGTAATGCCCTCTCCTGGAGAAGAATAGTACTGCACCTCTGTGCTGCCTGATTAAAGTGAAATAGGATCAGGACTCAGGAGAATGTGCTAAAGACTTCATCTAAATCAAAAGTTATAGCTTCTGAATTGAGTTGTGTCTGTTCTCACCCACAGCCTTCACATAATGATAAATCAGCCAATCCGGAGATTTTCAATCTCATGAGTGAACTAGCCAGGTCTCGCAAGCAGCTCAAAGGTAAGACTGCCGGTCCATTTAATGAATCATAATGTGATGTATGGGCTTATTTTTTTATCTGTTACATTTATTGTTACATGATCCTTGTGACATTCTTATTCATTTAATTTAATTGGCATTCTTAATCATTATCTCATGCACCAATGATCTGGTGTACCACAAATTGTCAAACATCAATATATAATAATCAGTGTTGGGGGTAATGCATTACAAGCAGGGTTGGGGAGTAACGAAATACATGTAACTTAGTTATGTATTTAAAATACAACATTTGTGTAATTGTATTTCATTACAGTTACATTTTAAATGGGTGGTAATGCAATGACTGTATCATGTTGTATGCAAGATTTATTCAAATTGATCTGAAGGGAGGAATATTACCTTTTTTATGTAATTTTCCACCACCCAAATCTAAAGTATCCCCATATACAGTTTTATAAATACAATATCCCAGTGTCACAAAATGTAAAAAAAAATACAAATAAAAATTGCAGTGTTTCCTGACATATGCTGGAAACAGACAAAACTGTCTGCAGGGTGCTAGAGAGCACACAGGGCCTGAGATACACTTTCAAAAAATAATTTTTGAAGGGTCCTTGGAGTTTAAGGGTAAACATCACATTTGTGTTCCTTTTTTTTAAATTGCTGATTTAAGAGTGTTGAACTTCTCCTGCGTCCTATTCTGTAATCCAGCATGGCAGCATATTTTGTTTGAGCTACTCTCTCTACTGTACAGGCGTGAATTTATATGAAGTTGATTAGCAATCGCGCCACATTGGCCACATTCGCCACATTCGCAGCTCTACTCTATACTCCACGATGCCTGTGTGGCGGTAGCCCTCGGTACACATCTCTCTAACTCCTCCGCCGCCTGGTGGACGGGGACGGCTCCTCTGGATTTGGGCAGCTTGCAGAAGTCCCCCGTTCCCTGCTCCTCCCTATCATGGCGGACGGCAGCAGACTCTGCTCAGGCTTGTTCGATGGCACCGCAGATTCCCTACAGCGACGAAGGCTCTTTGACAGCGCGTTCCTCCCTCCCCCTGGGTTTCGGCCAAGGGGGTAATCCAGCACCCGGAAAGCGTACTTTCCATAGGGGCAGCCATTGCTAACCAAGCCATCACGTGCTGTTAGCATCCCATTGACTCCCATTCATTTTGGCGTCACTTTCACAGCGAATAATCTGAGGCGTTTAAAGACTCCATTTATCCATTGTTTATTTCTAAAGAAACACGAGAATGTATAAAAGGCTCCATAACCTTGTATTTTACACTATCGCCCCGTAGAAGCCGTTTTTGTAAAAATAGGCTAACGATTGCGTCATAACCACGCCACAACCGGCGCACAGTAGAGAAATTATCGTATAGACCCAAGGAGAAGCTCGCAGGCAATCTTTTACTGTCTAAGAGGCAATTTATTAAAATAAATAAATACTATGCAAAATGACAAACTAATTAATCAGAATACTTTCCAAAAGTTGCTCCTGCTCACGCTCTCCGTCTCTGCAAGATTCTGTGATTCAGATTTCTCTATTGCACAACTACTAGAAGACTTAGAACTGTCAGACAGGTTGCTCACGTCACATCTACGTGGTCAAGCTCAGTCTGAGGCTGCGCAGCACGCTCAGCCATCAGGAAGTGAGTGCTTCTAACTGACTTCAATTTTCACAGTGGAAGTCTATGGGGTCGCTGTGTCCATTTATTTTACTGTCTGTGGTTTCGGCACCAGTGTAGCGAAGTTAGTAGTTCAGGGAAGAAGGAGGCAGGAACCGAATGTTCAACAACTTTAATCATATAAAACTAACAAACAACAGAACGAAAGTAAAAAACAAAACATAATGTAAATGTCCAGTGCCCGGTTGCATGAAAGCCCTTAAGTTAAGAAAACCCTTAGTTACAAGGTTAAGGGTACCCTTCGTGAAACATGGGTTGCAAGAAAAAAACATAAGGGTCCACTTAAGGAATCTTAAGGCTGTTACTAAGTATTTCCCTTAAATATTTAAGTCTTCCCTGTTATGCGTTGCAACAAAGTCCTTAGTAACCATTTAGCCCTTAAAAAATTATGGGATCAAAATAGGTCCCTTAAGTCATCTGCTGAACTCAAACGCGATGGATGATTTCATGTTAATTGAGAGAGAATGTACCGATGTGCATTTTTACCAATCAATTAAAATAAGCCTGTTGAAAGTATGACGTAAAGTATGATTAAATAAACATTCAACACCAAAGTTTTCATATTTCTTTCATTACTTCGACATGTGCACTTGAATTAATTATTTCATGGCAGGCTTTCATCTTGTGCGCAAGAGTGACTGATTATAGTGGCAGGCTTGGGTGTTTTTCCCCTGTCTTAAAAAAAAAGATGCTGTTTGTCCTTGGTCCAGTTTGTTTTAGATTTTTTTTGTTTCCATTACTGTAAAGCCGGTTAGCACACTAGGACACCAAACGCATCATTCAGTGAATAATCACCAAACTGAAGTTGTGAACAAAGTGGCGTTGATGCGTGAGTACAATACAATAACAACGTGTTGGACATATATAATGTCATTTATTGGAAAACTATGCGAGTGGCGCGGCAGGATTTTGAACATCCTCCGGTCAGGTGTCGTAGCTGGACTCTGTGACAATGTGCTGTCGTCCGTCAGACCGCCTTTAATATTCTCCATAACTCAAATATTGTAGTACAGCTGTAAAGTTTAGTAGCCTAAATGTCAAACTTGTTTAAAAGTCAGTGGTCCGTTATGTTCTGTTTATTGTGTGAGATTTCGTAACTACTGTATATAGCAACCGCTTCTCCATTGCTGTGTTTTACCAGAAACTATCGCGAAATGCTTAGTATAAACACTTACTGTAGGTAAGGGTTACGGTTAAGATGTTTGTTGCAGTGCTCTTAAAGAAATCCCTTGCCTCAGGGATTTTATCCCCTTAGGGATACAACCACTTAAGAGGTTTCATGCAACCGGGCCCAGGCCTGGTCCTCTCTCGTCTTGCACTTGCCTCTCTTTCCATGAGACTCGAGACCGGTGCGGCGCGCAGATAACGCCCATTAGCACTCGCACCACCGGCCTCACTCGTTCCCACGGCTCTCTGCCTCGTTCTGCTTGCCACAGTGGGAAAAGGCCTTAACATTTGCCAACTTTTTTCAATTAAAAAGCAAACAAAAAAGGTCAGCCCAGTTGAGAAAAAGTAGTGCAAAAGTAACGCAATACATTACTTTCAATAAAAAGTAACAATATTTATTAAAAAAAACTTTGGTGGCAGACATTTTGTGGTGCTGTGTGACAAAATGAATGTTTTGATGAGGTTTTGATGGTTGTGTAAGTATTTATTGGCAGCATTTTAAGTAGATAAATATATTTCATCAATAGAAGAAAGTAAATGTAACATAATTACTCAATTCTTGATGGAAAGTTTGTAAAAACAAGTGTTGGACTAATGGAATTCCTCCATTGTGTGGCAGTTGAATTGCTTTTAATTCAGTAAATTCCACATCCAGTCATTCTATCCTTTTATTCCATTCCAATTCATTTCAAAATTGGACTCATGAACTTGTTTACCCGTCTCCCCAGATTTGAAGCTTAGACAGTCATTTGTGGAATCCCGGAGACATGAGAACGGCCAGTCCACAGCTATCTGCAGGTACACAAACGGCCAGCAGGAGACGCCAGAGCAGCAGCCTCAGCAGCACAAGCCCTCTCTGGAGGAGACAGTGGACGGGCTCCTGAAGCGACTACGGGAGAAACGCCAGGCCCTCGGCCTCCCAGACAACATGAAGGTGAGGCCATCTGTAGTTGCATTCTGTTCGGGTGGGTGGGGATTTGATTGTGTGCTTGTGCGGCCAGGGTTTGCGGTGATTAACTCAACACGCACTCTTCTGTCCACAGGAGATGACCCAAAGACAGATGGCACTGGAGAAGATCACTTTGCAAAAATGTCTGCTGTATTTTGAAAGCTTGCACGGCCGCCCTGTAAGAGGTTTTTTCACATTTAAAAATGTAAATGTTCTAGTTAGTTAGGCACGGATTAGGATTATGGCATTAACATTTGAAAAAAATAATTTTTAATGTGATATTGTGACTGTAGGGCACCAAACAAGAGAGAAACCTGGTGAAACCTCTTTACGATAGATACCAGATGGTGAAACATCTCCTGTGTGCGATTCCCACTATCACAACTATAGTAAGTGTGATTTATATATATACGCATACACTGCCAGTCAAAAGTTTTGTATAATTAAGATTTTTAAGACTTTGCTCACCAAGGCTGCATTGATTTTAATTTAAAAAATAATAATAATAATAATAACAATATATGTTTTTAAATTATTTTTAACAACTATTTTCTATTTGAATATATTTAATCTAATTATCTAATTTATTCCTGTGATGGCAAAGCTACATTTTCACACGATCCTCAAGGAATCGTTTTTTGTGGAAATTGGATACACTACCATTCAAAAGTTTGGGTTAAGTAAGATCTAAAAAATTTATTAATACTTTTGTTCAGCAAGGATGCATTAAATTGATCAAACGTGACAGTAAAGACCTTTTTTATGTTACCAAACATTTAAAATGAATGCTGTTCATTGAACTTTCTATTCATCAAAAATTATCACAGTTTCCACAACAAATATTAAGCAGCACTAGCCTAGAAATCTAGACGCAGGCAGGGTCGTCTAGCAACTCTCCGTTGGCTTGTGAGCTGGAAAAACCAAACTCTGGTCAAGCCAATCACATATAACACAGTGTATAGAGTCGGTGGGCGGGCTTAACATAATGACAGCAGAGTTGCGGCGGTTCCGTGTGCTACTCGTAAACAAAGAAGCTGGCGAACAGCGGTCTTTCGAATCGCTTTGGTCGCGACTCTGGAAGACTTGGAGTTAAGCTTTTCTTTGAGAAAAGAACAAAGAACGGCACTGAAGTCATTCTTAAAAAAGGAAGATGTATTCGGAGGTTTGCCGACTGGATACGGTGAAAGTTTATTCTATCAACTAGCTTCGCTTCACCTTCTTCGTTGCTCTGGTTGGTTGTAGCGCTATTCTATTGCGTGCAGAGGGAATTTGAAAGACAATCATTTATCCCGGCCATCGGATTGAACCCGGCCAATGGTGTGTTCCCATTAGGGTTGGGTACCGAAATCCGGTTCCAATATGGCACCGGTACTTATATAACCGGTATGTACCGGACCGAATCAGAACGCAGATTTCGGTTCCTCATTTCGGTGCCAAAATTCAAACGTGCTTTCGCGCTTTGGCTGAGCCAGAGACAGACGCTCAGCGCTGGTCACATCACAACTCATGACAACTATTCAGTGTTTTCAACGACATCATGTTTATTTCAGGTTTCAGACATTTAAATGTTCATAAGTACTAGCAAAAAACACACACTGATGTCTATGAAAGCGGCAATGACAATCCTTTCAGACGGTTATAATTTGACTAACGTTACGTGTTTTATTCACATCAGATAAATGCACATTATATAGTAACTATATAGTTTACTCTATTCTTCTTCCAGTTCACTGGTCACTTACTTTCATGTATTTCGTGAGACGAGAATTAACTCAAGTGTTGTAAATCCGACAGATCCGATTCTGAGGCGCAAACTAACATGGCGCCGCCCATTGCGCTTTATAGATCAACTAACACACATTCACTCACACATTTGAACATCAGATAGTTCGTGACACAGTTAAAGGAGCTGTATGTAGGACTGTGGCCAAAACTGGTACTGCAATCACTTTCAAATTACTGTAGACCGGTGTATCCCCTCTCCCCCTCCACTGACTCGAGGTTGCCAGCTAGGCTGCAGGATCCAGCAGGAACGTAGGCTGCTACAAGGGGCTTTCAATGGCAAGTGACGTGTCGTATAGGGGTGCACCGATCCGATATTAGGATCGGATATCGGCCGCGATACTGACAAAATAGCTGGATCGGGGATCGGAAAAATGAACAGATCCACAAGCCGATCCAGGTGTTTTTTTCCGTCGCAGCAGAACCTACGTCATTCGTCAGCTTCACGTGTGTCGCTTGCTAGAAGGGAGCGAGCCAGAGAGTCGGCTGTGTGGAGGAGATATTTCACGCTTGCCACGCCAACTAGTTCGTCGCTGTTTCGAGGGTATTACTGCAAAGTCAGGGTCTTTCCTGCATTGACATTTTTTTGACGGCCAAAGCCTAATTTGATGAGTTATTGTGATTTACGAGTGATGTAGAACAGATGCTGCGCTCGTGACTGAGTGACAGAGAGACCGATCTGAGAGCTCCTCCCCCGCGCGCGCTCTCTGGGTCTTCAAAATAATCAGTGTTCGCTCTCATATTTCACATATTAATCCAAATCAAAAGCTCGGAAGACCGAAACCATGTTGCACGTGACACATTCGGACAATTTTGTCCTTGAATTATCACTGGGTGTGAATTGCGCTCAAAAAACATTGACTCTTCTCTGACCAGCTGACATAAAGCATACTTTCAATAAGCGGGAGACAAATTATATCCAGTTATGAAGTGTTTTCTGTGTGTTGACATCTTTCGCGATGTTCTAACAGACGGGATTCGCACACAACGCGTCTGCTAATGTCCGATTCGTGACCTAATGACTCCTTTGAACCGAATCATTTTAACGACTGGCCAGAACAACTGATCCGTCCAACACTGAACTCATGAACTCAGTTTATTAATTTACTCAGAACGCAACTGAAATGAGAACACAAGTGTGCTTACCCAATTTAGCAAGAGTGGGTAGTAAGAATTATTTTTAATTATCAACAGTATTTCATCTTATTTCTGTTGACAATGTGTAGTAAAATAAAAAGGCCTAGCCTACAATCATTTAATCTGGAGTGAGGTGAAACCAGAACAAAGTTGTTATTAGCTAGCTGAAAATTTTTAATAAATTGCATATGGCAGAAAATTAGACTATTTGTTAATTTGTAATGCTACTTTTTAATATTGATATGATTATATACCAAAACAATTATCTGTAGTGTAAAAAATGTTTGGTAACTGTCAGATTACTATTGTATGTTTGACCAATAGGCCTACACTGTTTTTTGTTTCCACTGCTACATTTTATTTATTTAAAGAAGTTAGATTACATTCTATTTTAGATTTGAATGCACAATTGTTTTTTAAATAAATAAGAATTCAACACCTTACATACATCTGTTATTTTGTCTTAGTTATGTTTAGTTAGTAAAGTCTGGTGCCTTTAGTCTCTTCAAGGAAGGTATAAGGTGGAAGATATACAGTTTATTATTAATTCAACAATATATCGGATCGGTATCGGGTATCGACAGATACACAAAGCCCAGGCATCGGTATCGGTATCGGGACTGAAAAAGTCGGATCGGTGCACCCCTAGTGTCGTACACAGTACGTTTTTTTTCTTTCTGTTAATTATGTTTATGCTTCAAGAGCGATGTTTTGTGAAGTAATTATGAATCGCAAAAATGTACTAATGGCGATTAGCCAAATATAATCGTAAATATGAACGCTCGTATGTGACAGTACATTCCCACATGAAACAATACTATAGTAAAATTACAGCAAAGCTAAATAACATTAGCAATGGTCATACAGGTCCACTTGCAGCATGTTTTGTCCACTATATATGCGAAGAACGAATGAGGAATAATTTTTACTGAGGTAACGTTAGGCTACAGTCTCAAATACGTTTTCACATTGCCATATATAGGCGTACTAATGTTATTTTCCTCAGCGTCCCAGCATAATGACAGAGAAAAGGGCTCTGATAATGCATTACTAATGTTAGCAATGACGACTCGCCGTTTTTATTTACCAAACAATTCCTTAACGTTACCTTTTCAATTCAATGACCCACCTCCTCCATCTGCGCTAACCTAACGTTACTTTGCACGAACATGCATAACTTTTTTCGACTGTCATGAATATTTGAAATGTCCATTTACATTAAGTACAAGTTAGCCAAACATAGATGAACCTTACCTGTCCAGGAGAAAATTAGCAACGTTGGCATCAGTCTTCAAATTATTCTCTGTTTTCAGCCGTCTCCATCTTTCAAAGGCATCTCTTATACAAATCCTTGTTTTATCTTGGACACTGTCACGACGTTTTTCTGATTCATAACGAGGCCGTTTAGGTTTCGTAAAGTTAGACATTGTTTATCCAAAAAGTTTGTAGCTGCAGCTGTGGTAACTAGAGCAGAGCTGGCAACCCGAATGCAGAAACACTACTGACTTCGTGATTGGTAGAAAGGTGGAGGGTGGCGCTTCAGGCATGACACAACATGTCAACATCAACATCAGTTGAGGGCTGCAACTTCACTTTTAAAATGACAATATCTTGGCCTGACAACTGTTGTCAGTGATATAAGTATTTGAAATTAACATGATTTCTTAATGTCTAGTGACATATCAGGGCCATTTTATGATTAATTGAAATACATTTCTTACATACAGTTCCTTTAAGAAGTTTGTGAATATTTTGAATAAAAAGAAAAAACGGAATAAACCCGATACAGCTGAGCTGTCAGCGCTATTGCGGCTGCTGTGTGTCATGTGAGAAACATGACGCGTCACCATGGAAACATTAAGGCGATGTGTTCTAAAATATTTAGCCAGAGAATATGATCATATTTCAAAATAAAGCTGAAGCTCGAAGCTGGTTTGTAGCAGAGCAAGAATACAGACGACTGCTGTTATTACTGTAACTGTTTAGAGTTATATTAGGCTTGTTGTAGTTGGGTGGCTTAGGTTTTACTGTGAATTTGTAAATATGTCAATTATAATTTGTAAATAAGTAAATTGTGTTTTGTATTTATTTATATTCATACATTTAAGTATACATTAAACTTTTAATAAATGGTTCAATTTAAATAATAAATAAATAAATAAATAAAAAGCCATTTAATGTCATCCACCTCGTTTGGTGGCCTTTTAAAAAAAAAAAAAGTATCGGTTCAGGCACCGTTTAGGCACCGGAACCGTTTTAAAAGTATCGGTTTGGCACCGGAATCGAAAAAACCCCAAACGATACCCAACCCTAGTTCCCATACCCAACATCTTGATGTGGGTCTGGCTTGTCAGGCTAAAGCAGCACAACTGTTTTCAACATTGTAATGCTATAATAATACTATAACTATAATAATAAGAAATGTTTCTTGAGCACCAAATCATCATATTAGAAGGATTTCTAAAGGCTCATGTGACACTGAAGACTGGAGTAATGATGCTGAAAATTGAGCTTTGCCATCACAGTAATAAATTACATTAAATCAGTGAAGTGCACAGACCTCCACGGGGGCAGGGACAAAATCGCGTTCCGAGGGACACATCGGTAGAAATCGCGTTCCGGGGGCAATGCGGTACGATCGAAAAGGGAAGGTTTAGGATTACAGTAACTCCCCCCCCGTGCACACCACTGCATTAAATTTGAATAATATTTCACAATATCACTGTTCTTACTGTATTTTTGATCCAAAAAAAATTTTTTGGCCATGTTTCACCACACTCAGACGTCACAGTCTGGCACATTCTGAGATCAAGCGTTTGATGGGCCTGGTGTCTATAAAAGCTTTTCTTTGACTAACACAGAAGTTTTCAGCTCCGAAACGTACAGGATATTCTTATATCACAATTAACTTTTATATATCAAAGGCTGAATGAAAAGTTAATTTCTCAATTCATGACCCCTTTAAAACGGCTTAGTTATTCCAAACTTTTGACAGGTAGTGTATATCTTCATCAACATGCATAAATGAAAGGTCTTCATTGTGTCCACAGGTGTCATATCAAACGATTATAATTTTTCTCTGTGGTCAACTCATAATGTTTAAATACTATTGAGACTAATTGAGAGACTCTGTGTTTGTTTTGAACATATCACAGGAAGAAGAAGAAGGGTCAGATGATGATTCCGTTCGGTACACCCCCCCGCCCATGTGCCTCACTGATAAGAGAGGTTGTGGGGAGGAGGAAGGAGACAGCGACACAGCCTTTGTATCGCCGCTGGATGAGATCAAGACAGTGAGACAGCCAGCCATAACCATGTCCAACCTCCACGAGGCCTCCAGGTACACAAGCCTTAGTACTGAGGAACTTCACATAGGCCTAACAGTGTTTTTAAAATAATGACAGAATATCATTCCAAACATTTGAGTAAAACCTAAGGAGAATTTTAGCAGAATGTCCAATGTGCTCTTTTCCAATGGGATAGGGAGATGTTGAGCTCCAAAACACAATTGAAGTACTATAAAAGTAGGGTTACACTTTATTTTAAGGTGTCTTTCTTACAGTGTAATTATACATTTAAGTACTGAGTTTGGTTTAGGGTTAGATATTACAATTGATAGTTATTACTGTAGGAACTACATGTAACATTTGTAACAAGGACACTGTAAAATAAAGGGTTACCAAAAGTAGTACATATGTTTCATGTTCTAAATTGTCTAGCATGTCTAATGAAGTCATTTATGTAAGCTTGTAAGTCATCATACGCAATCTTTTCAAATATGAGATTTGAGAACTACATGTAGAGCAAATATTTAAAGGTGCAGTGTGTAATATTTAGGAGGATCTATCGATAGAAAGGCAATATAATACACATAACAATGTTTTCAGTGTTGTATAAAGACCTTACATAATGAACCGTTATGTTTTTATTACCTTAGAATGAGCCATTTCTATCTACATACACCGCGGGTCCCCTTACAGTGAAGTCGCCATTTTGCCATTTTTACAGTAGCCCTAAACAGACAAACTGCTCTATAGAGCGCTAGCTACTCTCTTCTGTCTCAGACGACGACATCTTTGTCTTGTGTCGGCCACCGTAGCTTCTCTATGTGCGTTGAAAGGGAGGGGTGAGCGGTGGACGGTTGCAATTCGCAACGTTCCCACTTGATGTCGCTAAAATATACACTTCTCTATATATACATTTCTTTGTTTATCACACACAAATCTATTGTATGGCTTTGAAAGATTTGTAATGAAGTGCAAAAGTTATATTATGTACTTTTATGATACTTTGGTAGAGCAGGGTTGGCAAATCTGCCAAATAAAACCAGTCCCAAAATAGCAAGATGAACAATTACTAAAAATACTAAAACTCCAAATATGTGACTCCATCAACCTAAAATGCATATTTTATACACTGTTAACGTGCGGTACCACAAAAATCATACTAGCAAATTTTGGTGGACAAAAAAATACATTCTATTGTCAGTAGTGTTGCAATGTAAGAAGAACTGAGGTCACTTTCAATTCAACAGCTGTTGGTCTTTGGCCCTCACGTAAAATTCCAGATTGTGTGGCATCCTACATACAAAATCTGCTTAACAACAGTAAATGTGACTTAACCTTTATGCAAAGACAATTTAATCTTGAAAATCAACGTATAGTAGTAATCATAGACCATTTTCATCAATAAAATCATCTTATCTTCGGATTTACATTGAAAATGTAGAGTTTACAATCTAAAATAATTTTTATTTTATTTTAGATTAATAATTTTTCATTTTTATTAATGCTTCCATTATGACATACCTTTTTTTCCATTTACAAACAACATTCTTGCTAATCTGTTCACACATGCTATTAGTGCCCCCTCTCACAAAAATCTCCTGAATTTGTCTCATCATTTAGAACGGTTTTATCATTGGTAGAATATAAATTGGGTAAGTATTTCAATAGAAGCATTTCTGTCAAATATAATATAACCTTTTAACCCATGGCAACAATTTAAAAGTAGCTCAATTCCGCAAGAAAACCACAGACTTGGCAATCATGAAATTACATGCAAATTATCCTTTTAGAATGAATTATTCCTTAAAATGTCTATGTCTAATTTAATTGCAGGTCTGAGTTGCTGGATTGTTTGCGTGAGACTCGAGCCGAGAAGAAGAGGCGACGTAAAGCCATCAGAGAGTTCGAAGAGCAGTTCTTCAGACAGATGGGAAGGTAAAACACAGATGCGTTATTGTGGCAATAACATATTTTAATGGTATTTTATGTTACTTTTTGAACACGGACAGGAAGGAAACAGGAAAATAAAGATCAAAATAGTTCAGCATAGTTAGCGTAATGCACATCTAATCAATGATACACAAAATAATACCACCAGGAAGAAGAAAAAAAAAAACCAATGTTTCTGTACACAATATATGAATTTGTTTTTTAAATAAAATACATTTCCATTTATCTGCTATCCAGTGATGTACAAAACTGCTTCAGTAAGGCAACTCAAGGGTTAAATGTGTGTTTTAATGGTAGTGTAATCTCAGAGTCATCCGATTAACACGGTATCTGTTTTTTCTTTCCCTCTCCACCAAAATAATGAAGAGCCGCACAAAAAGATGACCGAATCCCCATGGCCGAGGAGTACCAGGAGTACAAAAGTCTCAAAGCCAAAATACGCTTACTGGAAGTGTTGCTCAGCAAACAGGAAACCACATAGACTATCTGAGTTATCTGAGATTCTTTCTGCCTTTCAGTGATGAACCCAATGTTTGGACCAAATGGAGTTTATACATTTGACATAATTGTGCCATAATGATGCTAAAATGCACTTTAATATAATTTCTGACCACATTGGAAGTCCTAGACTCAATGGGTTGGGCCGAACCGATCAAGGCCTTTCACATAAACGCAGTGTGCGATCTCTGTGCTGTGTACAGAGCAAGACGTATCGAAACAAACCTCATACAGATTTCAAAGGGCGAAAGGAAATATAGAGTATTCATGTATGTTTATTGAATATGGCACTTTATTTTTTTAACCAAAGTCGAATCATATGCAATTTTCACGTTCTCTTGCTCTCCTTTGAAGCTAGTTTATGATTCTAATTAGGAACACGGTGACATTATGCAGACTAATGAGGATCCATGATTCTCTCTGGCTAGACTGGATTTCTAGCCTGTCAAATAATGCAACGCTCTAGATGGAAAACAACTCGGAGCACTTCAAATAATGGTTTTATGCAAATTTCAACGAGTTCCCTAACATATAAATACAGCAGCAACCAACCATAATTGTACACATTGTATGAGCTAACACAAGTTAATTGTTTATTTCTCATGTATTTGTCTCCCGCATGAAAAAAGGGAGCACAAACTGAGACTTGCTATCCAGAATTAAAAAGGTTCTCCCGGAAAAAATAAGCTAAGGACTGTATTTTACATTTTTTCAAAAACATGTTAAAGTACGGTACGTGGCCATCACAGAGCACAGTATTCCTCCTATACATTAAGAACAAATCATGATATATCAAGCCAGTAGTTAAAATGAACACTGACCAATCACATTGTACGCTAAAACAATACTGAAGCCTGAAGCAGGGGATATGTTCATGAGAAGCGGATGTGCGCTTTTAAGTGCAATTCTGCTCGAGTAGCTACTCTCTGGAAACAAAACAATCAATATCTTTCCTTTCCGACGGCTCTACTGCAATGAACTATTACAATCTTTGTGTAGTGTCTTCGCATGCCAACCAGCGTTAACTGTTGAATTGTGCTACAATCAGGTGTGGTTATTCTGTCATGTTATCGTCGTCCCAGACTTTATTTGCTGTATACATCCACGATGACAAATGTAGCTTTTGAATGTTAGCTATAGTGCACGTAATTCTACATTGGTTTATATGGTAAATATATATAATTATCTATATATATTTGCATTATCGTGTACCTATTCTTTCCCATCGCCAAAGTCCTCTGTATTGTGCACTTCTGGTTCTGTCCATTTTCTATTCACCAGTTAAAAAATAAATATTTTTCTATCTACACGTCGTAGCACATTTATTATATGTTAAACCTTAGTATACTGAATGGGTTGGGCTAGATAACATGAAACACTGCCGAAGAACAGTCAAGGAAGTGCTAATGTCAAAAATGTTTGCAATCATGCTACAGATGCGTCCAGTCACGCTTTTTGACATCTCACCTGATCATCACATTCATAATGCCTCATAAGAATGGTTGTCGATTGACTGACTGCTGCGACTTAATGAGCAATTTGTGTAGACTTTGGTAAACTGTTACAATGCCACGTTCTAATGGGAGGGTCTGACAGCCAATGGGGTTAAAGAAGCAGTTTGATCGACAGGTGCTATTAAGTCAATATCCCAACACAAAAAAAGGAGCACGACATATCTAACCTGACCCCGGGTCGAGATCCATAAGCTAGTGAAAGAAAAATAGCATTTTGTCAAAAGCTGTGAGACACATGCTGCGAAGGATCCTTCCTGACACCAGAAGGAATAATGGATAAGTTCGATGGGTAAGGAGGACGGCTAAAGGAGAAGGCGGTTTTTCTGTGCTGTTCAAGGCAACAGAAGGGTTCAGTTTCTTAGGTTAGCGTCCCACGCTGATGTTGCAGGTCTTGCAGCTGGGATCCTTCTTGGCGTTGACTGTGGACATACTCATGAGCTGGTGGCCGCTGATCTCAGCTACCGTGCCCAGGCTCAGATCCACGGGATCGGTGTAGATGACCTCTAGGTTGAGGTCCTGTGCGTGGTGGAACACCAGACGGCCATCTTCCTCCTCCGTGCACGTCAGAAAACGGTTGTTGCCGATATCCAGCGCTGGTAGGCGCTGCTTGCAGAACTCGTCTCCAGGTGAGCCTTGTGGCGCGATCACCAAAATGACGTAGTGATAGGCCGTGTACATGCAGTAGAAGTCGGCAAAATACAGGTTTGTCTTGGGGCTGAAGAGCGTCTCGGCTGGCAGCTGGAAACGGTAACGGCCGTAGGGCGAATCCTGAGGTGGTTTGCCCGTGTTGAACTCGGTATTACAGCTGAAAAAGAGGCCCTCTAGCTTCCCGCTTATGGGCGAACCATGGCTCCCACTGTTGTCCTTCACTGACGGCAACATCTTGTTGTTTTGGGCCTCCCTGTAACAAGAAACATCACTGTTAATGACAAATGACTTCTTGGAGGTGATATTCAGAGGTACAAAAAAAAAAAAAAACAATCTCCTGCCTTTTGCACTTAAAGGGGACCTATTAGACCCCTTTTAGCAAGATCTAAGTCTCTGGTGAAACTCAGCTCAAAATACCCCATAGATCATTTATTATAGCTTGTCAAATTTGCCCCTTTTTGGGTGTGAGCAAATACGTGCTGTTTTTGTGTGTCCCTTTAAATGCACATGAGCTGCTGCCCCTTTCCAGAAGAGGGTAGAGCCTATACAGCTCACACTTCGGCTACTCCGGCGACAACAAAACTGGAGAATGTCATGCAGCCAAAATGTCAGAAATTGTCAGTAGCGGTGTTCAGCATTACATGTTCGAGACGGACACTGATGGAGAGTAGGGATGTCACAAGTACCTGTACTTTGGTACCAAGTCGGTACTGAAATGATAAAAATGTAAAGATACCAGCATTTCTGTAGTACCGGTAGTACCGACTTCCGAGTATATTCCGTACCCGCAGCTGCGTTCGTGTTTATCTAAGTGCAGGGCTCCAGACTGTAGCCGAATATATACTAGTGTCTGTGAATATTAAACTGCAAAATACTATATAAATATTACTCCTGCATATTCTGCGTCTCTGTGTGAATGACGGGCAGTCGGGCGATGCACGGGCGGGAGCGCGCGCACACGCGTGTGACACTCCCTCGCTGTCTTTGCAGTCTCTGCCGTGTGTCACTATATGAGGACACGAATGCATAAACCGTCACTTTTGGAATCGCATTTACCGTTTCATTTGGAAAAACTGTCATATCATGTACACAGACACTCAAAGGTGTTCACGGCAACCCGCCAAACTAAAAGTTTGGTTTAACATGAATAGATTGACAGAATATATTAGGCAACTGTTTTAGCCTACAGTAGATTTAGTTACGTCTCTATGTAATAATAATACATCTCTACTACTAATAATAATTATGCCTAGATGGTTGATTATTTTTCACTTGATCTTTTTTATAAACAATGTTTACTTTTAAACAGCATACAGCCTTTAAATGTTTTATTTACAATGAATGACAATGATTATCATCATAAATAATAAACTTAATACATTAAATTATTATTTTTTAAAATAGTTAAATAATAAAAAAAAAACATTTAGCTGTGGTACCGAAATTGGTACCGAGTACCGTAAAATTTTTAAGGTATTGGTACAGACTACTGGAATTTTGGTACCGTGACATTCCTAATGGAGAGACTCAAAAAGAAGTTACAATTTTTTGCTACATGACATTTCTGAATATTAGCGGATACATTTATGTAGTTGTAGTGGAGTTAAGTTAATTCAACTCATCAACTAGCATGTACCGTCATGTTAATCTAAAAACTGACGTTAAACTGACCCGTGTATATGAAGCAGCCCGGCATAAATTTGTGCAAATATAGAACACTTTAACGACTTTCTCCCGCACATTTCCTTCATAAATTAAATTCAACCACGTGTCCTCAGTGGCTCAGATGCCGGGAGTCTATGGAGACTCTTATGTTCCTTGGTACATCCACAGAACATTTGTAACTTTTTTTTTTTGCCACAGACTGTGTATATCTCCAGCTGCTACAGTGAGGAAACAGAAATGTCGGACTGCTACGGCTCACTCAGGGCAGGCACTCAGGGCAAACACCTTATAAAAATAAATTTTGCATTATAGGTGCCCTTTAACTTCACTGCCAGTGACTAACGATGTGGTCACATTTAATATGATTCTGCAAATTTTTGCTTCATTTTAATAGGAATTTAGACTGGGTAAACCCAGCCCAATCTGCCGGCGATTTGATTTCGCCCTGTAGCTCAGCCTGGAAACCTGTACATATTTCGATCCTGCTTCTGTTACAAATTTGCGGGGACCAATCACGAACTGGCTTATCCACCTGACGCGCTATTAGCGGGTTTAACACAATGACGGATAGAGAAGCGATGGATCGTTGGTCTGATTGGTTGAAGGACTATCCAATTGCGTACAGAGTCAGTTGAACTATGCCCGTTGATCACACCTCATTTGCAGTAGAAAATACAGAGCAGACTCCCCAGATAAATTTTCAACCTTAAAAGATTGAGCTTGATCTGGTGATAGCCAGAGAAATAGGAATCCACAATACTGGGAATTTCACATGAAGGCGAAAGATTTCCCCACACAGATTTCGCAACAGATTCAAGTTGGTCACGTGGATTCACTGCTACACTACTGACGAAAGACAATGGACCTTTTTTGGCCGTGAAATGTTGCTAATGTGACCACGCCTTAGCCTCCTTAAATCAGTAACCTGTGGTAGAATTCATTACTGCTAATTTGTTTTAATGGAATTGGGGTAAGCTATCATTTGGCTTCAGAAGACTTTAAAAAGAAAACAAAAGAACATCTCATGGACCACTTTCATGGTATTGTTATGATGTATTCCTTTTTGGAACTTGACAGACCCAGTAGCCATTCGCTTTTACTATGTGGAAAAAGAGCAGCGTGAACATTAAGCTAAACGTCTCCTTTTGTTCTCCTCTTTTACAAAAATCATACATGTTTGTAACGTTAGGATGAGTAAATGATGACAACAAGAAAGATTTTTTTTAACAACCTATGCAAGCCCATTTTCACCATGGAATGAAATACAAATTCTGAGTTTATAACTCAGTTTTGAGTTGGCATCTCACAATTATGACTTTTTATTTATATCTCACAAGTTTATAACACAAAATTCTAACTTTATTTCTCGCAATTCCGCGTTTATTTCTTGCATTTATCTTGCAAAAAAGTTGTTTTTTGCATGTTTTTATCTCACAATTTGGACTTTTTTATGAGTTCTGACTTATTCTCATCATTCCAAGTTGCAATCATATCTTGCAAAAAACGTTATTGGAATTGCGTGTTTTTATCTCCCAATTTAAATTTGTGACTTTATTTCTCAGCATAAATGCGAGATGTTGACTCAAAATTTTGAGATATAAATAGCAATAAATAAAGTCAGAATTGTGAGATAAAAAGTTGCGATTACTTTTTTTAGTTGTTTGTTCCGTGACAGAAACTTCCAAAACAACCAGCCTTTTATGAGAAGTATTGTTTAACTGTCTTCTGATTAATTCTGCGCTTTTTCCTCCCTACTATGACCTCAGGGTTTTCATCTGATCTTTATTGTCAATGTGGCGAACAAAGTGATAAACAGGTTGAAGCTCATCACTTATAATCCAGATATCGAATAAATTCAAAGTAGAATTCATTGAGTTATGAATGGGGCAAGCACAGCATCGATAGACTTTCACTCACTCATGTGAAACAGATTTAATGACTTGCATGAAGGAAGGCAATGAATACTGTATATCTCACTGAAATAAGATGAAGTGGTACATTCAGAACTAGTTATATTAAAAAAGATTTCTGAAGGGAAATGAGTGCCTTCCTTTTTACTACTTTTGACTGTAATGGGGCTTTTCAGAAGGATTTAATTTGATTCCAAGGTGCCTCCTACATCTAAAATCGTATTCATTTTATTCTTGGAAAAGCTCATTATAGATTTAATATATCACCTTAGATGCATCAAATTCAACAGAACACATTGTCTTTCCTGCAATAAGGACTGATGTAATTGCTATTTTCATCAAATTATACTATACAGGACAGTATTAGATTAGAAGAGAAGAAAATTCACTGGCGTAAAAGAGCATTCAAAGATAGAAAGAAAGATGATTCGCATAGAGAGAACTACATCAAACATTTGAATAAAAACCCGTTCAGGATTTTGGAATTTTCTGTTATGGTGAAAATGAATATTCATATGAAATGAAAATTAAGTTGTCATTTACTTTATAAAACATGAAGCATGTTTGAGAGCTATGGTGGAGGGGAAGATTTTCAATGAATAACATACATTTAATGTAATTTTCACACAAAGCTATCATATGACTATGAGCCTTCTTTTATTATGCTTTTTGTTTGTCTTTTCCAACTGTCACATGGTGTTTTGGTGTTGGTTCATGTTTCATGTGTTTAGTTCATCAAGTTTACTGTCATGTTTCTAGTTTGTCTTGTCCTTTCAGTTTCCTGGTTTTGTCATGTGTTTCATTGTCATGTGACTCCCATGCCCTCATGTAATCTTGTGTCTTGTCCTGTCATTGGTTCATTGTTTAATCACTGTTCACAGGTGTCACTTGTCTTGTCATTAGTCTGTGTGTGTATTTTAGCCCTCATGTTTGCCATGTGTCTTTGTCTGTTATTAACGTTGTACCCGTTGGTGGTGAGTGTTCTCAAGTCTGTTATGTTTAATCAAGCCAAGTTTATTGTCAAGCCAAGTTTTGTTTGTTGTTTTGCCAAGTTTTGAGTTATGTTTGGATAAATAAATGCTGCACATGGGTTCTGAACATTTGCCTCCAGTGGATCTATATGTTACAGAATAACAGACCGCCATTATGAACCCAGCAGTTACCATTGCCCACCCTTGTCAAGGCCAGCGTCCCATAGGGGACTATGTCAGAGACTTTATTCGGTTCATGGATTTGTTGCCCTGGAATGACACCTTACTTAAGAGGTGCTTTTGTTCCGGTTTGGACTCTGACATTGCAGCCCTCATGCCATCAGAGGAACACCCCTGCAGCTTCTGGCAATGCATTGATTTTATTTTGTTTCTAAGTGGCTCAGATTGGACGGTAGGAGAGGCAAAGGACTATTATAGCCACGTCCACGCTCCAGCCCACGTCCACACTCCAGCCCACGTCCACGCTCCAGCCCACGTCCAGGCTCCAGCCCACGTCCAGGCTCCAGCCCACGTCCAGGCTCCAGCCCACGGCCCCGTCCAGGCTCCAGCCCACGGCCACGCCCAAGGCCACGTCCAGGCTCCAGCCCACGGCCCCGTCCAGGCTCCAGCCCACGGCCCCGTCCAGGCTCCAGCCCACGGCCCCGTCCAGGCTCCAGCCCAAGGCCCCGTCCAGGCTCCAGCCCAAGGCCCCGTCCAGGCTCCAGCCCAAGGCCCCGTCCAGGCTCCAGCCCAAGGCCCCGTCCAGGCTCCAGCCCAAGGCCCCGTCCAGGCTCCAGCCCAAGGCCCCGTCCAGGCTCCAGCCCAAGGCCCCGTCCAGGCTCCAGCCCAAGGCCCCGTCCAGGCTCCAGCCCAAGGCCCCGTCCAGGCTCCAGCCCAAGGCCCCGTCCAGGCTCCAGCCCACGGCCCCGTCCAGGCTCCAGCCCACGGCCCCGCTGTCCCACCCAAGAAAATTTTGGGGGGGGGCAGGGGGTACATGGAGGCCATGAAGGCCACGCCTCTGTGGGCCCCTGAACCGCCATTACCGCCATGGCCTGATGAACTGCCGTTGCCGCCATGGCCTCCCACGCCTGAGGGTCCAGGTCCGCCCACGCCACAGGGTCCAGGTCCGCCCACGCCACAGGGTCCAGGTCCGCCCACGCCACAGGGTCCAGGTCCGCCCACGCCACAGGGTCCAGGTCCGCCCACGCCACAGAGTCCAGGTCCGCTCACGCCACAGGGTCCAGGTCCGCCCACGCCACAGGGTCCAGGTCCGCCCACGCCACAGGGTCCAGGTCCACCCACGCCACAGGGTCCTGGTCCGCCCACGCCACAGGGTCCGCCCACGCCACAGGGTCCTGGTCCGCCCACGCCACAGGGTCCGCCCACGCCACAGGGTCCAGGTCCGCCCACGCTCCCAGGCCCGTCCAGGTCATGTCTGGGTCCGGTGCCCCTGCACGGGCCTGGCCCACCATCCCTCCCCCAAGACCGCCCCCCAAGACTTTTTGTTAAGACTCTTTGTTAGGTTATTGATGTGTTGGTGTTGTTTGGGCGTCAGGGGCCGCCCATAGAGGGGGGGATCTGTCACATGGTGTTTTGGTGTTGGTTCATGTTTCATGTGTTTAGTTCATCAAGTTTACTGTCATGTTTCTAGTTTGTCTTGTCCTTTCAGTTTCCTGGTTTTGTCATGTGTTTCATTGTCATGTGACTCCCATGCCCTCATGTAATCTTGTGTCTTGTCCTGTCATTGGTTCATTGTTTAATCACTGTTCACAGGTGTCACTTGTCTTGTCATTAGTCTGTGTGTGTATTTTAGCCCTCATGTTTGCCATGTGTCTTTGTCTGTTATTAACGTTGTACCCGTTGGTGGTGAGTGTTCTCAAGTCTGTTATGTTTAATCAAGCCAAGTTTATTGTCAAGCCAAGTTTTGTTTGTTGTTTTGCCAAGTTTTGAGTTATGTTAGGATTTATGTTTGGATAAATAAATGCTGCACATGGGTTCTGAACATTTGCCTCCAGTGGATCTATATGTTACACCAACTTTATAGACCTGATCCACTTTGATTTTATGGAAAAGAGCAGCCAGGATATTCTTCAGAATTTTACCTTTTGTGTTCCACAGAAGAAGGTAAGTCATAGAGGTTCAGAATGAAATAAAAGTGACTGTTTCTTTAATAATTTGGCGTTGTCACCCCTGTAGAAGCACACACCTTGCATGTTCGAAGTACTCCTTGTGCTGGTTTCGATAAAAGACTGAGAACCGCAGCATTCTGCCGGCGATGACCTCAGCTTTCTCCATCAGCTGTGTGAGATGAACAGTGGAATAATCTGTAGGTACAAAAAAATAACAGCCGAAATAGGTTTGTGGAGGCCATATCAACAACACTTTAAAGGTGAAGTATGTAAGATTTTTTGTGTTAAAATACATTCTCTTAACCCAGTTGATTGTTTATTGACTAATGAATAATGACTAATTAGTATGCCATTCATGGGTTTTTCTCCCCCAAATGTGTAAACAACAAGCTAATTTTTATTTATTCAGAAATACCACAGCACTTTAGTTCGAGCTGTCTGTTCTGCACATTTCACAAGTGACTGCTTCGACAATCAGGCACAGATCAATGCCGGTTTTTCAAAGAAGCTACTCATCAAAGATGCTGCAGCCCCTACATTGTTGGGTCCGACCTCAAATCTGCAACCCTTAAGTAAACGTCTCACACATTTTATGTTACATTATAGAGCCAGCATAATCTGAAATTATAGTTTGTAAATGGTTATGTCTTTTTTAAAACTGTATTTAAAGGAGCTGCAAAGCAAACAATCATTTTGATCGGCATTTGTGCAGACTGACCACAGGTAGGGTATAACCGTAAAAGATAACCTCAAGAAATCATTTAAATGTGAAAGTTAAAAATAAAAAAACAGATCGATTGAAAGAACTTAACATGTTTGCTAACGAAATAAAGCAATTAAAAGCCATTTGTGTGGTGTGGCTTTTGAGTTTAAGTGCTAGTATAATTTCAACATGCCGTTTATAGGAGACGTTTGCTAGCCGTGGTCTTTAATTAACATTAATTTGTGTACAGGCTACATTACAATAACTGTCCTGGGTGAAGTGCAGCATTAATGCAAGTGGTCAAATCGGTGTTGTTTTGAGCAAATTAATTGTATTCCCGCTGAAAAACAAGCGTTCTAGAGCAAAAATGTTGCCTATAAATAGTGTCACACGCCTTCTTATCAAACCCGCCACAGCAATGATCAACCTCTTGGGAACTAATGTGGTCGGAACCAAAGTTTACAGCACTGCGTTCTCTGGAATCATCTCAAGCAGAGCACTTCTACATTCCCATTGGTTGCCGCCAAACCGCATCATAGCTCATTACCATAAAGTTGAGCTGATTTCAACTCTCCTCGACGCCCAAATCGTTCAAGACGCGCCGCTCTCGCCGGAGCTCGCTGCCATCTCCCATTGAAAATTAATGACTTCCAGCCACTTTGACGCTCTCGCCCGGTGGCGGTGTGAGTGTCAAAGTGGCAGGAAGTCATTTATTTTCAATGGGAGCCAGCGGCGCGGCGCGTCTTGGATGATTTGGGCGTCGAGGAGAGTTGAAATCAGGTCAACTTCAGAAGACTTTCAAAAGAAAACAAAAGAACATCTCATGGACCACTTTCATGGTTTCATGGTTTAACTTTCATAGGAATTCATTGAAATCACTCTATTTGCTCCGCACCACTCCGTTATGAATGCCCGAGTGGCCGTGCGCATTTACATTCCGTGAGTGAGATCCCTCCCCCTATGGGAGGGTTGAAAACAACCTCCGATGACGGAGGCTTTTTTCCAGACATAAAATACATAAATCTCTCATCTCAGGGGGATCATTCGAATATACTACCGGGTTTCTACTGATACAAAGCTTAATGCTAATTGCTAAAGTAATCATTTAAACGTACCGTTACACACAACTTGTCTGTATCTTTTTTTTTTTTTTTTGAAGCCTACATTATTGCCGATAAATGCGGGCACCTATCTTTGCATACATTATATGTGACGCGTCAATTATTTCTTTATGCCTTTTTGAACTCTTCTCGTATGGTGTGCAGTTCCTAAATATGCCTTGTTGACCTGGTTCGCCATTGTTTTCTATGCGCTTGACGGATGGCTTTAACTATTGCGCTCATGTCTTTTGCAGCATCTATCTACACAGCGTTCTATGCAGCGCTCAAGCTAAAAGATGTGCAACTTTTAAACCTGCGTCTCGTGTTTTTAACTGCAAAAACGCCTTCTGTATGAATGGCCCCTAAGTTACTCTTTTTTTGCCGCAACGATAGGTTTTGCAAATGACCTAACTTGATGATACATGATCTCTCCTGTATCCAAAATATTCCCAAACCACGGATGTAGATTTTTTTTGATGTTGTTGTTGGCCATTATTCTACCCTGAATTCACCGTTCCTGTGCTTTCTTCCATGTTGTAACAGTTAAACCGCTCTTTTCTCCCGCTAGATTTAGGCGTGCTGCATTCAGATTGCACACTTAGGAGGTTGGCGAAAAATGAATGCTTTCTATTTTTATTTCTACCGAATCCAGTGGTTAAGATTCTGCCGAAACCGAATACCGAATCCTACTCCCATCCTCAGTCCATTATCACAGTAAACACATTAATGAAGTAAACAACGTCCACAGCAGTTTTAATTTAATTTAATTTTAATTAAGAATTGGCAACATTATGCCAGGATAACTGTCCTTTGCTATACCTGAAGTTGCTGCATTTTGGCTGCTGTCTGTAGATTCCTTCATGCACAACTCTTATTCTTTCGGATGTTTCATACGCAACTGTTTTAACAGCGGCTATTGTTTAGGGTCCTTGCCACCACGAGACAAATCGGCATTGCAAATTGAACATGTAGCTCGACTTGAATTGCCTTCTTTTGTCTGAAAGTACTGCCAAACAACACGTTTTCTGTTCACGAGTTCCATTTTCACTTTCTCACAGCCGACTGCATTCGAACGGTCCACCTAGTAAACACCTTCCTGTAATCAACGTCATTACGTTCAACCAGCGGAGCGCACATTGTGCAAGCCTAGGTTCTAAGGTTCAGCAGAAACCGAACCCCGTCAAAAAGCCCAATATTCGGCCGAATCCGAACCCAAATCCTGGATTTGGTGCATCCCTAATGCTTACATCGTGATTTTATTCCGATTTTGATTAATCGAACACCCCTAGTATACAGTTGTTTAATTGAATAACGGCATTTGATAATCACACTAAGGGTACGTTTACTCAACAATGTCGAAACGATCTCCGTTCACACTAATCGGCAAAAACGATTCAAACGCTGTATTCTGCTGCCAGGCCAGTAGTTGGCGATGTCACTTTGTAAAGAAACACTATGCTCATAGACTGAACACGTACGCATGTGCATGGTGTCACAGTTTTTGCAGTTTAAACGGAGATGATAACCAGGGGTGTGCATTGGGACTGCCCTCACAACTCGATTACGATTCACCAGGTAACGATGCGATTCAATTCGATTCTACGATGCATTGCCATGCATCAAAATTCTACTGCACACAACAATGCAAAATTTTAATCAGTCATGAGACAATACAAGCAGTCAGATATTGAACAACTGATTTTATTGGCTGCTATGTGTGTATTATCACTCTCCTGTATCTTTGACATAAATGTCATTAAATAAAATGAAATTGAATGGCACAGGGTATTGGATATGGCATTTTCAAACCTGAAAAAGAAAACATAAATCACTGCTTTCAGTGCTTTGAATGAGAAATGTTTCTCTTCTCTGCTTAGGAACCATTTGAAATTAAATAGAGCAATAATAACAGCCAACTTTTTCCAGCAGTGAACATAAGTGTTTTAATTAATCAGTAATCTCCCTCCGCCTCAGCCATCTTGATTGTTGTTGTTGTTATGACCCCGGAAGTAATTGAAACTTCACAACTTTATTGTCCAACTCAAGGCCAGAAAATAAACGATGACTTAATCGATTATGGCACTTAGCTGCATCGATGCTGAATCGTGCATGCCCCGCATTGCGATGCATTGCCGAATCGATTATTGTTGACACCACTAATGATAATGGTATTGTATTCAAAAAATTGCACTTTAAATTGCGTTTCAAACCAGTTTCAAAACAGCATTGTTGCGTAAATGAATGGCCAAAACACATACAAAGTTTTCAGTTTTTAGCCCCCTAAGCTACGTATATCACTGTTAATGGGCTGTCCAGTTATCTCTCTCTCTTTTGGGTGTTTCCTGTTAGGGGTCACTACAGCAGAATTATCTGCACTGCCATTTGCCAGAGGTTTTATGCAGGATATATAGTGCTGTCACATTATTTATTTTAATTTCACATAAAATATTATTAATTATTAGCTTTTCATCAACTCATGAACCCCCATTTGGGAAACCGTGCTTTAAAGTATTTAAAGTAGCTTGAACGTGCATCTCACCGCCTGTACAGAACTCAATGATCTCGCTCCAGTCCGACACGGCATAGTCTCCGTCACCCTGTTTGGATGCGGTCTGAACGGCCACAGTGTACTCTGTGCGTGGACTCAGGAACCAATGTCCTCGCACCGTCATAGGCAGAGGAACTGCTTTCGCTACCAGTTTAGTGGGGACGTCCTAGAGAAGACAAATAAATGAGATTGGACAGTCAGGTTCTTACAGTTCTCTTTCTGCAAACACATGTACATGACAATGTTATTGAAGGTCAGGCTATAAAGGGAGAGGTGAAGATAGAGTGTCTGCAGACACACACCTTGTGTTTGAACTTGTTAGCATTCTTGTTTTCTTTCTTGTTGAGGTCGATGAAGTAGTGTGTGATGCGTTCCTTGGACCTGGAGTCCATATCCCAGCAGATCTTAAAGGAGTCGCATGTGATGTTGCTGATTTTGATGTTCTGGGGAACAGGAAGTTCCTCCATCTCGGCAATGCCACTGTCCAGGGACTTATTTCCTGAGAGACGCAACGAGACAGATAGAGATGTTAGGAGAAAGAACAGAAACAGAGAACTTTTTGTCTTATTTAATCAACCTGAAATGATCTTTCAGCATATATACACATTTAAAACAAAAATATTGGTGACTCATCTTGCATTCAGGGGTGTATGCAAATTTCTGTCCAATCAAATGCTAATAAACAGTCCAATAAAACAAATCTGTGAAATTTACAACAAAAAAAGAATCTGTGGTTGCCAGAATTAGCAATATTTTAAGATTTACAGATTGACCTTAAAATTACATTAATATTTTTTAATAATGCATATATTAAAGTAGGGCTGGGTATCGATTCAGATGTTTCAATACGATTCGATTTCGATTCGCAAGCTCTCAAATCGATTCGATTTCGATTCAACTCAATGAATATAGATTTGATACAAGTACTATATTTATAAAAAAGAACAGTGAACATAAGTTTACAAGTGGGTAATTAAAAAAGAAATTAAGAGCCACAAACCTGTATATTAAACTCTTTTTATTTTAGGTACACTTGGGTACATTAAAACAGAACCCATCTCTATATTTCAAATGCATTCGATTATGTTAAATACAATACAATTTTAATGCAACTTTATTCTAAAAAATGTATCTGAGAAGTATTTTATGCAATTTTGTTTCTATGGATATTTTGATATATTTATTCTAAAACATAAAAAGGACATTGGATGATTTTCAGCCATTTTCAGTACACAACAAGCTTTTCTTGCGATTTTGCCGCCCGTCGTGTGTGCAGTTACTTTTCATACACAAGAAGCGCGTTCATACCTGGACACAAGTAGTTGCCGTGGTAATGAACAACAATAACTTAACGTGCTGACACATGTAGACTAACTTTCATTTGAGGAAATCTGTTTATAATGTAAGCTATTAGGTTTGAATTTAATTGTTTCTATTGACTCAGTTTATTTGAATATGTCTATAATGGCTAACGTATGTGCTTAAGGGAATGGCGAATGCTCAAGTTTAATACAATGATCATAATGCAAGGCAAGCATTCGCATGTATGCAATCTTTTTTTTGCAGTTGTGTGCTCGGCTGTGGGGGTGTTGCAACGTCTGGGTGATGTCTCCTTAAATGGTTCCGCAGATTTGTAGTATTATTACAGCATTTCACCTCAGCATTACAAACGTCAACAACGCTCCGGAAGCCGCCCTTTAAGCACTGAATGAATGAATGAATGAATGAATGAATGAATGAATGAATGAATGAATGAATGAATGAATGAATGAATGAATGAATGAATGAATGAATGAATGAATGAATGAATGAATGAATGAATGACAGGCCGTGCGCCTCTCGCTCCTTTGTAACATCACGCAAGGCAAATAAGAGCGTGACATCTAATAGAGAAGACTAGTAACTAGATTTACATTAATCTTATGTTCAATGTTTGTGGAAATAAATATGGGAAAAAATCGATTCGTGGCCTTTGAGAATCGATTTTGAATCGACCACATTTTAAAAACCAATTAATCAAAAAAAAAATTGTTTTGCCCAGCCCTATATTAAAGTTAATATACCAAATTACTAAAATATTTTTTTTACCTCTATAAAATACTGACAACAACTTTAAAACACAGATGGTGAAGAGAAAGTCATATGACAAATCAAAATGAATCACAAGTAACTTTTCCATATAATAAAATACTAATTTCCAATACTAATGTTGCAGATGGTACACGCAAATCCCTGGTAACACACACAGCACTAAAATAATGCAATAAACATTCATTTAAAAACATAAGTTGTAATATGTAGAATAAAACCCAAATGTATAAATAAAAAAAGTTATTTGAAAAACGTCTGTCGGACCCTTCAATGTAAAGCATTACACAGAAACATTTTGAGAATGTCAGTTTATGTTTTTCACTGTATAAATGTCTTTTTCACATCAAAATGTTTACATTTTACAGTAAGATTACATTTAATCAAATCATTTTTCACTGTATATAGTATAGGAACTTTAACCAATTAGCAGGGTTTTACTGTAGCATTTGTACAGTCTTTTACCATTTTTACCAAATTGCACTGAATGATTTAAAAAAAAAAAATGTTTTACCAGTGGAAGTAGCATTGTTCATGTAGACACAGGAAAGAAAACTGCTTGCAAAGTCTTGAAGAGATTCAATATTTGGAATAAAGTTTTATGAAATGTGTGATTCTAGCAGTGACTACAGATGAATGTACAGCAAAGGTCAAAACTGTTAACAATAAGATGTTTTCCTGAGGGAATTCCCTGTGTGACCTTTATCCAGGTCAATACTGAACTTTACCACAAAGTACTTATAGCAAACACTGCCACTATTGACTTGCAGGATGTGCCGCAGGGCAAAACGGGGAAAGGCTTTTTTAGACAACTGGGTCATTTCATCCATGATGGGAGTTGACGGAAGTGAGCTGGAAGTATAATGCAGTTGGTGTGGAATAATGATCAACTAGATTCTGGGGGGTTGCTACGTGGTAAATTGAAAAGAACCCAATTTAAAATCTATATTTGCTTCAGGATTCTCCTTCATTGTAGTGATGTTTACATCTGATTTATTGTCTGCCACATAAAAATTGAAAGTCTGATCACTGACGATTAGACCTT
The DNA here is from genome assembly GCF_949357685.1 of Gobio gobio. NCBI lineage: Eukaryota > Metazoa > Chordata > Actinopteri > Cypriniformes > Gobionidae > Gobio > Gobio gobio. The sequence continues at coordinate 38,959,467 of NC_137113.1, forward strand.
AGGATTTAGAAACGAGCCTCACTAATCAGTAATTGTTGAGTTTTTGTTGTAATGATTTGTTTAATCATCAACTGCTTGACTGGATTTGCAATTCCTCCGGTTGCTTCATGCTTTCAAATTTAGTAGACTGCCAGACTACCAATTGCAATCATCATCTTTTCATGTGTTGCTTTTTATCATGTAATCAACACTGCACAATCAAGCCCACCTCAAAGCATTTCTCTTTCAGTTATGAAATAAATCAGAAGAAAACACAGTCGTCATTGAGACCCGTAGAAGGTCGAATAAGCAAAACAGCTTGCAGCCCTAAATGAAAACTAGCATGACTAGCATTCCTCCACAGCATGACAACACTGGTCTCTAGCCTCTTTAGTCCACAGATGGGAAAAATTACCAACAAACAATGTCATGAAACATGTAAATTCTGGCATATTAAAAGGACTTTTCAATATTCGGTAGCGCTTTAATTTACAGTCCTGTTCCGCATATATACATACTATGCTACTTATTATAGTAATTATAATAATAACTGGGTAATAATAACTACACCTAACCTAACATTAACCCATGGAGTTTCCTAGGTAAGTACACCATACGTGCACATACTGTAAAATAAAGTGCAAACCAATATTCTATAATATCTTTAAATAATGTCCATTATAGTGCATATTTGGACATGATATTGGATATTATGCTGACATGCTGGAAGATAAAAGCAAGCACTGCAGATTTACTGTTTACAGTAAAATGTTGAACTAGCAACTTAATCTGCTAAAATATTAATAAAATAATTAATAATGTATGTTTAGTGGCAATTTCATATTTCACTTGAAATTGTTTGTATGAAAAAAGCAATATCTGACATTTCATAACTGTAAAGACAAATTTACAAAAGATATTTCTGGTAAAAATATGCGATTATAAAATACATTAATAAACATAACTATCATAAATGATGAGAGATGTGGAGCATCATTCTCACATGCTGCTATTTCTGAGCTGTAAAAATGATCTCCCTACCAATCTATGAACACAAAAAACACACTGCATGAGCTGCCATACATCAAGAAAAATTATTTCACCTTCTTTTAAAAACTATACTCTTTGTTGTCCCATGACATTTTTAAAACCATTAGGCACAAATACCATATTTCGTTGTGTGAAATATCAGAGCTGTTTGATAAACTAATACCTAACATCAAATTAACTTAGCACTTAACATATAAAATATCTGCATTCCCCCATTAACACAGTGATTTTAGCTTGTCCAATCTCCAAAGTTCTTCTAACCTCAATCCAACAATGAAAAGCATTCAACATCATAATTTTGTCATAACATTAAATTTATATTCAAACATTGTAGTAAAATTATTTAGCCTATAATTATCAAATAAATAATTGTTTATAAGTCCCATATTTTGCATTCAACCCTGTTACTGTGTAACCCCTCCTACTCGAACCGCCCGCTCCAAGTGGGACTCAAACCCTGGTCCGCCGGCATGAGAGTCGGATGATCTGGAAGGCTAAAGGCTGCAACCTCTAGCATCAGTCGCTAGAGCGTCTCTGGAGATCAGAGGAGTGAGGTTTACTCGCACAGCGACTATTAGCAGGCCTCCGTTACACTCACCCCCCTAAACCTCACTCCCACACGGGTCACGGCACCAATGCAACCCCTCCTGTTTGAACCGCCTGCTCCAAGTGGGACTCAAACCCGGGTCCGCCGGCATGAGAGTCAAACGCTCTAACAGGAAGGCTAAAGGGGGCGCAAGGAGACAAAGAGGTGCACAGCGACTACTAGCTGGCCTCCTTTACAACTACATGATTTTCTTTGATTACAAATGTTTTTTACATTCTTTCGCCAGCGTTTTTGAAAAAAGTTGCCAGCCACCGCCAGCATTTTTGATAATTTTCACAAAAGTTTCATGGCCCCCAGAATATTTTTCGGTATGAATATCTAAACATGCAATATATCAAAAAAAAGAACTGCTTTTACAAAAAGACACATTTTATGTGTGTAAAATGTATACACATTTTACACATTTTATATATATAAAACTTTGAGCAAAAAGCTGCAAAAATCCCTTTTTTGTCAAAGAATATGTCCAGATTGGATTCAGAACGATGATCAAAATATAGATGGAGTAAATCGAGTTTGTACCTCGTACCTCATTATTTTACATATGCATATAGAATGATTACATATGCTATTGCTTGTTTCTGCTTCTTTTTCGCCTGTGTTTTGATCAGGAGATTCAGTACTCTTTCGGAAGATGTGTAATAGCACCCCCCCCTACCGTATCACAGTGAAAACACGGAAAGCCTGAAATTTCCATCAATGGCAGAGAAAGAGAGGAACACGCCTACTTTTTGGGACTTTAGCTTATTCACCGTATCCCCAGAGTTAGATAAGTCCAAACATACCATTCTCATCTCCGTGCGTGCCATAACTCTGTCTGACGCACCCGCCGCTAGCCTAGCTTAGCACAAAGACTGGAGGTAAATGGCTCCAGCTAGCCTACTGCTCAATAAGTGACAAAATAACGTCAACACTTTCCTATTTACATGTTGTGATGTGTATAGTTACATCGTGTACCAAGACCGACAGAAAATGAAAAGTGTGATTTTCTAGACCGATATAGGAACTATACTCTCATTCCTGTGTAATGATCAAGGAACTTTGCTGCCGTACTATGAGTGCAGCGGCGCAATGATATTACTCAGCGTCTGAAAATAGTCCCCAGCACTCTCTCTGTGCAAGCAGGTTGTCACGTTGGTTATGTTGACGGAAGTATTCCTATTTTCAGGCACTGCGTAATATCAAATATTGTGCTAAGCTAGGCTAGCGATGGGTGCGTAAGACAGAGTTATGGCATGCACAGAGATGAGAATGGTGTGTATGGACTTATCTAACTCTGTTCCTTTAAAATTGAGACACCCAGGAAGTGACATAATTTTGGACTCTTTCTAAAGCATGGTAAAAACAGCATTCAGCAAGACCAACCTTCAACCATGTAACCACAGTTACTGTAAGATATTTATCAAATAATTATATTTCATGAGGTAGATTTTTCCCTAGACACCTGACTTAAGCAAATATGGCGTCTGCACTTCGACACCTCCAAATTTATACTCTACTAGAGGTCTCCACTCAACACCTGCTTCAAGTCGGACGACGTCTCGCCCATCATGAACATTATCACTTGGGAATAAGTCCAGACAATGCCTTTCACTATGCTTTGATCACAGACAGGAGGATCTCGAACCAATTTCAGACAATTCTCCCCGACAAAGACAATACAACAGTTTTTATAGAATAGGACTATTGCAAAGGTGGCATGATGCATTACATCATTTTTCTCCAACTTGATTGGTTCTACATATGTATAATTCTTCGTTACTAGGTAAAAACCTCAATCATGAGGTTAGATTTATATAACAAAAAATTACACAGCTGTCTATGAATGATAAATTCAGTAACAGGGTTGCAAAAGAATTACAAACCTCTATAAATCAAATACTTGATAATACTCAATTATGTTTAACCTCCCAAATTTGACATTGACCATTGTCTGAAAATCCTTTCATTGGCCAATTGTTGGGGGAAAAAAAACTCTGCCTAAAAATGTGTCTGGTACAGTAAGCTAGACGTCTGATTTGAGTAGGGTTAGCTATTCAAACACTAACCCTAAACTCTGGCGCCAAGGTTGCCCTGTCCATTCACTCCAGCTCTGTAGGGAGACGCGAATGAATGAACTTAAAAGAAAGAGAGCGAGAAAAAGACAGAGAATGCCTGTGGGAACTGTACGCAGACACATTACCTGCCCAGTCAGCTAAAACCGGTGTGCAAACACACAGTGTAGAAACAGAGATGAAGGCAGTTCAGTCAGAGCAGGAGAAGCACCATAAGGGAGACGTCCTCCTCCGTCTCTTCAGATGGAGCGCTATGGATGAGCGAGCTCTTCTCAACCACCAGAGAGCTACTGAATGAATGATTCATAGGCAGCCCCTTAGTGTAGCTCCCAGCGCTGAATCATTTCTCGTTTTATCTCTCGCCCGCACTATGCATTCTCAGAACAAAGACTCAAGATAACAAGAGATCGCCTACGTTAGGGAGGAGCGCTCTGACACCCGCTACTGTCTCACTGGTACAGTATTATCTCAGCTGAGAATACTTGTGGAACTTTGATGCTTTCAGCTACAAAATGAAAGTGCAAAAACGTGTTAGTTCCATATCACAAGTATTGCCGATTCACAACCAGAGGGTCTGAGAGACAAGAGAATAAGGAAGTCTACTTATTTCATGTAATTACAGCAATTGGTTTGTTCAATTTCCAGTAGTGTAGCTGTGAGATGTTAAACGTAGAGCAGCTCAGCGCTCCTTACACACCCACACAGCTAACACAATAAAGTCATTCATATTCATTAACATACTAAACTCTCACTAAAACATGCCTGGACATATTTAACTCAAAATGCAAAAGAATATATCTTAAGCAGCGCAACCGTTTTTATCATTAATAATAATTGTAAAAGGGTAAAAATACTTTTTAGGACCTTTTTGAACTAAAAGATTTTAGGACAATTATTAGGTTTTTTTTCCCCCTTTTCATACATTTTTTTTGTAAATAATTCTTCTTTTTTGTGTAAATTCTCAATGATGATTCTCTTTAGATTGCAGTAATTCAATACTAGCATGGTATGTACAGTGCCCGCCACTAATATTGGCACCCTTGGTAAATATAAGCAAAGAATGCTGTGAAAATAAATCTGCATTGTTTATCCTTTTGAACTTTCATTAAAAAAAAAATCACAAAATTCTAACCTTTCATTGAAGTAAAACAATTGAAAGTGGGGGGAAACTCACATTATGAAATAAATGTTTTTCTCCAATGCATGTTGGCCACAATTATTAGCACCCCTAAAAACTCTCATTAGTAAAATATCTCGGAATTATATCCATATATATGTTTTTTTTTTTTTTGCACACCAGGAGCATGAAATTGTCTAGCTATGACTTCCTGTTCCACAGGAGTATAAATATGAGGAAACACAAAGGCCAAATTTCCTTAATCATTCATCACATTGAGTAAAACCAAAGAATATAGTTCCGCTGCAGCAAAAGATTGTTGAGCTTTACAAAATGGAAAGTGGCTGTAAGAAAATAGCTAAAGCATTGAAAATCCCCATTTCCACCATCAGGGCAATAATTAATAAGTTCCAATCAACTAAAGATGTTAAGGACGTGTCCATATCGTCCTAATGCACAGCAAGGAGGAGAGTTTGAGTGGCCAAAGACTCACCAAGGATCACAGATGGAGAATTGCAGAAATTTGTTGAGCCTTAGGGTCAGAAAGCCTAGAAAAATGATCAAACAGCACCTACATCACCACATATTTTTGGGAGGGTTTCAAGAAAAATCCTCCTCGCTCATCCAAAAACAAACTCCAGCATATTCTGTGGATATGACACGACTGGAACTTCAAACGTTATCTGGTTTTATGGTCAGATGAAACTAAAAAAATAGCTTTTTGGCAGCAGGGATAAAAAGTACCCCATGTCCACGGTTAAATATACTGCTGGATCTTTATTGTTGTGGGCCTATTTTTCTGCTGGAGGTCCTGGACATCAGATACATGGCATCATGGATTCTATCAAATACCAACAGATAAAAAAAATCAAAACCTGACGGCTTTAGCTGGAAATCTGAAGGATCTGGAGAGATTCTGTATGATGGAATGGTCTCTGATCTCTTGTCAGGTGTTCTCCAAACTCATCAGGCATTATAGAACAAGACTCAGAGCTGTTATGTTGGGGAAAAGATGCAATAATTGGGTGCCAATAATTGTGGCCAACGTGAACTAGAGAAAAACATTTATTTCATAATGTGAGTCCCCCCACTTTCAATTGTTTTACTTCAAGGAAAGTATTGAATTTTGTGAATGAAAGATCAAAAGGATAAACAATGCAGATTTATTTTCACAGCCGCCTTTGCTCATATTTACCAAGGGTGCCAATATTAGTAGAGGGCACTGTATTCACTTCAAAGGTTTGGAATCACCAAATAACGTTTTTGAAAGAAAGGATGGATTCAATTTAACATGACATTTTAAAATGTTACAAATTACTATTTCTATTTCGAGTATTGCCGAAAATGTCTGTTCATCAAAGGATCCTCAATAGCTTGACACCTTAAAGGGATATTTCACCCAAAAATGAAAATTCTGCCATTTACTCAACCTCATGTTGTTCCAAACCTGTATGAGTTTCCTTCTTCTGTTGAACACAAAATAAGATATTTAAAAGAATGTTGGTAACCAGCAGTTAACGGTAGCTATTAATTTTCACAATATTTTTCCTACTATGGAAGTCAATGGCTACTGTCAACTGTTTGGTTACCAACATTCTTTAAAATACATTTTTTATGTTCAGCAGAAGAAAGAAACTCATACAGTTTTGGAACGACATAAGGGTGAACTATCCCTTTAAACTTCATAAAAAAGATTCTAATTGTTTTCATTCTAATTTGTTGAAATATGGCGTTTTCGTTAACTTCTTCAACTTCTTTTGAACAGTACTCTAAATATTTTACAACTTAAGATAGCATATCATTACTGTAATGACAATTGACAATAATATTTTTTCATTACTAAATAAAAAAATCGATTAACTATCACTAAAACTGGGCTTATTTTTATGTAAAATATAATTTTATTTATGTTTATTGTTGTTATTTTTTATTATTATTATCACACTGGGTAAAATATTACCTGCTATTGACCTGTGAGATAAATAAAAAGCTTTAAGAAAGCAGCCACAAATAATTCCACCACTGACGTAACCTTGTAATGAGATTTTACCAAGAAGCAATGTCGCATTTAAAAATGCCATCTAAAACGTTTATCCAACAAAATGAATGCAAGGACACAGTGTGACATGCTGTAACTCAAATTACACATAAAAAGCCTTAAGAGGATCAAAATGCCAAACTGCTCACAATTTAGATTCTCTGTAGGGGGGAAAGTGAGTAATCTCAGGCTTAATGGACAAACAGACGTGACAACGCCACATCTTTCTGCGCACGCCAAAAACTCCCAAATGGCATAAAATAGTATACAGACCAGTCAAAAGTTTGGTCACAATTCTAATTTTGAATAATAATATAATATTACATAGAAATAATGTTCATTAATATTACAAAATTAACAATATTAATATAATTAGTGCTGGGGAAAAATGTATCGCATCCAAAATAAACTTATATATGTGTGTGTAGTGTGTATAATTATTATGTATATGTAAATACACACACATGCATGTATATATTTAAGAAAAAAATATATATTTATATATCAAATAAATGATATCTACAGTATGTACATGCAAATATTTCTTAAATATATACATGCATGTGTGTGTATTTATAAACAGCACACACATTATATTATGTAAACACAAACTTTTATTTTGGTTAATCGCGATTCATTTTTCCCCAGCACTATTATTAATATTACCCTTTAGCAAATTTTACAGAATTTACATTTGTATACAAACGAGACATTTAAGCATAAATAGTTATATCAAAAGATGTGTTACATTTTCAAGAAACAAATTCAGTCAATTTTTGACTGGTACTGTATACATTGACAGTATATATAATAACATGTAGTGAATGACAATTCAAGCAGCACTAACAACTTGTCATCTAGCATCATCATCCAAGATCCGGACACACAGTCATGCACAGGAAACTCAGTTTAGAAAAGCCTCAGTTGCTATACACTAGGAATGCAAAACCATTCCAATTTTGTCTTTTCTCCTTGTAAGGACATGGGGTGATATGAAGGCATGGGGGATCCTCCTTCTCCCAAAAGAGTGCTATCTCTATCCATGATTGGAGTTACTGTGGTTACTCAAGTCAATTCCTCCCTCCATATTCCCATTATACCAGCATCAAAAACATCCTCTATTAATGGTTCTGAAATAAACTGCCCTCTCCTTCACAGATAGCACCACTAATCCATTAACACAAAGAAATCTGTAATTACATTTCTGGGAAAACAAAAGTAGAAATATTCCAAGGATGAAGCATTGAAGCGTTTTCCTTTCATTAACAGACTTTATCAGTCACAAGGTCACAGCATCTGTTTCACTAATGAGCACAGATACTCTCTCTGGCTTTCATCCGCTCTCTGCATCCAGTTCCAGGTAATCTTTGTTCGGAACAGACAACAAAAACAACTGGTGATGCAAAAGCCTAAGCCTGCAGGAGATTATATCCGAGGACAGAAACTGCTATACCTACCAGCCGGACGAACGCCGTCCTCTCTTGGACTCCTCCAGGCGGGAGCAGCAGGTTTGTGTAATGCAGTAGCCGAGGCTAGTGGACATGGTCTCCTGTCCAGCTCCAGCGCACTGACCCGTCTTCAACGCACCCTGAGCCTAAAGCGCACGCTATTGGCTTAGAGCAGCTTTAGTGTTTGTTTTACAAGCCTATAGAACACTCCCATAGGAGGAGCCCGGATTATGTCATCAGCTGGACTCAGTGACTGACTGCAGGTCAGCGCTGGACTGAAATTTCAGAGCAAGGAGGGAAAGAGACAGCGAGCTGGGTTGTCTCAGTTGGGTAATCTGGTCACCAACTTCCATTAGGAAAGGGGAAAATATCCTGTGAAGTTCTGCATCCCACCCTCTCCCCTCACTACGGCATTCACACTGTCTGTCATATTTCCAAAAGGTGACATCATTCTTATAACGGATGTAAGCGTATTAGAGATTATTTTCTATTGTGGAAGTAGGAATCCGTCTGTTCTGTGATTGTGACACTCACATTTTCACAGTAAGTGATAGACATTTCACAAAGTTTTCAGACCTTCTGACACCTCTTATATTATAACTAGAGGAAGAAAGTTCATCAAGTCAAGCTTTGAATGTTGGTTTGACAAAACCTCAAAGTTTACTTTGAAGTTGAAGGTTATTGAAGTCTTATGTGATTAGAGTGCTCGGGCAGTTTGAAGAGACTTGAAGTTTTTCTCAGACAGACAGACAGATAGATAGATAGATAGATAGATAGATAGATAGATAGATAGATAGATAGATAGATAGATAGATAGATAGATAGATAGATAGATAGATAGATAGATAGATAGATAGATAGATAGATAGATAGATAGATAGATAGATAGATAGATAGATAGATAGATAGATAGATAGATAGATAGATAGATAGATAGATAGATAGATAGATAGATAGATAGATAGATAGATAGATAGATAGATAGATAGATAGATAGATAGATAGATGGTTAGATAGATGGTTAGATAGATGGTTAGATAGATGGTTAGATAGATGGTTAGATAGATAGACACACAGACGACAGATGATAGATGATATAGATAGATAGATAGATAGATAGATAGATAGATAGATAGATAGATAGATAGATAGATAGATAGATAGATAGATAGATAGATAGATAGATAGATAGATAGATAGATAGATAGATAGATAGATAGATAGATAGATAGATAGATAGATAGATAGATAGATAGATAGACAGACAGACGCACAGACGACAGATGATAGATAGATAGACACACAGATGATAGATAGATAGATAGATAGATAGATAGATAGATAGATAGATAGATGGATGGATGGATGGATGGATGGATGGATGGATGGATGGATGGATGGATGGATGGATGGATGGATGGATGGATGGATGGATGGATGGATGGATGGATGGATGGATGGATGGATGGATGGATGGATGGATGGATGGATGGATGGATGGATGGATGGATGGATGGATGGATGGATGGATGGATGGATGGATGGATGGATAGATAGATAGATAGATAGATAGATAGATAGATAGATAGATAGATAGATAGATAGATAGATAGATAGATAGATAGATAGATAGATAGATAGATAGATAGATAGATAGATAGATAGATAGATAGATAGATAGATAGATAGATAGATAGATAGATAGACAGACAGACGCACAGACGACAGATGATAGATAGATAGACACACAGATGATAGATAGATATACAGACGATAGATAGATAGAGACTAGACCATAGATAGATAGATAGATAATATCTATCTCTACCCCTCACAAAATAAGGCCACACAATGACGACATCCGCTGGCATCCTCACATGACCAGACAACAATGGACAGAGTGAACGCATGAGACCGCAGACAATGGCCATCTTCATCCTCAACATTCTCTGGTGGGCCACTCCATGAGCGCCACAACACCCTCATTGAGCTGAAAAAGACCCTCAGCGGCCCTCCACCGCTCCGGAGCATGAGGAAAGAGAGGGATTGCTTTGTTGCATTCACCCTAATGAATAATAAACGGGAAACATGATGCAGGGATGGAGCCTTTCATGAAACACTTGTGGATGAAATCCAAAGCCAAAGTTAAACTGCATCACTGTCATCTCCAAACACATGCATATGGATTAACATTTGTATTTGGGCATTTGTATGTGATGCTGGAGGAAAGCATGTGCTTGGTGGGTTATAAAACGTGCAAAACAATATCTACGATGGCCATCTATCAGTTTGTGCTATGCCGAGCACTGGCACTGGGAATTGACCATAATATCCTGTGGTTTATGAAGTGCTCTGGCCTCACGGGTGATGTCTTCAAGCTACGGCCACGACATCGCTCTAATAAATCACACACAGAGCTCTTCCCCACAACCCAGTGGCTCTCCATGTTTATATAACCTCTCCTTCTTGAATTCCCACTTAAGATGCAAGGATGATGGAGTTTAATATCTCCAGGGTGCGGGTATTACAGGACCACTCTTGTGTCTGAGGCAGCGCATTAAAGTTTCATCAGTCCTTGGTCCCACGGCTATAAATAGACCAGCATTTCATTCTTTAATGTGTTGAATCAGAGGGGAGAGATGCTGCGGAGATGAGATCCTCGGAGATCTTACAGAGCAAATTCAATGACACATTGCTCGTTTTGGTCAAGGAAGTGTTGACATGGGTGCTGACACGAAAACAGAGACGGAGAAATAAAAGTGCTAATTGTGCAGAGTAAATGAAAAACTGGCTGACCTCTACACTACCAACAAGAACTCCAGAGGAATGTTTATTTCTCAGAGGATTCTTGTACACAGCTCAGAAGTCTTAAAGGGTTAGTTCACTCAAAAATCAAAATGATCCCATAATTTACAAACCCTCATCTTAGTTGTATATGAGTTTCTTCTTTTAGCCAAACACAATCAGAGTTATATTAAACAAATATCCTGGCTCTTCCAAGCTTTATAATGTTAGTGAATGGTATGTCTACGGTCAGAGGTCACTCTTCTTCAGCCGGGTACGGCTGTTACCAGAAGCCAGTGATTAGAGTTTATAAAGTTAGAAATATGGATATTTTTCTTACAACAACAAATCGCTTCGCTACAGAAAGTCTTTATTAACCCCCTGGAGCCGTATGGATTACTTTTATATAAAAAATATTTTTTTGAAAGAAATAAATTAGGGCTGGGCAAATTAACGCGGGTGATTAATTTTTTCAGTTTAATGCATTAAAAATATTTAACGAAATTAACGCAGCGTCCGTTTTATATAAATTTTTGCCCAGCATTACATTATATGATCACACTCTTATTCATGTAAATGCTTTTAAACCATATAAGCGTGACAAGACACGAGAACGCGCTGTCCTGTCTGTGTGTGTGTCAGCTGGGACACACACACATTCGCCGCACAGACAGATTCACGCCAGTCTCGTGGCACATGCACAGAACGAGTTCTCTTTTGCTCTTGAACAAACAATAACAACAACACAGAGAAGTTTGCCAAAACGGCAGTTTTGTCGAGTATTCTCACATTAGGAGTCTTAAATGAACTTGAGGAAATGAGATGCGCGCAGCGGCCATTCTTAAAGTGACAGGAGCACCGAAGATGCCTCTCATTAATGTTCATCATAGAACATCGGGAACAGAGGAAAGTGTAGCTTTAAAGGAACACTCCACTTTTTTTGAAAATAGGCTCATTTTACAAGTCCCCTAGAGTTAAATAGTTGAGTTTTACCGTTTTTGAATCCATTCAGCCGATCTTTGTATCTGGCGGTAGCACTTTTAGCATAGCTTAGCATATATCATTGATTCTGATCAGTCCATTAGCATCTCATTCAAAAAATGACCAAAGACACTTTCAATATTTTTCCTATTTAAAACTTGACTCTTCTACAGTTACATCGTGTGCTAAGACCAACTGAAAATGAAAAGTTGTGATTTTCTACACCTATATGGCTAGGAACTCATTCCTGCGTAATAGTCGCGGATCTTCGAGGCCGTACCATGGCTGCAGCGGCGCAATGATTCGTTGGTATTCTGTGAAACATAGTGGTAGTACACCTTCGACTTACTATCACAGCCCTTTACAACACACAGAACCATGGCTAATCACACAGGTAAATCCACAACACAATTTGTCGGCTGCAAGCCTGAAACTTTCTCTGCAACTACACAAACTTAGTGCCGGTCACATTGAAAGTTACCTAGCTGGGGGGTACTTTCAGGCGCTGTAATATCATTGCGCCGCTGCAGCCATGGTACGGCCGCGAAGATCCGCGACTATTACGCAGGAATGAGAAAGTAGTTCCTAGCCATATAGGTGTAGAAAATCGCAACTTTTAATTTTCAGTTTGTCTTAGCACACTATGTAACTGTAGAAGAGTCAAGTTTTAAATAGAAAAATATTGAAAGTGTCTTTGGTAATTTTTTGAATGAGATGCTAATGGACTTATCAGAATCAATGATGTATGCTAAGCTATGCTAAAAGTGCTACCGTCAGATACAAAGATCGGCTGAATGGATTCAAAAACGGTAAAACTCAACTATTTAACTCTAGGGCACTTGTAAAATGAGCCTATTATTAAAAAAAGTGGAGTGTTCCTTTAATGATGATTAATCTATATTTCATTTATTATTTATGCAGTTAAGAAAGGTGTTTGATAACTATTACATTTCTGTATATGTGTAACAGGGAAGGCCATGGGTAAATATAACATTTATTATAATGGGTTTATATAAAGATTGTTTTAAGTTCACTTAAATGAAAAGTAGTTTTTTTTAAAGCCATTAAACCATTAGACATTAAGCCATTGTTTTCAGTTATACTGTAATGTAATTGATGTTTCATAGAGACATTAGTATCAGTGATACTGGCCTTCAGTCATAAAAAGATGCCATTACAACACATATTTAAAATATGCTGTCTTTAAATAGTTTCTGCATTAATTTGGAGAGTAACTGAAATTAATACAATCAAAAAATATTAAAAACTTGCGATTAATTACAGAAAAAGATGTGATTAATTAGTTAATTTTTTTAATCGATTCCCAGCACTAAAATAAATTAATACTTTTATTCAGCAAGTATGCTTTGAATTGCTCAAAAGAGCCAGCAGATACATTTGGGATGTTACAAGAGATTTATATTTCGAATAAATGCTGTTCTTTTGGGGTTTCCACAAAAAATATTTATCAGCACAACTGTTTTCAAAATTGATAATAATAAGAAATGTTTCTTGAGCGGCAGAGCAGCATTACAACGGTTTCTGAAGGATCATGTGACCCTGAAGACTGGAGTAATGATGCTGAAATGCAGCTTTGGTCACAGCAGGAATACATTACATTTTTAAATATATTCAAGTTGAAAACATTTTATTATTAAATGTAATAAAGTCACAATCTAACGTTAACAGTTTTTACTGTATTTTTCATCAAATAATTGCAAAAGAGATATATGCAAAGGATAATCCACGGCTAATGTTAGCTGTGCATTAAACGATTTTACTTCCGCTCAATTTTCATTTTCCTTCAGTACTCCGTCTGGGATTGCGGTATATTCTCTGTTTTTCTCCAGCCAAATTTTAACTGGTCCAATCAGCGAACAGTGGAAGTGGCTGAGAACGATGACGTTGATGTCGTGCGCTAGTTTGAGACATACATCACGACCAAACGTTAAGGGTGATTTATACTTCGGCGTCGGACCTACCTCTACGCCACAAGTTACGCATTGGTTTTCATTTATACTTCTGCGTCAATATGCAATTACACATGCAGACCGCTAGGGGGCAGTGTCCACGGGCATGTTGATGGTAACCCACAGTATCAAGGCTAAAGCCGAAGAAGAAGCGGCTTGTTTACTTTGTTATTGCATGCGTCTCAATCAGCTCCATAGTTTCCAAGTCCACATACAACACGCGACTTTGGGCTTCTTTTTTGGGCATGTCGCGTTAAAAAATCATGAGTCGCGGGTTGCAGTTTTTTGGGCTTATTTAAAAAAATGTGGTTGCTTGTTAGGAAAATATAATAAGCAACTTTGTTTCTTTACATTTATGGTCACTGTTTTGTCCAATACATTGCCTGACACTAGCCACGTCTACATGCACACTTTTTTGTCATTCCGATTGAAAGATTCGGTGGACTGTTTACATGAGACATTATCTAAACCGATCTGGTGTTTACATGTGCTGACTTTCAATCGGAATCATTTTGTGACATGCGCACACAGTTTGTCTGTCGCATCAGATTCGTAACGTTAGTATCGTGGCTCAATAGTTCTGTATTGGTAATTTTTATATTTATTTATTTTTCTGTGGGCGGACATGCAGTAGTTTAAACTAATGTCCTATACAATGGCTATTTCAACAGCTGTGAAAGATGAATGCGGAATCAAAATTAATTCAATTCATTTATTTTGAAAAACACAAAATGAACCATAAAATGCACCCAAATTATTAATACATAGATATTTCAGATGATTAAGGAAAGATACCATGACCAAAAAGGTATAAATATTAAATTACAGTAGACTTTAATAGTTTAGTTGTTTAACTTTTTTTTTTATATCTAACTTACGAGAAACAAAATGTCGACACACGTCCTCTCCAGCAGCTTGAATGTTCTCAACTCTCAATGGCCATCAGGACTTAAACAGTTTTATAAAAGCTATTCATTACTTGTTGTAAAGTGTAAGAATCACCTCAGAAAAATTAATTCTTCTGTCAGGCGCAGTTGAAGCCCAGGTCAAACACTGTCAAGATGAGATGGTATAGCCAGGCTATGTCTGTGTCATTATTCCAACATCATGTTCATAACATGTTACGAAATAAAAAGTTTAATACCTCAGAAAAATTTACTTTCCTCTCTTGTCAACATTAGCCTGGTGTGAGCGCGGCACGCGCTCTTCAGTTGAGGAGGCGCGCGCTGTATATCACGTCACAGAAAGACGTGCACTCAAAGTAATCGGATCAGGTCGTTTACATGGTGGAATTTTTCGTTTGATCGGTTCATGGAAAGGTTTATCCCACCCCTCTCAAACCGATTACAATTTCATTCGGTTTGGCCATTTTTATTCCGATTGAGGTGTTTATATGGAGCATTTTTATTCGGATTGGACTTTTAAACCGATTACAGTGCTCCATGTAAACGCTCTTCTCACAGCTTATAGCCATTCAGTGCAACGATACAAGTGATGTAGTAATCCGTCCTTTTATATCCTGCCTCCTTCTCCCCTTCATTGAAGAAAAATTGCGTTCAACGTGCAGTTATGTGACGTTATAAATGCACGTAATTATAGTTAGTAGACTTAAATAGACGTGTACATTTTTACAAACAATGCCACCAGCAGAGATGTCCTGAGATGGAGAGGAAACAGGGAGGAGAGGCACCTAATTTAATTTAAAAAATATTTTTGTAATGTATTTAAAATTACAGGCTATTACAAAAAAAAAAGTCTACTAATAATAACAGTAGGTATGGTTCGAATTAATTTTTATTATAAATATGTGGTTGTATTGCAGCGCTCCCTTAGTGCTTGCCTGTGTTCCAATGTGCATTCTATCCATCCTAAATAGTGTGACATTAGTAATTTTCAGTTCTATTTAGGGCAGATAGTGTGCACATTGAGATGTAGGGCTTATCTTTTTCAAGGTTGGCAGTGTGTGTGTTCACTACTTACTGCCCCTAATATGTGTGCACTAGCTCCGACTATGGGTTACCATAATTGGCCTTCATGTCACTTTTTCTCTTTTTCCATCTCCAAACCTCTTCTGTTCACAGCTGATCGGAGGATATTGCGTGTCCTTTTTTGCAATTTGATGATTTTTCTAAAATCACATCTGTTTTTGCTTTTCAAACTCCGAGAGGTATCAGTTTAATATGTTGCAGGCTCATTTATTGATAAAAAATAATTTATTATAAATAATATTGATGATAATAAATAATATAATAATATTGGGCTTGTTTTGGGCTTGTTTTTGAAGCTGCGGTTGCTTATATGTCTCGCGAGAGTTAGATCAGCTCCCTGGTTCAGAAGTCAGGGCACTGGTTAGGACATAAGTCAGTGAGCTGACTCCCTGATCAGTGCCCTGACTACTGAACTAGGGAGCTGATTGAGACGCACCCGAAGTATCAGCAGCAGTGATGGCGGCAGATAGCGGGTTTTCTTGCAGCTTAAGTTGTTGTATCTAATTCAAATTAAGCATTTCTAGTTGATTAGTAGAGTTAAATAAGTGGTGATCTGGCGCTGGAATGTGTTTGTGAAATCATGCAGAGTGCTCGTGGCCGCTGTTTTCAGTATCAGTGGCTCGTGCAGACGAGAGCTTCAATCGATTGCTGTTGCGGAGACTATTCGTTCTGTTGAAATCACAAAACGAAATGCACTCATTGTGATGTGTCCCTGTTCTTGATGTACAATCACTGATTAACATCTTTGGTTTTAATGAGAAAATAAATAAATATACCCAGCGGATCTATGTATTTATTCACTAACATAAAGAATCTCTGCACTACAAAATATTGTGTTATATAGCAGATGTAAGGATTAAACTATCATCTTCTCCTATCGCAGATTTATTTATTTATTTATTGACCTTGGCGCTTGATTAATCACAGCACTTGCGGTCCGCTTAGAATTGACGCGTTGTTACATTTTTGGAGAGATGCGCGTCAGGGTACGTCATAGGGTACACGCGCATCACACAGCCTACGGTGTAGCTACGGCGTACACTCGATGCAGAAGTATAAATTGGCCTTTAGCGATTGGTTATGGCAGATCCAGAGTGGCTCTGGGCAGATCCAATAGTTTTAAACTTCAACAGAGTACCCGCCTTCAAGGAAGTTAACGCTTGTCAATGGAGAGTGGCCTGTACGAAGAAATGTACAAGAGTCCAGGACCAGGCTAGGTCATTTGCCAGCGCTGACAACTTAAAGCTGTTATTGGTGTTTGCAGCACAATATAAGATTCCATTTATTTAAAAGAATAATGAATTATAACATTTAATTGAATAAGTTGTTCGAGAGCGAGAGAGAGATTCTTACCCGTGTGTTCAGACAGAGCCTCTCTCTCCATAACAACAAAGCTGTGAGTTTAATTGCTTAAAAATAGCTATGTAACCCACTCGTTGCTGAGAAAACTACTGTAGCGATTCAGTAGCAAATCAAATTTATAACTAAAAGTCGCAGGGCAGTGTTGATAACACGTTTCTGTGCTCCTGAATGTTTCTGTGTGTGTGCTGCAGCATGATCTCCGCTCTCTGTGTGTGTGTGCTAGTGTTGTCAAAAATATCGATATTTCGATATGTATCGATACCGAAATATCTGAAACGATACGATACTCCTTTTCAACAGTATCGATACCAGCCGCACTCTCCTCTCCTCTCCGACCGACAGTGAGTTGACACGCACCTGCCTCCTCTCATGCAGTCCGGTTAACCCTCTGAACACGGCGAACGCGTGTTCTGATGGATTTTTCCTCATGACTGCGTACGGTTAAGTTTTTGGTGTGACCGCTCACAATTTCGCGCGGGATTGCACATAACGTTAATTCTACTAACGTTACTTCCCGCAGATTTCGCGCTCGC
The DNA here is from genome assembly GCF_949357685.1 of Gobio gobio. NCBI lineage: Eukaryota > Metazoa > Chordata > Actinopteri > Cypriniformes > Gobionidae > Gobio > Gobio gobio. Next base: position 38,977,378 of record NC_137113.1, read on the forward strand.
ATCTGAAGCACACACACATACCATAATAAAGCCGCCTCTGACATACAAGTGCAAAAATGAGCTCCTTTTTCCAGCTTATTAATAGTCAAATACACTCAATGCTCCCCAAAAAATGTCTCAATGCCAATATTGGTGAGTATTAACGTAAACACAGTCGTAACTAGTTCAGGAAGAATGTGTTACAGGAATCCATGCGTGCGTCGGGGCTTAAAGGGACTGCAGTTATTTGTTATTCAAACTACAAAAAGACAAACGATCACTTGCTGCTCTTGACTGATTAACTTGTGTAACTTTAATTAATTAATTTGTATTTATTTTTTTACAATGAAGATTATCCAATGTTATCTTAATTGATTACTTTGTTTTTTCATATTCAGTGTCTTACCTTAGTGAATACTGTTAAAATAAAGCAGTGTATTTCATTTGTATCTTTATTCTATTGTATTTATTTGTAATTTGTTTATTTGTTCTTATTTTATTACTGTTTACTCATCTTTCAATACTCATCTTTAAATTCAATTTGAATCAAGCTTCCTTGTGCTGTATGTAAGCTATTGCAACACAATTAGTTAGCAAATATTTGTGAGATAATTGTAATGGTAATTGATCAACGTTTATATATGTGAAAAAGCTTTATCATATAAAGTTATCTCTCAGAAGAATTTTTTTATTTCCTTGACTTTCAATAGCATTTTTTCAATAGCATGTATTGAAAATGGTATCGAATATCGATACTTTTTTAGGTATCGCTTCGAAGTTAGAAATTCCAGTATCGTGACAACACTAGTGTGTGCTTCAATGAAAACAGCGCAATAATATAGAACAGTGATTAAACTGACTTGGAACTACCTTTGCATTTTATTGCACACCTTCCAGCCAATCAGAAACGAGTATTCAGCCAGACCATGGTATAAATACTGTACATGCATATATTAAGAAATAGAAGCATAATGAAAAGTGAGTAGTATACACTTTTTCTTAACTTTCTTATTCTTATAAACGTTTTATGAATTTGGCCCTAGGAGACTTCTATAACTCATAATCTTTGAAATTGTTATGGTAATGGCTGACATGAATGACAACGAAGCAACTTTAACTGCTACCTACTTAGTGACATTCTACTGTAACCATAGGGGAGGGTAGCTGAATTTCCGTAAATGCTATGTTTTATGGTTATGTGGCTGTGGCATTTTATTTTTTTATCTGTACATCATTAAATGCCAAAAGCAACCCTTCTTTTTTACACGACATGTCCTCATTATTGTTGTGATTAGTGATTTATTGCGTTCTTTGGCTATGGCTGTTAACAGTTTACTTCCGATCGCTGTTGCCGCTTTTAATTTTGTTTAGTCTCACGTAGCCAAACCTTCAGAGTTCAGAACGGCAGACAGTGGGCGTGACGTCTGAGGCTGCGACTAACTTTTGTTTGACCTTGCGGATTATGCCATCATTTTTCTACCTATTTGAGGGGCTCAGCTGTTCTCTTGAGACAGAGTAGGACATTCTGACCTCATGCAAGCAGAAACTGTGCTAACAGCTTGAAATGCAGCATGCCTACCCGTCAGTTTAATGCATGAAATCCCTTTTTTTAAAGCTGTCAAGAATCAAAGGACCTTAAGCAACAGTAATTAGGCAAAAACCTTAATGATGCATGGCTTAAAATGCTCCTGCAGATTTTTTCCACTGTACTGTTCCTCATCCTGCTAGAATGGCAGATTTTTTCGGTGCCTTTAGACCAAAGCTAAAGCATCATCAGGATGATGACAAGCAGTAAATATGTGGACACATCCGTTTTCACAGTGCTGTTTTGATGTCTGATGGGGCCACTGAATCATAAATAACTCTTGTGTGATATGCTTGCTTCTCTGCTGTGAGGCTTTCTGGTGTGTCAGTGTTTTAGGATATTTATGGGAACGTCACGTTTACAGAAGAATATTAGGCAAAGTAGATCTCGGTGTAAATGCTTATTTTCATATCATATGACTTTGTTTTCAGCTCCATTTGCTTCATAAGTGGTTGAAAAAGTACAATAAATTTGGTTTGTCACTTTGGCACCACTTTGATTTGACTTAAAGCTGAAATGTGCCATTTTGGCACTACCAGCGTAACAGAATTGCAAAAATTATTATTTTCTTAAACCAGGGTTCCCATGGGCCCTTAAATGATTAAATTCAGTTAAAAAAAATTAAGGTCATAAAAGTCTTAAATATATTAAATGGTATAACAAAAGTCTTAATCACCATTTTTTTTAGGTCTTAAATTTGGTGATTGAAAAATATTCAAACAGCAGGGATCGACCTTCGGACATTCACTGTCATTCACTTGTCAAGTGAATCTGTCATTCACTTGTCCGAGTAAAAAATGTGCTTGTCCGGAATTTTTTTTTGTTGTAAATATAGTTTATTCTTTGTGATATTTGTACCTTTTATAAAGAGCATTTTCCCCATAATCTTATTAAATACAGGCTATGCTTCAGCTTTCCTTTTATATTCTTTAATTTGATCAATAAATGAAATTAGAAGACACTATAGGGCTGTTACCAATCAAATTAAATAATATACACTGAAAAATTACTTTGACTGCATTAAATAATGTTATGAGATTGTTTTAAATATTTCTTGAATATACAAATAAGAAATGTTGGAAAAAATGTTGAACCATCGACTGTTTAAACATGAATCTAAACTGCCAGTAGGTCTTAATGAGTGAATCAGTGAGTCGATTCGTTCAAACGGCTGATTCGTTCAGGAATGAATCTTTGATTCAACCGATTCATTCAAAACGCTGAATCATTCAGTAACACACTATGGTAACATACTGTTGCTGTGAGATGCTTTATGGTTCTGCTGTGATCTTTGTTTGGAATTACTTTCGCTGCTGAAACAGAAAGCAGACACTCAATATTGCGTGTAAAATGTAAGTGACTTAATGTTAATTGTTCATGGAACTGTCATAAAGTCACGTTTTCAATCGTGATGGTATTCAGGAAAACAGCACTCTTGGTAATGTGACGTTGCAACTGTATCATATGTTATAAATATAAATAAACTCCACATTTCTAAATTTTTACAGCAGTGTGTTAACTGAGTTTCTCTGTGTGAGCAGCGCACATTTGTTTAGATTTTTCTAAACGAGCGTTAACAGCACAACCTTGTTACCATCAGTTCATTATACATTATATATTATTATCCACTGTCAATCGCCACTTACACTAATGAATGCAGAATCATTTTTGCATTTTGGGGAATTTTTTGTTATTGACGTTTTAATCAGCTTGTCCAGTCGGGCAAGTAAAATTGTCTTTCACTTGGCCCTTCAAAGAATCCACTTGTCCCGAACAAGTGGACAAGCGTTAATGTTGAGCCCTGAACAGGAATACTGTGATTATTAAATGTGAAAAGGATAGACGTGGCACTGCTTCACATTATACAGGCTTACTGTTTCAGAGCAGTTCGCAATGAGTGAATACTGTGTATTTATACTGAGCAATTGCTTATATGATCTACTTTGGATGAATTATGACAATCTTCACTTAATGGTGTTTATATTGTAATATGATATAGATTTATTGCAAGAGTGCATATTTTATACTCCCTCATCTCCCTTCTGAATGAGCAGCTGGAAGTAGTAAAGCATGTACGCTAAAAATGCTGGGTAGTTTCAACACAGGTTTGGGTCAAATATGGACATATCCAACCGTTGGGTTTAAAATTTGTATTAAAACATTTAAACCAACGATTGGGTTTGTCCATATTTGACCCAAACATGTATTGAAACAAACCAGCATTTAGAGTGTAGATATTTCAAAATAAGAGTCCCCGTGTATTTTGGGCTTGTTTATAATTAAAGGTCCCACATTATGCATACAAAGGTTTTTTCTGGATATTAGTATTTTGGTACCAATAAACGATATCTAGGAAAACTCTTGTAGCTTCTCTCTCGGCCACCCGGTCACTGGGAGGAAAGACTAAGAACTTCATTTAACACATTTAGGGCCAGATTTACTAACAGCTTGTGCTAGCCCAAACCCTCTTTTGGTGTTAAAAACTACTGTCAGGATTTACTAAAGACACGCAGTGAAAAACTAGCGCTGAAACACACATTTATTTTTGCAGTTGACTTATAGAATATGCTTTTGTAGGAGCTTCCCTTTGAGACGCAACATTTATGGGAGGAGAGTATTTAAATTAATCATGCAAAGTGATTTACTAATGTTTGCGCTCGTCAATTTACCACCCCCAAAAAAAGCATGTCTTAAGCCATCTTCCATTGGTTGCAATTTTAGATTTTTTAAAACATTGAAAATATTATACTCTTGACCACAAATCAATGTTTTCATTTAAGTGGGTTGTATATTTTACAGTGTACATTGGTCTGAGGAGATTTTAGCTGTGAATAATTCTCTAGAACATGTAAAACCCATTTGACAGCTTACTGAATAGTGGACTTGACAGAAACAGTCCTGTGTTGTTCGAGACTCTGAGATATTAGCTGTTAAAGCAGCCCTGGCTTGATCTACTGTGCTGCCCCACTATGAGGCCCAGAGCGAGTACAGGAAGAGCTCATGTCAGCGGTAGGACTGCAGGAGCATATGGTCCTCACAGCAGGGCCGTCTCATCAACCTGACACTGCTTCAGAACCTTAGAACATGACCTGCCCAAACTAAAGCTCTCTAAACTCTGCTGAAAGACTGGTTGTGGGTGAAATATGTTATCTGCTATGGCAGAGAGAAAAATGGCATGCACACTTAGAAAGCATATCTACATAGGTGAGTCCCTTGTGAAAAAGAAGTACACTTTTGCATACTCACCAAAAAGATTCACATAAGATTGCAGCAATAGCAAACAAGAACGATCCAACGATCCCATCAATTCCTGACAGGCAAAATCAAGTCCCGCCCTACATTTTTTTCTTGTTCGAGAAACTGTTCACTCGGATATACTCTATATAGCCAAACGTTTTGGGACGCTTGCTTTTACATGCACATGAACTTTAATGACATCTCATTCTTAATCCGTAGGGTTTAATATGGATCTGGCCCACCTTTGCAGCTAAAACAGCTTCAACTCTTCTGGGAAGGCTTTCCGCAAGGTTTAGGAGTGTGTTTATGGGAATTTTTGACCATTCTTCTAGAAGCGCATTTGTGAGGTCAGGCACTGATGTTGGACGAGAAGGCCTGGCTCGCATTCTCTGCTCTAATTCAGTCCAAAGGTGTTCTATAGGGTTGAGGTCAGGATTCTGTGCAGGCCAGTCAAGTTCCCCCACACCAAACTCCCTCATCCATGTCTTTATGGACCTTGCTTTGTGCGCTGGTGTGCAGTCATGTTGGAACAGGAAAGGGCCATCCACAAACTGTTCCCACAAAGTTGGGAGCATGAAATTTTCCAAAATGTCTTGGTATGCTGAAGCATTAAGAGTTCCTCTCACTGGAACTAAGGGGCCAAGCCCAACCCCTGAAAAACAACCCCACACCATAATCCCCCCTCCACCAAACTTTACACATGGCACAATGCAGTCAGTCAAGTACCGTTCTCCTGGCAACCACCAAACCCATACACGTCCATCGGATTGCCAGACAGAGAAGTGTGATTCGTCACTCCAGAGAACACATCTCACCTGCTCTAGAGTCCAATGTTGGCGTGCTTTACACCACTGCATCTGAAGCTTTGGTGCATTGCACTTGGTGATGTAAGGCTTGGATGCAGCTGCTCGGCCATGGAAACCCCTTCCATGAAGCTCTCTACGCACTGTTCTGGAGTTAATCTGAAGGCCACATGAAGTTTGGAGGTCTGTAGCTATTGACTTTGCAGAAAGTTGGCAACTTCTGTGCACGGTGTGCCTCAGCATGCGCTGACCCCGCTCTGTGATTTTACGTGGCCTACCACTTTTTGGCTGAGCTGCTGTTGTTCCCAATTGCTTCCAATTTTTTATAGTACCACTAACAGTTGACCATAGTGAGGAAATTTCACAAATGGACTTGCAACCTATCACGGCAACCTATCACGGTAGGTTATATCCAAAACTGCAGTATCTATCAAGGAAGGAACAGTGGTGAACCGGCGACAGGGTCATGGGCGGCCAAGGCTCATTGATGCACTTGGGGAGCGAAGGCTGGCCCGTGTGGTCCGATCAAACAGACGAGCTACTGTAGCTCAAATTGCTAAATAAGTTAACGCTGGTTCTAATAGAAAGGTGTCAGAATACACAGAGCATCACAGTTTGTTGCGTAAGGGGCTGCATAGCCGAAGACCAGTCAGGGTGACAGTGGGCATGTGAGCATCAGAACTGGACCATGGAGCAATGGAAGAAGGTGGCCTGGTCTGATGAATCACGTTTTCATTTACCTCACTTGGATGACCAGGTGCGTGTGCATTGCTTACCAGGGGAACACATGGCACCAGGATGCCCTATGGGAAGAAGCAAACCAGCGGAGGCAGTGTGATGCTTTGGGAAATGTTCTGCTGGGAAACCTTGGGTCCTGTCATCCATGTGGATGTTAAATGGTAAATGGACTGCATTTATATAGCGCTTTTAACAGACCAACGGCCATCCAAAGCGCTTTACATTTTGCCTCACATTCACCCATTCACACACGCATTCATACACCGACGGCGGTGTCAGCCATGCAAGGCGCCATCCAGCTCGTCGCGAGCAGCTGGGGTTAGGTGTCTTGCTCATGGACACCTCGACACTTGGTCAGGTGGAACCGGGGATCGAACCACCAACCTTCCGGTTTGTAGACAACCTACATGAACCACTGAGCCACTGCCGCCCACAACGATGTTACTTCTACACGTACCACCTACCTAAGCATTGTTGCAGACCATGTACTCAGTATTCCCAGGTGGCTGTGGCCTCTTCCAGCAGGATAATGTGCCCTGCCACAAAGCAAAAATGGTTCAGGAAGGGTTTGAGGAGCACAAGTTTGAGGTGTTGAATTGGCCTCCAAATTCCCCAGATCTCAATCCAATCAAGCATCTGTGGGATGTGCCGAACAAACAAGTCTGATCGATGGAGGCCCCACCTCGCAACTTACAGGACTTAAAGGATCTGCTGCTAACATCTTGGTGCCAGATACCACAGCAGACCTTCAGGGGTCTAGTGGAGTCCATGCCTCGACGGGTCAGGGCTGTTTTGGCAGCAAAAAGGGGACCAACACAATATGTTGTGTATGTTTGACCTTGTGTATGTCATGTAAGTATGTCACAATAGGGAAGAAAAGACTACAGCAACTTCCGTCTCATGCCGACTTTAAAAGAATATGAAAGTAATGTTTTAGAGACATGTTATATACAATCACATGATTCAATTAGAGTTCTTTTTTGACCCACTTCAGTGGGACTTTGGTACTTATTTATATGTAACTAGCTCCTGAGCAATGCAGTAAGCTGCTTATAATACTGATGGACCTTATATATGGATGGTGTGATATGCGTCATATTCTGACGTGAATCAGCTGAGAGTCAGCTGATGCTACACTTGACTGACGTGACCTGCCAGAACTAATGCTACGCTTGATTAAATCATAATAATTTAAGATGTACTTTAAACTAAAACTTTTATCTTGGCATTATTACATAGAGCACTTTAGAAAAGTATACTTAAGAAATGAAAGTCTACTCTCTTTAAGTACACTTAGTGGCCTTTTATTTCAGTAATATATTATCTGCAAAAAATTAATATATACTTTTAAGATTTGAAGTGCCCTACAATTGACATGATAAATGTAGAAAAGTGTTTTTGCAGGCAACAGTGTTGCGTTTTATAGACATCCTGTGAAACGCTGACGTATTGTGAAATGAATGAAGAAGGAATAAAATCACAATGTCATCAGCACTGACAGGTTTTCTTAACACAAAGATCATACTCCACTGGTTTATTTTGGGCCTTGTTTGGCATTTGGTTAGTATTGGGTAACATAGAACCTCTTTAAATGGTCACTTTTGCTCTAATTGTGTCTTTGTTCAAGGTTAAACTTGGTGTGTATTTCTGCCGACTGATATTTCATATGCTTTATAATGGCATTGTGCTTAACCATTGGTTTTTATATTGCTCTCTCTTTCTCTCTCACTCTCTTTTGTTTTCATTACTGACCAGGCTATATCTAACAGCAATGTGTTATCTAGCTTTGTATTTAATAATGTGACGAAAAGGCTCTGAAACAGTTTTCCTTTTGACTTGCCAGCTCCAGAACAAGTTGTATTGCCTGACCTAATTTATTTGACTAACCCCTGTGGTTTGTTTTTTTATTGACAATCTTTCATTTGAAAGCCACGTTTCTAGCATACATATGCTCTCAATGCAAAATGCTGAACAGTTCGTTCATGCGTTCATGACCTCAAGGCTAGATTATTGTAATGCTTTACTGGGTGGTTGCCCTGCATGCTTAATAAACAAACTCCAGCTGGTCCAAAACACAGCAGCTAGAGTTCTTTGACCATATTGGATAAATGGCAAAGAATGGCATCTACGCTAATGTTAGTCTCTCTGTTTATCCCGAGGTTTATTGAAGTCAGCCGGATCCGAGCTGTATCCTATCAGATGGTGGACATGCGCCTAGATACACTAAGTATAATAATAACATAATTAATCCGTGCGATTTGCTGAACCAACTTTCTTTATGACAGTACTGTACTATGCTAGCTGTTCAACCTAAAATGATCATTTACTCACCCCTGTTGTTTCGAATCTGTTTGATTTCCTTTCCTTTGGATACAAAAAAAAATATGATTTTTAAAGGCTACTAGTTGCATTAAAGCTTCAAAGAGGACACAAAAGCACCACATTTTGTACAGTATTTTCCGTTATGGCTCTTATGATGAAATGTCCATTTCATTTATCAGTCCTCATCATAACAGGCTGATCTGTTTTTAGAGAGCATCAGAGACATATTGCTCAGTATTTACTAATCTGTTTCTGTTTCTAATCTGAGTCATCAGGTGAATGAAAATGGGCCACAGACAGCATGGAAAAAACACCCAGTATGCAAAAAAATTTAATGCAATTAACCATATCATTGCCATTTGTGCATGGTTAGAAGTTTTAAAAGTGAAAGGAAAACATTCCCTACATCTTTTGTTGTTAACATCCAATAAATCTCTGCCATATTTGGCACAAATCCATCATGAATCAAATCCATCATTATGAATATGGCTTATATTTATACATTTAGGATGCATTTGGTAGACGCTTTTATCCAAAGCAACTTACAGTGCATTCAAAGTATGCATTTCTTTTTCACCAGTTCATGCATTTCCTGGGAATCAAACTCATTTACATAATTTACACAGCCTATGTCATGTTAATTACAGTATTCCACATATTGTTGGCCATGTACAGCTCATAGTGTGTTATAGCATTTTGTACGATAAACAATTTTGGTTCACTGCTTTCAACAAAACATGCAAATAATACACAAAACAGCCAGGATTATCCAAACCTCATCTCAGATGAGAGTCTACAGATGAAGAGACATAGTTGATAATCAGTCATTATCCATGAGTGAACAATGAGCTTGTCTAAGGAGCATGTAGAGCGAGAGTGAACAATCACATGACTGAATCTCTTAATAGAGCAGCAATGTGACATGTCTTAACACTTAACACTAGACAGATAAGTTGTGAACAGAACACACGCACAGCGTGAAACTGTGATGTCAGTGATATAACACCACAAAGAAGAGATGTGATCTGAGAAAAGCAAGCCTGGCATGGTGTTTCTTTTGGTGTGATGTTTGTGCATGAGGTGATGGAAAAACATACAAAGTTGGCGCTGAAGGGCATGGTCTCGAGCTTTTATTAGAAGTTTAAAAATTGTAGTTGGAATTTTGTGGCTTTTGGTCTATGTCTATTTTGGTTTAATGTAGTGACAACAAATCCCATTATATAATTTTGGAAACAACATGTTTTTCCTAATGGGGTTTTATACATGGATGTATTGCTACCTTTGTATTTCTGACCAAAGAGTCCTCAAGTTTCTATAAATACTTATTGATTCCTTCTGATATTACATCAGTCAGGAAGTAGTCCATATTTGACCTATTGAACATATTTCTGGCCAAAGAGTTCTTAAAGGGTAACTAACTAGGGCTGTAACGATTTGACCAAAAATAAAAACCTCGATTAATTGAACATTTTACCTCGATTACGATTAATTAACGATTATTTCGCTTTTTTTTTTTGCTTTCCGTTTTTTGTCCTCATAAGATTTTTGGGTAAGTTCCTGATAAGGTTTTTACTGTAAATATTTTCTACTATTAAAGGTGGATTTTTTTTTTCTAATGAAAGTGCATTTCTTTGTGATTTTAAAATACTTGAAGGAAATACGGTTCACTTTCTGCAGTTATTGTCAATGGGGCAGATTTCAGCTTGTTGTACATAAGATACAGATAAATTAGTAGGCATAGGCCTACATTATATTTTTTTGAATGCATTAATGAGAGGGTGATAGTGTGTGAGAATTACTCATACCGTGTCTGTTCATTATGAAGCTGTGGTTTGTACTTACTTCAAAGGTATTAATATGCCTATACCGGTTGAGTTTCTAAGCTACTTTAGTGACTTTACTTTAGTCACAGGACAGCGTTGACACTGCATTTCTGCGCTACTCTCTGCGCGCGATCTTCACGTGATGTGCGAGGTTCTGTCTGAGTGTTTGATTGTCACAATATATCAGGGATTAGTTCAACATAATACACATCTGATGGTCTAAAATCACTTTAATGTTCAAACTGGCAGGCCTTAAAACAAATGACAAAGCTTTGTGAGGATGGAGGTGAAAGAGGTCTGCCTTCAGGGCGTGCGCGCGTTGTCAGAGACGCGACACGGCTCGGCTCTGTGTCACAGAAAAACGCTGAGCACTGAACGGATACATTTTCCGTATTGTTGTTTTTGAATAGTCCAATCGCTTTAAATGTTCTTTAAACGCATTTACTTTACAAACTATATGAGGACGAAAGTGAAAGCGATCTATCTTCGGGGCTTGCGCGCGCCGCCTCTCTCTCTCTGTGTGTGTGTATGTGTGTGTGTGTGTCGCAGCGCGTAAGCTATAATAAGAACGGCAATTAACTTACCCGTATAAACTGTGTAAAACATGCAGTTACTATAGTGATTCTGGGCATCTACAAAAAAAAAATTAAGCGCTCCTGCATCTCTCGGTGTGCCTGCAAACTGCACTTGATGTGATTGACAGGGCGGAGTCACGTGACTTAAACCGAAATAACCGATTTGGGAAAAATACGTCGGTAGAGGTTCTGAATTTCGGTTTCGATTATTTTTCGATTAATCGTACAGCCCTATAACTAACTATACATTATTTTAGATTTCTTCTGATGTTACATAAGCCATACAGTAGTCCATAGTTCTGGCCAAAGAGTCCTCGATTTTGAAATTTCTATACATACTCATAGACTCCTTTTGATGTTACATCAGCAAGACAATAGTCCATATTTTTTCATTTTTATTTTTGAAAATGACCGATCATTTCGCTAGATAAGACCCTATTCCTCATCTGGGATCACGCAAAGCCTCTGAAGCCTATCAAATCACTTTGAAACTGCATTGATTTGGACCTTCAGCATTTTGGTTGCAATTGAAAACCATTATATGATGAAAAATCCTGGAATGTTTTCTTCCGAAAACTTCTGAAAATGTATTTTCGACTGAAGAAAGAAAGACATGAACATCTTGGATGAGATGGGGGTTAGTAACAGTATCAGGAAATTTTCATTTCGGGGTGAACTAATCCTTTAAAGGAATCATTCGCCCAAAAATGAAAATTATGTCATTAATTATTCACCCTCATGACGTTCCAAACCCGTGAGACTTTCGTCCATCTTCAGAACACAAATGGAGAGCTTTTTGATGAAATCTGAGAGCTTTCTGTTCCTCTGTTGACAGCTATGCAACTACCACTTTGACGCTTCAAAAAGTTTATAAAGATATCGTAAAACGAATCCAAATGAATTAAGCGGTTTACTCCAATTTTCTGAAGAAACATGATGGCTTTATATGATGAACAGATTGATTGTAGACTTTTATTTACACATTCATCTACTTACACATCAGTTGTGGTAAACGGAAGCTCAAGTACAATCGCTTGACGTGCGAGAACCAATGAGGTTAATTCTCGTGTTGTGCAGCACATTTGAACTTCCGCAACAATCAATAAGGTTTGTTTTCGCACGTCAAGCAGGTTTGGTTGAGCTTCTGTTTATGTTCGCTGATCAGTGTTAATATGTGAATAAAAGCCTACATTAAATCTGTTCATCACACAAAGAGGTAGTGTCACTTCAGAAAATCTGGACTAATCTGCTCGATTAACATGGATTAGTTGATTTCTTTATAAACTTTTTTGAAACATCACAATTGGTACATGTGTAGCTGTCAATGGAGGGACAGAAAGCTCTCAGATTTCATCAAAAAGATCTTCATTTGTGCTCCGAAGATGAACGAAAGTCTTACGGGTTTGGAAGGACATGAGGGTGAGTAATTAATGACAGAATTTTCATTTTTGGGTGAACTATCCCTTTAATTTTTCAGCATACCAAGACATATTGTACAATTCTATGCTTCCAACTTTGTGGGAACAGTTTGGGGAAGGCCCTTTTCTATTCCAGCATGACTGCGTCCCAGTGCACTAAGCAAAGTCATAAAGACATGGTTGGATGAGTTTGGTGTGGAGGAACTTTACTGGCCTGCACAGATTCCTGACCTCAACCCCATCGAACCTTTGGGATGAACTAAAACGGAGATTGTGAGCCAGGCCGACATCAGTGCCTGACCTCACAAATGTTTTCCTGGATAAAAAGGCAAACATTCCCACAGAAAACACTCAAATCTTGTGGAAGGCCTTCCCAGAAGAATGGAAGCTGTTATAGCTGCAGAGGGGGACCAACTCCATATTACTACTATCTATGTATTTAGAAAGCAATGTCAAAGTCCTTGTCGGTTTAATGGTCAGATGTCCCAATACCTTTGTCCATATAGTGTATTTATTTAGATATAATCCAGAAGAGTTTACACTCAGCTGACACTCTTTGCCCCAAATGCCACTTATTTAAACAGCATGATTGTTTCTAGGAGCTTGTTCAGCTGAGAATAGGTTAATAATCATGAATAAGCTCCATTATTTATCTACATCTGCTTTGTTGTCGTTTTGCTGTGCTATGTGCACAGTGGACACAATTAGCAAATTGATGGCCATGTTAAATAGTTTCTTTCACTAGCAGGCGGGCTTGGCAGATGGTGGCCCCTGTTCTGGAGCCAGTCCCCCCATACACAGCTGGCCAAAGCTGTATATTCAGACAGGGGTAGTGAGTTGGCACTGTCAGGCTCCTGTAGGCCTCACACAAAGGACTACCCATCTGAGGCCTGCCCCGAGGGGGAAGAAACGCCCCCCTTTAATGCATGCTTATCAAGGATCCCGCAGCACAGGGGCGGCTCGTGCATTTTTTATCTTTTCACAAATGGATGGCTGTCCTTAGAGTATTCTGTGGTTCAGAAGCAAACGTTTGCTTTGAGTGCATCTGCAGTTTACAACGATTAAATAATGGCAATATGGGCTCATTCCTACTGAATCCTAGTAAAGGAGGAACTTGTCATATTGGCACCGAACATTAACAAGAAGGTCATAAATTGGTTTGAACACTAAAAGTGAAAATGGTGCTTCTCAGGAAAATGGTGCTATTTGTTTCACAATGACTGAATTAACAGGATACTGACTTTATTTATTTGTTTGATAGATTCACCTCTGTTTAGTGTTTAATGCATTTTTTTATGTTTGTTTGCTAATTCGCATATCCGCATTCATTTGCGTTACATTTGAATGGGTTGCATAGGAGAAAAAGACTAATTCCACCAAATGTTTTGCTTTAAATAAGAATTAAACAGTATTCTTTTACTGTCTGTATTTTTTTTCTTAAAATGCTTTATGTTTTGGCACAAACCAAAAGATAAATATAAATATTACATTTTCTATAAATCTATAGAAAAAAATATCCTTACATAAAATGACTAGTACCTTTCCTGTTAAATTTATGGACATTTCCTTCAACCCTAAATTGCAATGCAATGCTTGATTCAAAATATGGGTAAAACATCTATGAAAACTCGATACATAAATGAACATGTTATATTGGTCTTTATGTTTTATGGACTTTTCTTGCTGTCGTAATCGTAAATAATATTTGCTAGCTAAGGGTGTTTTTTTTTGCTGATCTTCAACCCTCTAACATTCAACCCTAAAACATTTTTAATATAACATGTTTGGCATAAAATATGTTAAAAAGTCATTTTTTCATTAGTTATTAGGGGCCAAGCATCGAGTGGAGCGATGGCACCTATTGTATCCGTTAAGTTTTCTTCTTCTTCTTCTTCCACCATGGGAGTCAATGGCAGCCCATGGAACCGTATGGTAAAAAGTTGTGAAATTTGGCAGTCCAAACATTCATCACAGCTAATTTGGAGTCTCTAACTCAATCCCAATTTTTTTATTATTATTAAAATGATTCCTTGGCTCAAGCCATTCTGTTGCGGTCATTTTACGTCATGACAATTTTCCTGCTAAATTTTCCCGCCAAAAAACGACTTTTTTGAACTCCTCCTAGACGGTTTGTCCAATTTTCATGATAATTTAACCAGATCATCTTCAGACCATGCTGCCAAAAAGTTATCAAAATCTTTCTGATAAACCCAACCCTTCTCGGATAACAAGCAAAAGAATTTGTTGAAGAGTGCGCCAAATTGGACGCAAGGCTACATTTCCGCAATGCTTTAGTGTATTCAGACCAAACTTGGTACATGTCACCCCAAGCATGACCTGAGGCAATTTGCAACATTTCGACACAGCGCCACCTACTGGTCCAAAAATACGAAAAATTGCTATTTTTGCTTAAAACTTCTGAACATCATGCTGAGTCAAATGATACCTAATTTTCCCATTATGACTTTTGTGGGTGTCGGCCATTTTGAATTTTGCCCTGAAATGCTGTATTTTACAAACGCATTAATGTATCGTTACGAAACTCGGTATGTGTCATCGGGATCATGTCCTGAAAGTAGTCAAAAAGTTTCGAGATAGTTATAATAATTTCCAAAAATGATATTAATTCTTATTGTTGCCATTTTTCTGAAGCTCCCAGCCAAGCTTGCGTGTGCTTGGCCCCGATAATTGCTGCTTGCAGCTATATTTATATTACTTTCCATTACAATGTTTGATTTATTAAAATACATGTTGAAAATGAGTGAAAACACCAGAGATTACTAGGGAATCTGAAATGATATGTAGCCTATATAAATGCAAAAATCTTACTGCGATGGGGCTGAAATAATGTAGTGCTTTAAGGTTTGGCTTAGGGTTATAAACGGTACTTTGCAAGGCTAAAAACCACATATTTAAGATAATGGGTAATAGTTTATTAATCAGACATCGAAAACCCCATATTTGTTGACCACTGATCTGTATAATGATGGGAATCATTCCCTTCTTGTAGTCCTTTGCATCTATTGCGGTTATGAGCCTGGGAGATGAAAAACATGATTTCTGCAGTATATCTTTTCCAATTAAATTATTTGAAAAAGTCCCAAATTTTTTCCTTAGACAACCTAAAGTTGGAATAAGTTTACATCATAACTTCCTCTAATCGCTGACACAGATGTCCATTATTATGCCAACACAAATCGAGAGGGGAGGTGTTGGAGCGTTTATATGGCACGCTGAGCCGCATAAAACTCAGGGGACAGATGGGTCGGAACAGAACGTACCCAATGTGACTCAGTCATGTTCATCATATTCTTGTCATGCTCCTTCTTGGCCCACATCTGTGCACGTTTTCGTCCAACATCCATTAACCAATCAGATTCGATTCTGTGATTCTGTCCACGTGCTTTAACATATCTAGTATCCAAATGATATCTATTCTGTTGAAAAGCATTGCGAAGGAGCATAAAGTATTTATGGCACACTTGAAAAGCTTGGCACTCTCCATAAGAACGATTATTTGATCAAGTCTTTTAATACAATAGAAGTGAAATCAATAGAGTCGTGTGTCCACACCCATTATATCACTCAAAGGACTGTGACAGCATCGATGCTACACTACGTGGACCGTGTCAATAAGAACGTTCTCTCTTTGTTTGTCTCTCTCTGTCTTGTGACAGCATGGCTGAAGGGACTTCGAGTTCCTCTGCAAAGTGCTGGTACAGAATACAAAACAGAGCTCTGAGGAAATTTCGCTCAGCTCACACAAAGCATGTTCTTTGCTTTAGCGCTGATGAGAGACTGATGTTAAACAAGTGCGTAGATTTGATATAATGGATATAATCACCTCTTGTGTCTTGCATTTGTACGTATTATTAGTAGTCAACCGATTACGGTTTTCTGAATTTAACGTCTTTTTCACTTGCTTTTAAATATAACTCAAACTTCACTAATCAGCATTTAAGCAGAAAATCCATTGACAAGAATGTCACTACGTCTGTCAGTTCTAGATATTGACTTGATGTCAAAATGATTTTAATTGTCTTGGCCCAAAAAAAATAAAAAAATCATTTGATTATGAAATACTAAATATTCTGATACAAAAGGGGGGAAAAAACATGCTCTTGTGCTTTAATATGACATGCTTTGTATTGTAATCTTCAGCTCTTCGTCTTATATATTACATTTACATTGACTGCTTTTCCAGAGCAGCACAAGGCAAGAGAGCCTTTTTTCTGGAAAATCAATGACTAGGTATGCCTAGAAACCCATGCACTGGGATACACCCAAGTAAACCCTGTCCATAACCATTAATTGTGAACTTACAGTAGTAGACATACGCACATATGACATAAATACAGCCCGGTGTCACCCAGATGAATCAGCATATTCAGAGTGTGGATCGACTAAACGTTTTGCTGTTTCATTACGATGTGAGTGAGTGAACTGCTCACTGGTCAGCCTCAGATGCATCTGCAATCCGGTATTGTTTC
Source organism: Gobio gobio (assembly GCF_949357685.1). Lineage (NCBI taxonomy): Eukaryota > Metazoa > Chordata > Actinopteri > Cypriniformes > Gobionidae > Gobio > Gobio gobio. The sequence goes on from NC_137113.1 coordinate 38,994,348, forward strand.
AGTATTGTGCGCGCGCAATGACAGTGTCCATGGTGCTGAACGTTACGCGAGCATCATACTGAAAGCATTCAAGTGCATGGGATATTAATGCTCAGAGAGAGAAAAAAGCATATTTCAATGACCCAAGGGAATAAAATAAATATCAAAATGCATGCGCCTTGGGAAATATGTGATGTATTCATTAAAACGTTTTTACAAAGAAACTCAGGACGTGTCTTGTAATTAAAATAATGCTTTCTTGTCTGGAAAGCTTAAATGCAATGCTGTCTTTAAAAAAAATGACAGAGCAACTAGGCAAGCTCACGCGCAAATGTAGGCTATATCAGTCTTATAATGCACGCGCCTAAAGAATAATCAAAACTGTCGGGTTTTTTTGTGCATTTCAGCACGTGAGGAGTTCTGTGATTGCATTTGCGTGCATTAATGGCATTTCCCTGTGAAAGCGCGAATGCAATGACACATCAAACCAGCTCCAGCCAAATGACAGGATAGCTGAGCAACATTTACGCGTCTCGGGTCTGTATCAGGATCTTTAAAAGCATGCGCCTTAAGTGCATTTGCATTTTGTATTTTGCATGTATTTAAATATTTCCCCGTCCAGAAACCTCACATGACACTGCTCCTCCACTCACTCCAGTTAACCTGTCTGAAAAAAATGGGGGAGAATTGAACAAAAGCAACACTTCTTACCTTCTCTCCCACAAAGCTGGATGGCGTCCAGACTGAGATTCTTTATCATGTCCTCACACGGGCTCGTGGGGCTGCTGACACTGTGTCCCACGCGTGGAACCTCCATCGTTGAGCTTCTAATGAACGCTACTCCGGCAGTGAGAGTGACTGCAGTGCCGCAGGACAGATCTTCACTCCGCGCTCTCTCTCTCTGTCTCCCACGGGTTTCCACAGTGTGCTGCTCATGAGGGCTACGTCAGCACATCGTCACTGCTCCCCTGCGACACCACAGTCAAGGGCAAAGAGCAGTGTGCCTCTCTCCAGTGACGTGTTCTACTGTAATTTAACTCTCATATTTATATTTATATGGTCACTCTTTATATCACAGTGCCACTGCACCTGTGCAAGTACTGTGAAATACTAATAAGTTATTATTATGCTATTATTTTGCGTAATTTAGCAGTTAAGTTGCATATTTTTGTTTTTGCAATTGAAAATAGTCCGAAAACAACTTAAACCATTGAGAAATGTAGTGCACTTAATTGTATGGAATGTGCACTTTGACAGTTTACTTCAATACAAAAATAATGTTAAAGAAATAAAAGGTCACCTAATAAGAATACACTTTCATGACTGTTTCTTAACACACTTAAAGGTGAACTATGTAACATTTTTGCAGAAATTTATCCAAAAACCACTAGGTCAGTGTTATATATTTTGTTCAGTTGAGTACTTAGAATATCCCAAATGTTTCCAACTATTTGTAAATAGTGAGAAATTGCGATTTTAACCAAGGAACCGGGACGTGTGGTGTGAGCTATGCGTTTGAGGGAGTCGCCTGTCGATTGCGTCAAATCTGCGTTACCCTCAGTTTCCGGTTTTATTTAGCAGAAACGCTGTACTCTCACTGCAGTGTGAACAAGTGTCATGGCAGCCGCCGAGCGAACGTCATAACTTCCTTTTCATCTTGTCACAGGCAGCTCGCTCACTCGTAACATTGTTTTCATGGGTGCTTGCACTTTTTAAATAACCATAACTTGCTCAATTTTCTACCGATTTTCAAACTGTTTGGTTTGTTATAAACGGCAGAGATGTAGTTATGACACTGCATACTAATGAAAAATTATTCATAATTTGTTCAAGCATCCATAATTATAGCCACGTTAATAACGTTCGTAAGAAACCAAACCATTTGAAAATCCATCAAGATTTCAGTGAGATAAGAGTATTTGTGTTCATGCAGATCATCAGGTACCACAGAGCCCTGCCTGTGACAAGATGGCCGCCGGTGATGACGTTAGAGACTCCGCCGTAAGACATCTAGCCTTTATTATAGATATCTATGCCGCCGGCGACTATGTCATAATAACAGTCCCGCTCTTCAATCGCTCCTGCGGCCTTGCTCAGCTTCACAACACTCGGTCCTGCTCTGCTTCATACTACAGTAATGTTAATAATCGCATCCATGAACATGATTTCTGCCTGAGTCCTATCCTGACTCTTTTCCACCGGTTGTGAGGTGAAGACCACATGTCCCAAGATTCTGCGCTCAAACGTGGCGTCATCAAACTACACCTTTGTTTTGAACAGGCGACCTCTAATGGACGGAAAAGTTACATAGTGTAGCTTTAAAGGTTCAGTGTGTAGTATTTATGTGGATATATTGACAGAAATGCAATATGATATACATAACTATGTTTTCAGTGTAGTAAAAAGAACTTACTTAATGTACCGTTATGTTTTTATTAGGCTTACCTTAGAATGAGCCATTTCTATCTACTCTGGCCCTGTCCCAAATGGCACACTTCATATGCACTTTCAGTCTTGTGGACTTACAATGGCTGCCGCGTGTCCGTTTGAACGCTGTAGGGTGTCCCATTTTTCACTTTAGGTCTCAGAAGGGTGCTCGCGAGCGCCCCCCTTCACGGTCGATATGCGCACTTTTGCCGAGCCCGCACTGATGGGAACTCTGCGTCAGACTTCTTCCCGAAAGTCCAAGCGGCGTTACGCCATGAAAGTGTGGACTCGTAGGAAGACCGCAAGGGTTTACCACGCGATTTGGGACAGGGCCATACACCGCGGGTCCCCTTACAGTGAAATCGCCATTTTGCGACGTCATGTTTCTACAGTAGCCCTAAACGGACAAACTTCTCTACAAATCGTTAGTCACTCTCTGCTCTCTCCGACGACGACATTTTTGTCCTGTGTCGACCCCCGTAGCTTCTCTATGTGCTCCGAAAGGGAGGGGTGAGCATTGGGGGGTGCAATTCACAACCTCTAAAAGGATGCCACAAAAAATTACACACAATACCTTTAAAGATGCTGTATGTAAGTTTTTCACTTTACTAAAGCATAAAAATACCATAATATGCTTGCAGATATGTAGGAACAACACGTTCTCACACCCAACTTGTCACATTATGGCCCTGTCCCAAATGGCACCCTAACCCTCGCGCTCTTTATACGAGTCTGCACGTAACGCCACTTTGACTGTCGGGAAGAAGTCCGCTGTGGAACCCGCACCAGTGCGGGCTCGGCAGAAGTGCGCATCGAAGGCACATAGCAACCGCAAAGGGGGCGCTCGTGAGCACTCTTCTGAGGCCTAAAATGACAAATGGGACACCCTACGGTCTCGTGAACTTAACGGACACGCGCACGCCATTGTAAGTCCACAAGACCGAGAGTGCATATTAAGTGTGCCATTTGGGACAGGGCCATTGACACTTGGTCAGGACCCCTCTGCGTCATTTTTTGACGCCCAGGGAACTCCACTGATTTCAGCTGTTGGCCCAATGCATCAGATCAAGAAGCATTTCATTCTTTGCATTTGTAAATGTAGACATGATTTTATAAATATTTATAGGCTACTTTTATATTTTAGAGCAACTAACCCACTCCTACCCTAAACCCAGGGCCGTAACCACCATACACTCTAAAAGAAAAAAAGGTTCTATATGGCACCAAAAATGGTTCTTGGCTCGTAATCATAGGGGAACCTTTTTAAGTGCTATATAGCACCAATTCTGGTGCTTCAGTGGTTCTTCAGCGGTTCTTCAGAGGTTCTTCCCCGGATCTTTGACTAAGGTGCTATATAGCACCCCATATACAGAACATGTTAAGATGTGGTGCTATATAGCACCAAAAGTGGTTCCTCTATATGATTACGACGAAGAACCATTTTTGGTGCCATATAGAACCTTTCTTTTTTATAGTGTAGACATAATTCGAATTATCCCCCCCAATATTGGAAATTCTTGCACTGCACTTCATTACGCAGCGCTCTGTATGACAGGATGACAAAAAGGTTTTAAAGTTACATTTTTAGCCTGGTCTGCCTCAGGTCTGATGGCGCTCGTCAATGTCAAAATGATTGAGATGGCCAGTCAAATCAAAGTAGGCGGGATTTACGTTCTCTTTTGGCTCCCGGACGAGCGCATCAATCTATCACTTAATGCCGTTGCAGAGACTCTATTCTTTCCAGTGAAATCTCAAAACAAAATGCATACAAATGTGTCCCTGCTCTTAATATACAATCATTTAACATGTTTGATTTTAATGAAGAAAAAAAACTATATGAGGGTGGATTAGAGCCTGGAAATTCTGGAACCTTTGACACGGTTTACAAAAATTTCAAAAGGAATTCAAATGTTAACAGCGGATCTATGTATTTATTCACTAATGGGAAAAATCTCGAGACTAACAATATATTAGACGCAAATGAATGCAAATATTACTTGCAAATGATTGAGTTACTAATTATCCCAAAATTAGTATTATTATTATTTCCCTACTAGAATTAGACCTAGAATTTCTTTCACTGTGCTTTATATATATATAAAAAATTGGTCCCCCCCAATGTTCAAGACATGGTCACAGCCTAAACCTGCCCACTTATCACAAATATAAAACATGTAACAGGCAAATAAAAGTACAGTCACAGGTATTTATTGCAAAAACTGACCAAAAACAGTATAAAAGTATTAACTCGTTGCATTTAAAGCCTTCTGAAGTCATACGATATCTTTATGTGAAGAACAAGTGGATCTTAATGTTTTAATTGGTGAAATGATAATCGAGCCGCTCTGTGAACGCGCTCATTCATATCTCATTCAAAAGATACACCGACTCTTTAGCGTGACGCAATCAGTCACGAGACACACGAGAGCCAATGACATTTTACAATCAAATTTTGAGGCAACTAAAAAACGATTGCGCCACTAACCAACAAAAACCTGCTCTAAAGTCAATAGCGCAGTATTTTTTGTTTTATTTAAAGTGTGCGTTAGTAATATGCGCCTATAGGCGGGTTCACAACATGCGTACACTCTGCTTATTACACACACAGGGTCACAAACATTATTAAATATTGAAAATAAAAGGATTCCTCTCTGGAGAAGCATTCAGTCTTTCCGCTCGCAAATTCCGCCATGTGAATAGCGAATCCGCCATGGTGCAAACGCAGATGGCTTTTAAAGGGAATGGGAAATGAGACTCTGATTGGTTTATTGCACGTTAAGCCAAAAACACCCCCATGATTAAAGGGATAGTTCACCCAAAAATGAAAATTAGCCCATGATTTACTCACCCTCAAGTCATCCGTGGTGTATATGCCATTCTTCTTTCAGACGAATAAAATCTGAGTTATATTCAAATGTTCTGGCTAATCCAAGCATTATAATAGCAGTTTAAGTGCACCTGGCCCATTCGCCTCAGACCATGCACTCAGATCGTTATATTAGGGCCCATGGAATTAGTTAACTAGTTAGAGTAATTACCAAATTTCCTCATATTTTATTGGTTGGTCCATTTTTTTAATCTCTGGGTGAAACATAATGCTAATTTCACAGATGCTGTCAATAGAGCTTAAGTATTAGTTCACCCTTAACATTCTGTTCTACATTACAGGGATAGTACACTAAAAAATGAAAATTCTGTCATCATCTACTCACCCTTATGATGTTTCAAGCCTGTAATGTAATCTCAAACTGGAATCTAATACTGAAAGTATTATCTAAAGTGTTATCTTATGAACCTAGTGGAAAGCTACAAGTGTTTATTCTTCTCCTGGGCACACAGTGAACACAGAACGGATTAACAGTGAATGAAAAGAGAATTAAATGTTTTGTTATGTAATAAGATTACAGCCCGTCTGCTTTCTTGTCCCATTGGTATTCTGGTACACTTTGTCAACCAAATAAGTTTTACTCTGCTAAAAGAGAAGATAAACTGCTGGATTTGTCTCATATACTTCTCTCTGAATAGGTGAAATCTATCAACAAATCTTGTATTATTGTCAGTGCATAAATAAAGTAGTATAATGAAGGTACAGTGAAATAAACACTAACTGGGGAATATCCAAATGTCATTACTTGTGTAAAGGATGAATTCAGACATTAAAACAGGTTCTCGAATCTGATTGGCTGAGAGCCTTTTCCAACCGTGTGATTTTCCCCCAGTATCAGCACTCTAACCATTTCACCGTTTGCATTACTCACAGGGAATGTCATGGTGGACGAGCAAACCACCATCATTTATATTACTGTTATTGTATCACGGATTGTGGTTTTAAGAGTTTATTAGGCAGGAATGTAGTTATTTAGACCTCAACTATGCAACTTACAAACATAGCGCATAGCCTACTTGACTATTTGTTTTAGATGTTTTCGGAGATTGAGCTCTAGACTGCCAGCGGCCATTCAGCACTCATGTACCTGCAGAGAACAGATTTATCTTGGCCTGTCTTTCGAGAATTTGCTGCTTACTCTTATGTAGATAGTGTTTAAACATGAGGTTTAATTCGTATTGGGTATATCAAACAGGCAATTTTTGGTCTTATTAATCTCGGCCGACTTTTTCCAGAGCAAATCGATTTGGCCACGGGCAAAGTTAAGTTTCATAACATTATATTCAACTGAAATCCTGTACTAGCACTGCTTTTGTACTTTTGACTGAACTGTTTGTTTGAGTTTATTTCCGATAATACAAACTTAAGGTTGGAAACAATAAGACGCAACTTAGAAATTGACTTTGCATTGACTACTTAAAGGGCAAAGACAAAGATATCGCTTTCCTCGGCGGACATTCAAACATTTTGTGATCATGAATATGTGTCACATGTCTGTCTGTTTGTTAGGTCTTTCAGTAATGTTTTGATTCTGTCACATGTTCCTTTGTCCCTATTGCTACCTTTGTCTTGTTAATCATCTAGTTTCTGTTCTCTTTTTAAAGGGATAGTTCACCCAAAAATGAAAATTCTGTCATTAATTACTCACCCTCATGTCGTTCGACACCCGTAAGACCTCCGTTAGACAAAAAAAAATCAAAATAACACCTTTATCCAACTTGTTCTTGTCTTCCGTGTGTGCCTCCACGACGCATGCGCGAGAATATGACGCAGATCCGGCGTTCGGACACATGACCCAGAAGCGATTTGTTTACAAGCAGAGGAAGACGCGCGTGTCTAAGCTGTTGAATTCTACATTGATCGTGCTTTAGGTCTCGGCGTAGTTCTCACAATGGGGTAAGAGTGTGCATTTCATGGATTCCCGAACCACGGCGCTACGTCATATTCTCGCGCATGCGTCGTGGAGGCACACACGGAAGACAAGAACAAGTTGGATAAAATCGTTATTTTGATTTTTTCTTGCGCACAAAAACTGTTGTCGTCGCATCGTAAAATGATTGTAGAGTCACTGTGGTGAGATGGACTTTGTAACGACGTTTTAAGTGCCTTTTCTGGGTCTTGGAAGTGTGAATGTACTGAATGCCAATGGAGGCCTATCTGAAGCCTTTCTCAGCCATCAGCTTTCAACAAAAATATCTTTATTTGTGTTCCGAATATTTTCTTACGGGTCTTACGGGTGTCGAACGACATGAGGGTGAGTAATTAATGACAGAATTTTAATTTTTGGGTGAACTAACCCTTTAAGTTACACCCTCACCTTCAGTCTTTGTCTTGTCACTGTTTTGTTAACTGGTTATTTTGAAGAGGGCTCCTGCCTTTTGTGTGTTTCTGAAAGTCAATAAGATTGACCTGAAGAATATCCGCAATAAATTATATACAGTTCCGGAAAAAAAAATTAAGAGACCACTTAACATTGAGAAATATATTTTTTTCCAGAGCTGCAGTATGGAAGTAGGCATATTTGGACACGGCTATCATTTGAGCATCCTGACCAAAATTGGCTCAACCACTGGCATGAGTTTGGGGCTATCTGTTTGTCCAACCAATGGAAGAAAGTGGGAGTGTCCGAGATGCTTGTTTAGAAACAATAATATTTGCAATTTAGCTTGGCAATGCTTGTGGTAAAGAAATTATACACTTCTAATTTAAATTATGTTTTATCCTGCTTGAATATCTTTGCTCTGTTCCTTCTACTTTTGCTTGTAATTGTCCTTGACTTTGCTATCATTAAAATATTCATTCTGACACATAAATCTAAATAATTATATATGCACCTCTAGGAGCAGTATAATCAATCTTGTCCTTGGAGCTGACCTCGCAAGTGGTGGCAATATAAAGATATGAGTATTTTAGCCCAAAAGCATGAGGTTTAGGAAAGCTTTTAGAGTAAAAATTTCTAACTGTGCCCATAAAGATTGTATCATTCACATGGTTAAGTAGTTCAATAGACTGTGTAATATGATGTCGGGATGAAGCAAAGTCGCATGGCTGATTAGTCACACTATAGGCGCTTTTCATTCAGATCAAAGAGAAGAATACACATCTTAACGTGTATTTCTGCTGCCAGCTGAACCAGGAACAGTGTGTGGTGATGTAAAGCGGCTGGAGATACAGTAGAGTCGTCATCAACCCCTGAGAGGGCAGATAATCCAGTACCCCCAACCTGCTAACCATTAATAATCTGCCGGTACTACCCTCCCCCCAGCAGAAAGCCCAACACACCCATCCCCCTCTAACCATCAATCCATACATACCTCTCCCTCTGTTTGTCCATTCTCAAAAATAAAGGTTGCACCACAAAAACAAATTGCATTTCATTTTCAACAATGCATTTTTATTAGTCAGAAAAAAAGTCATATTTTACATTACACAACCCAGTTCTGGCCCTTGAATATAATTGGTTGAGGGGTGTTTCAGAAGGGCTGATATGCAACACAGGTTTAGGCTCTTTAGAAAAACATGCATCTATAAATTTTTGCAAAATATTACTCCATGTTTTCCTTTTCACGCACATTGTGCGTGATTGATATAATTTTTTTGTAAGTTACCGCTTTTTTTTACTACACTTTTTTTTTTAAAGGGGTAATGAATAGTGAAATCCAACTTTCCCTTGAGCCTTTGATATATAAGTTAATTATGATATAAGAATATCCTGTATGTTTCGGAGCTGAAAACTTCTTTTACCTTGTTAGTCAAAGAAAAGCTCTTATTGACACCAGTCCCAGAAAACGCTCGATCTCAGAATATGTCAACCATTGACGTCATCATGTGCTGAAACGCCGCCTCAACAGATAAAAGTACGCCTGATTCTGTAGCCCCGCCCACCGATTCGTGGAGCTAAACGGATCACGCTACCGACCAATAAACATGCCGAAGATAGCAAGATATTGTGCTGTGCCTGGTTGTGGAAGAACACAGTCGCTGCATGAGCTTCCTTCGAATTCTAATATTGGAAATGTGTGGTTGAACTTTATTTTTAATGAATATCCAGCTCACGTGGGGAAGATATTACACGTATGTTAATTTCACCGGATTCGTTTGTAAACAAGAGACTGGATTTGCAGACAGGATGAGATTGCATGAATGAATGAAGCAACACACTAATGTGAGTAAAAACATTTTTATATGTGATAGTATTGCATTGTTACAGATCAAACAGTGTTACGCTATGTACATTTCTGACTAAACATAACCCCAACATCCCGGGGCTATCTGTTTTCCAGACCTGCTACCAATACGTATCATCGCGCGCGTCTATCCACCGATCGGGCGGGCCAAGTAATATAAAATAACATTCATATTAATTGCGGGTGGATGAGAGATAAGTCATTGTGTTTGTTTGATAAAGACATTTTGCGAGCCCTGAGAGATGAACCATTCCGGTTGCCGTTTCCCGTACTCATGGGTGAGCTGAAGCTCATTAAATATGCAAAGCTTATCCAATCATAGCAGTGGGCGTTTACTTCCAAGTCTTCAGTGCGGCACGCCCATAAAAACCGAGCATGTCTAGAGAGAGGCTCAAAACCAGGGCAGAAAATAGCCTATTACTTATTCATTATGATGTTTTTGAATGTAAAAACCACGAGACCGTCACAAGTAGACCACAGACAACAGTATAAAAAAATATGTTCATGACACCTTTAAAATAGGGCACAATGTACTGTATTAATTGTACAGAATTTTCCATATTTATTTTTTTAGAGGTGTTTTACCTGTATTTTTAATTTTGAACTTCATTGCATTGTGTTTTAGGGTTAATGGAAATGTCTCTAAAATTACTGAATAATTTCCTGGTAATTTTCTGCCAGTATTATCAGATTTTTTTATTTTTACAGTGTATAATTGTAAAAATATCCCCCTTCAAGTCATGGTACATGTGTCTTTTGCAGTGAAATGTTTGATTTTTATGAAGTAAATTATAGAATAACTTTTATATTATTAGTAATATTCCAGGATGATCATTTTCTAAAGCATCTTAGGTTTACCTGATTATCCACACATTATGTTTAGAAAAAAAACGTCATTGAATTGCATTGTATTATTTTGCCTCCACAATGAAAACTGCAGAGCTTTGATCATAACACTAAGCATTTAAATATCATCTTAAGACACTTTATAGGAAAACACACAGTTGTGGTCAGAATTATTGGCACCCCAGGTAAATATGATCAAAGATGGCTATAAAAATACATCTGCATTGTTGATCCTTGTGATCTATCATTAAAAAAAGATTGCAATTTCCATCAACCAGGCTGAAGCTCTATTGATATTATTGGTAACCCTTTAGTATGGGGAACACATATTCACTATTAACTCCGACTAGTTTTGCCTCAATAAACTATTGGGTAGGATTAAGGGATATAGAATAAGGTCATGCAGAATAAGGCATTAATATGTGCTTTATAAGTACTAACAAACAGCCAAAATCCTAGTTGCATGCTACTACTAATCAAGTAGTTAATAGCAAGAATTGAACACTGAAATAAAGTTACCAAATGATTTGCTTCTGGTCACATAAGGTAAGGCTAAACATCTCCCCTGGTTTCTTGTAAATATTATGTGGAGGAAAGAAACAACCACATGGAGCCGGATACAGTAACAAAGCAGCCTGGGTGTATAACAGCAATGTATTAGGGATCAGAGCGGTTTAAATGAGGTGTTCACACATACTCACATGACTATGATGAAGGGCAGTGATTATGAGGCAGAGCTCTAATGTAATCTCTGCTGCAGTGAGGGGGTTGTGTTGCACACAGAGGACACGCATGCATTTCTGACCTTCTCTTTCCTGTCATACAGTTACACAGCAATAAATGTGCTGAGGGCTCTTGCTGAAGCATGCTAACACTTACACCTCACAGAACACACTGACATATGCCATGGGTTTGTAATTGATATTTTAATCATGAGGAGGAATACATCCAACGCTGCTTAAGCTGACCCAATGATTTATAATTTCAAACAAAACCATGATATGCTGTTCTATTTAAAGGGATAGTTTAAAGGGATAAATTGCACGAGAAGGCCTGGCTCGCAGTCTCCGCTCTAATTCATCCCAAAAGTGTTCTATAGGGTTGAGGTCAGGACTCTGTGCAGGCCAATCCAGTTCCTCCACACCAAACTCCCTCATCCATGTCTTTATGGAGCTTGCTTTGTGCGCTGGTGCGCAGTCATGTTGGAATAGGAAGAAGCCATTCCCAAACTGTTCCCACAAAGTTGGGAGCATGAAATTGTCCAAAATGTCTTGGCATGCTGAAGCATTAAGAGTTTCTTTCACTGAAACTAAGGGGCCAAGCCCAATCCCTGAAAAACAACCCCACACCATAAACCTATAGAGCTAATCTGAAGGCCACACGAAGTTTGGAGGTCTGTAGCTATTGACTTCTGCACACTGTGCCTCAGCATTGCTGAGTTGCTGTTGTAGCGAATTAGCTCAAAGGGGAAATATTAATAATTATTCATAACTCATTATGATTATTCATTATGATTAATTATGAATATTTGAATCAGTTGAATCACATTACAATCAATCAGTTCATCCTTTGAACGTTCAGTATTGATTATTAATTCATTCTAAGAAAAGAATTTTTCTTTGAGTCTGCCATGTAAGCGGTCAAATCGGATATTCCTCAGTAAATGCAAGTCGTGTCATTAAAAAAGGGACGGAGACGAATGACGTCAACTCAGGTGGACACGAATTGCGTCTCCTCTTTTTTCCCCGCCTTATGAGAGCAATGTTTTGCTGACCTTTAAAGATAGTGTGTAAAGCAAAACATTGAATAATCATCTCGCCTGCATCCATTGCATATCGCAACATTTTACTTCCTTTTCCGGGTCAGAATGTCTTAGGCTGTTTCGCCAGTGTATAGTGTAAATGCAAATATCGGATAGGGTCACTTTTAAAACATGATGTAAGCGGGTCGTCAAAAAAATGGATATAGTCACCAAATCGGAATTGTGCATCAAGACTTGCAGTGTAAATGCGGCCATAGTGTATCATAAATTCCAAGTGTTCTGGGGGTATACGATAGGATTTGGTAAAAAATAAACCGAAATTGAATGTATTATTTAACAAAAATCCTGACCTTGGCCATTGGTCTTCTGTGCACTGCACACTTTTATGAGACTTATTAACACCGCAGTTCACTCCGACTCACACAGAAAAAGCATGAAAAATAAAGATTAAAGGGGGGGTGAAATGCTGTTGCATGCATACCAAGCTTTTTACACTGTTAAAGACTTGGATTCCCATCCTAAACATGGACAAGACTTTTGATGGAGTATTTCTGTGCCAAAAATACTCCTTCCGGTTTCTCATAAGTTTCGGAAAGTTTTTTTTGAGTATGGGTAAATGTGACGTCAGATGGGGCGAGATCTTTTCCGTCCTTTTTCAGATCTTTTCCGTCCTTTTTTCGGAAAGACTCGGTACAGCATATCTTTCGTTTATAAATATAATAAAACTAAAGACTTTTCGGAGATATGAAAGATGCAATACTACTCTTTAGGTACTCAAGATTGACATGAGATTGACTGAAAATGAGTGTTTCACCCCCCTTTTAATAATAAAAACGTGACATGAAATACAATACATGTATTTTATTCTCTAAAGATGAGTATTTCAGTTGTGTTCGAAGTTAAATGTCAACTCATTCTGACTGTCATCTGACAACTGGAGTCCCGGTCCGGAGATAAAAACTTACACGGATACATTTCTGGAATTTCTAGCAGTTGTATTACATGTTGCGTTTTTATTCATCTTGATTTCTCTCAACTTATTTCTTTTTCCTGGGTAAGTCCGAGAGAACTGCGGTGCTAATAGAGTCTCATGAGCGCGTGCAGTGCGCAGAAGACCAACAGCCAAGGTGACGGTTTTCTTAAATAATACATTACATTTCAGTTTGTCCTCTCGTATGAACCCAGAACACTTGGAATATGACACGTGTTGCATGGGACCATTCTATGATACTTCTACATCTTTTTTTAATGCTGATCGCTACTCATTGACATTATATGGTGGATATATATAAAAAAAAAATAAAAATAAAAAAACACCATAAGAACAACACCAGGGTGAGTAAATTATGACTTCATTTTTATTTTAGGGTGAACTGTCCCTTTAAGTTCATTGCTCATCTAATCAAAACTGCTCATTTCTTATAGTTTGGGATTCCCTCATGCTGGCATAAACTTAAATAATCATTTTCTCAGCATGATTTGAGAATGTTTAAGGCATCTTGTGTAAGAACATTTGACAATCTGTACAAAGAGTTCATATGATCAGTGTTACTAATTTGGTTATTTGAGTGAGATCTATAAAATTTGTCGACTGTCACATGAAGCTAATAGGAACTGATGATGTTGTAATGGAGTTTGCAGGACAAAGTATATCTGATTTTAATAAGATTTTGTTCTAGATGTTTGAAATGAACATATACTAAAATCACTGCTAGAAAACAAGCATACAAGCATATGTCAGACACTGATTAAAATGATTGTGGTGAAGTAAATACTACAGAAAAAACGTAATTTCTACATGAAAAAGTTAGCTTAGACATACTCACATACACACATTCATACTCAAAAACGATCTACTAATTATAACCGTCACTGTGTATTGTGTGTCAGATGCTGCGTTACTACTTTTACGGAGATAAGGTGCCTACAAAATATCTATTGTATTATTTACTTAGATGTTTCTGAGTAAAGCACACTTTAAAAGTGTTGCTATATTGTTTGAGTAAAAAGTATTTCAAAGGAAACTTCAACTAAGTAGAATGTACTCAACAAACTTTTATTGGCCAATTTAAAATTACATTTTCTTTGTTGATTTTACTTAACTTAGGTAAGTAGAGTTTACTTAATGCCATATGTGAAATTTACTTAAAAACTATGCATGCAAAAACAAAGAAAAAGTAAATTTTACTTTCCACCACTTGGATGACATGTATTTGATATTTTAGTTTTAAAGTTTTACATTTCCATTAACAAAGCTTTAAATTATTTGCTTACATTACCATTGCCATCGTATGTCTAGAGTAAAGCACAATTGATTACAGCTTGTGTCTACTCTGTAAACCCGAATAAGTTGGCAAAACTAAAGAAAAAAATGAGGCAATCGGTTGCTTAAGTTTTTATGTTAAGAAATTTAAGTTCAAGTAACCAGAATTTGAAATATTTGAGTAAGCTAATTCGTACATTTAACTTCAAGATATCATGGAATCTCACATTTTTAGTAGAGGAATCTTGACTAGCTTTAACTAGCTAATTCAATACATGACACCTTGCTAATTGGTTACACAATGCTTTGCATTAGCATAGCATTTGCTGAATGAGGATAGCAATATAAAACATTTAATATATATCTCTTCTCAAACTAAGCTCATGCTCCACTCGTCACCATGATGGTAACAACATAACAGAAACTCTTCTAAACTAGCAAAACAAAACATTAAATGCTACTAAATCTCCCACTTAACGTTAATCTTGCACAAAAAACATCATATAATTTTGACATTTACTGTCCCTTTTGAGTGTCATGGCAAAGCATGCTGGGAAATAGAAATCCCAGCCTAGTTTCGGTTTAATTTAAGTTAGTCTAAATTGAAAGAAACATGTCCATAAAACTCAAAACAATGAAACAATTCAGATTACTTAAAATGTGTCAGTTTTGTGAACTCAAAAGAGAAAGAAAGTTCTAAATACTCATAAAAGTTCATTTATTTGAACTTATTTGTTTGATTTGAGTTGGCTCTACTCAAACCAATTAATTATTTTGAGCGTTAGGGTTTACTGACATTTAAAGTCTGGCAAAATTGATCAGGACAAGAAAGTTAACACTTTATTTCGACATTAGACATTCTGCTAGACATCTTTAAACATTCTACTAGCTATAAGTAACTTAAGTAACTACAAGTCAACTAACTCTCATTAATATTAGTCGACTGACTGCTTAATTTCTCTACTAACACTTTATTTGAATGGCCCACCAACAGATATTCTACTAGTAACTTTACTTTCACATGTCAAAATATTCTACTAACCCAAACCCTAACACCTAACCCTCAACTAATAGTATAATATAGTCTACACACATGTAGTTGCAAAGTTACTTATAGTTAATGTTTGAAGTGGACCATTGAAATAAAGAGTAACCGAAAGGAAGAAGAAAAAAAAGCTTATTGGTGTTGATTTCCATAATTTAAATAGGATTCTCTCCAGGTTTGCGTGTCTGAGTGACTGTGGAGATCCGCAGACAGCAGTTTGAGGTTCGTTGCATAACGGGAAGTATTTCACATTGATTGTACATCCATAAACAGATTAGATCACCTCATACGACCTGTCTTCAGTCAGCATGGTCTCTGTCAGATGAGGTGAAATGTTTTAGCTGGTTCCCTATTGATGTTTAAATCTAATATAAGCATGGTGGTTTGAGGTTTAATGCTGGTAAGGGATGCACTAAGGCATCTGAATGTAAATAAGGTGCATGAACACATACAAAATGCAAAACAGAGGCAAAACACATGCGAGATGATGATTTCAGACCTGCGTGACTTTCTTCTATGGAACTTAAAATAAGGTATTTTGAAAAATGTCTCAGTATTTATTTTTTTTTTATTTTTTTTCCACATAATAAAAGTCAATGAGGTGCAACTTCCATTGCATGGGCAAAACCAATTGAAACATTCTTGTGTTCCACAGAAGAATATAAGTTTCTTTTTAATTTGTGTGGACCTTATGAACAAACTGATGGTATGATAATTTCACACCCTGCTTCTAAAGCAATTAAATTAGTGCTGGGGAAAAATTAATCATGATTAATCGCATACAAAATAAAAGTTTGTGTTTAGATAATATATGTGTGTGTGTACTGTGTAAAATTATTATGTATATATAAATACACACACATGCATGTATATATTTAAGAAAAAATGTATATTTTTTATCAAAAAAATATTTTTATATATAAAATAAATTATATATACAGCATGTACATGCAAATATTTCTTAAATATATACATGTGTGTGTATTTATATATAGTAATAACACACATATGTTATATAAACACAAACTTTTATTTTGGATGCGATTAATCACGATAAATTTTTCCCCAGCACTAATTGAAATGCTTTTGCATTTAACAATAAACATGTTTATCAAAATGATGCTTGAAACCAGCAAGCATGAATGTTTAAATATTTCACAATGACCGTAAAATATTTAAGCTTCTTTGTCAGTGAAACGTGTTTAGACAATAAATGATGGTAATATTATGGCTGCTTTGAGGTAAAGTATTACTCTTATGCTATTTTTAATCAATGTTTTCTAATTTTATGCGAAATTAAAATATTAAATGTTCACTTCTGACACTATTTAACCTAAAAGGAAAACTTGTTGGAAGGTGCAAATAATGAATAAACATAAAAGTAGAAGTTAAAAGTCAAGTTTGCAAGAGCAAATTCATGCCTTAGCGCCCCCTGTTGGAGACCAAAAACAGTAAAGCATTTACACTGAAAGAGGCATAAAACACAGAATTCATCATTAAAACCCGACAGAAATATAGTCTATTTATAAATGCTTTTAATATTTTATGCTGTAAAAATAAATTATGGACCTATTAATTTATTCTCCATTATTATGTGAAACCCAAAAACCAATCCAAGACGAAACATATTACTCTGAGATTGAATACTCTTATTCCTAATTTTAATGAACTATATGTATAGAAATAAATAGTTCCAATGTTAAAATGGAACTGGTCATAAACTTTAGTGAAGTTTAGAGAATCATTATCATAGGTGCATTAAACTTTAAAGTTAATGTAATTATATATGTACAACAGCTTTCTCCTTAATATTATTGCAAACATACACACTCGAAGAGAAAGAGAGTCTGCTAAAGCATTTCAATTTCAAATGCTGAGCTCTGATATTGGGATTGATAATCTGATTAGACAGACATCCATTTTATAGATGAGCTCAAAAATCTTCTCAAAAGTAATGGTTAAAGCTCTTTTGGTGCAGTTTAATATGAGTAGGCCTACACAGGCCTTCTAAATTAATAAATAGTAACTCTGTCTCCTTGATGTTTGTATCTATTTATGAAAAGATGTCTGAATGTTACTGAGGGATTTTGTTTTGTTGTGGTTAAATAGACACATTTTATCCTCCCAATAAACCTTGGACACTCTCTTCACATTGTATCCATAATCCAGACAATGTGGCGAGATTCAAAAGCTGGAATAAGAGTTTGCCAGGGGAAAATTTGATTCCCCCTCTTGTTTAAGCCGCAAACTGTCCTGTTCCATTTACATTTCCATTTCTGGCCCAATTTACAATATGTGTAGAGATAATCCAGAAAAAACACAATCTAGTGAAATATCAAAACAGTTACACCCAGATATGTTCTTTACAGATTCATATCTGCATAAGAACAGATAAAAAGAACATCCATTTCCCAATGTCCGTGTGTGTGTGTGTGTGTGTGTGTGTGTGTGTGTGTGTGTGTGTGTGTGTGTGTGTGTGTGTGTGTGTGTGTGTGTGTGTGTGTGTGTGTGTGTGTGTGTGTGTGTGTGTGTGTGTGTGTGTGTGTGTGTGTGTGTGTGTGTGTGTGTGTGTGTGTGTGTGTGTGTGTGTGTGTGTGTGTGTGTGTGTGTGTGTGTGTGTGTGTGTGTGTGTGTGTGTGTGTGTGTGTGTGTGTGTGTGTGTGTGTGTGTGTGTGTGTGTGTGTGTGTGTGTGTGTGTGTGTGTGTGTGTGTGTGTGTGTGTGTGTGTGTGTGTGTGTGTGTGTGTGTGTGTGTGTGTGTGTGTGTGTGTGTGTGTGTGTGTGTGTGTGTGTGTGTGTGTGTGTGTGTGTGTGTGTGTGTGTGTGTGTGTGTGTGTGTGTGTGTGTGTGTGTGTGTGTGTGTGTGTGTGTGTGTGTGTGTGTGTGTGTGTGTGTGTGTGTGTGTGTGTGTGTGTGTGTGTGTGTGTGTGTGTGTGTGTGTGTGTGTGTGTGTGTGTGTGTGTGTGTGTGTGTGTGTGTGTGTGTGTGTGTGTGTGTGTGTGTGTGTGTGTGTGTGTGTGTGTGTGTGTGTGTGTGTGTGTGTGTGTGTGTGTGTGTGTGTGTGTGTGTGTGTGTGTGTGTGTGTGTGTGTGTGTGTGTGTGTGTGTGTGTGTGTGTGTGTGTGTGTGTGTGTGTGTGTGTGTGTGTGTGTGTGTGTGTGTGTGTGTGTGTGTGTGTGTGTGTGTGTGTGTGTGTGTGTGTGTGTGTGTGTGTGTGTGTGTGTGTGTGTGTGTGTGTGTGTGTGTGTGTGTGTGTGTGTGTGTGTGTGTGTGTGTAAGCAAAGGATTTCAATGAGATCACTGACATACTTCTGAAATACTGTAATCAGACAGAGCCTATAAACTCTGGTATGACTGGGTGCGGTTAATCTCAAAACACATTGAAAAGCATACATTTGAGTCACAAACTGCTCTGAGTATAACGTCACCATCTCTTCCAAATTACAGTAGTTATGGCATGAATCGGTAGAATCGTTTTATTCAAGGTAATTAAAGCAACTTTTTTTCAATAACAGAATAATGTGTAAAAGTATGGTAATTGGGGGTCAATCTTCTTTCAGACGAATAAAATCTGAGTTATATTACAAAAATCCAGGTTAATCCAAGCATTAGAATTTGATTCATTTTGCATTAGAATTTGATTCATAGTTGCTCTGTTTTTAAAGTCCATAAAAAGTGCATATGTCCATCAAATAACTGCTCCACGCGGCTCTGGGGTGTTAATAAAGGCCTTCTGAAACGAATTGATGCGTTTGTGTAAGAAAATATCCATATTTAAAACTTTATCAAGTTAACTTTCGACCGATCGGTTTCCCTGTTCAATTTATGGAAAAAGTGTTGAAAGTTCCCCTGCCGATCGAAAGACGCCAGACGCGAGTTTCACTTTCAACATTCAACACTTTTCCACAGAAGGCGGTCGGTCGAAAGTTTACTTGATAAAGTTTTAAACATGGATATTTTTACTGCACAAACGCATCGATTCGCTTCAGAAGGCCTTTATTAACACCCCAAAGCCGCGTGGAGCAGTTATATGATAGGCAGATGCACTTTTTATGGACTTCAAAAACAGAGCAACTATGAATCAAATTCTAATGCTTGGATTAGCCTGGACTTTTGTAATATAACTCCGATTTTATTCGTCTGAAAGAAGAATGTCATATACACCTAGGATGACTTGAGGGTGAGTAAATTATGGGCTAATTTTCATCTATGGGTAAACTATCCCTTTAAGGTATGCTTTTAGCCCCGTTGTAACCTATACATTTAAATACATTTAGAACACTTAACTAAGTGATTGCTATCAGGATGTAAAGAGACTTTCAACCAGCATAACAAAAAATGTTTCTGGAATATATGAAGAGTTTTTGTCCTAATCAGTCCTATAGCTGTGACGGCGATAGTACACAACGATTCTATTAAACTGTTTATTTTTCTGCAACGTCGTGGATGGAATAACAACATACAAAATATGACAATGATAATCTCAGGTACAGATTATGTGCCTTATTTAATGTAAAAAGAATTTGATGTGAGTTTGAGTATCACTTTGTGTGACCTAGCCATACTGAAAGCGAAGGTATTACCAATACACTATATTGCGAAAAGTTTTGGGACGCCTACCTTTAGCATGAAATTGTCCAAAATGTCTTGGTATGCTGAAGCATTAAGAGTTCCTTTCACTGGAACTAAGGGGCCAAGCCCAACCCCTGAAAAACAACCCCACACCATAATCCCCCCTCCACCAATCTTTACAATTGGCACAATGCAGTCAGGCAAGTACCGTTCTCCTGGTGTCCGCCAAACCCAGACTCGTCCATCGGATTGCCAGACAGAGAAGCGTGATTCGTCACTTCAGAGAACACGTCTCCACTGCTCTAGAGTCCAGTGTTGGCGTGCTTTACACCACTGCATCTGAAGCTTTGCATTGCACTTGGTGATGTAAGGCTTGGATGCAGCTGCTCGGCCATGGAAACCCATTCCATGAAGCTCTCTACGCACTGTTCTTGAGCTAATCTGAAGGCCACATGAAGTTTGGAGGTCTGTAGCCATTGACTCTGGAGAAAGTTGGTGACTTCTGTGCACGGTGTGCCTCAGCATGCGCTGACCCCGCTCTGTGATTTTAAGTGGCCTGAGTTGCTGTTGTTCCCAATTGCTTCCACTTTGTTATAACACCACTAACAGTTGACCGTGGAATATTTAGTATTGAGGAAATTTCACGAATGCACTTATTGCACAGGCGGCAACCTATCACGATACCATGCTTGAATTCACTGAGCTCCTGAGAGCGACACATTCTTTCACAAATGTTTTTAGAAGCGTCTGCATGCCTAGGTGCTTGATTTTATACACCTTTGGCCATGGAAGTGATTAGAACACCTGAATTCAATGATTTGGACGGGTGTCCCAATACTTTTGTCGGAAAATATATGAAAGGAAACAATGTGAACTCAGTGTGAACAAACAAGTGTATTCTATGACAAATATTGTATCAGACAATATGTATTTAATAATGTTAAAATGGTGTTTATGAATTTGATTATAGCCCACTTCTCTATTTTGTTGCTAGAGCAGTGTACTTGTAGAGAGAGCCCGTCCACTTTTCTGATTGGCTGTGAACTTTGATCGATTTTGTCACGTCTGGTGTGGACAGACAAATTTTGTGTGGCTGGAAACTTATCGCATCACGTCCGGTTAACGCTAGTCTTTTTCCTCTCTACTGCCACTACATCTACTTTAGTCAGACATTTACAGATGTTTATGCCACTAACGAGAAGAATGGACCCATTTTATATTAGGTGGCCTTAACTACTATGTACTAACATTTTAATTAATCATTTGATACATTGCACTTATTGTGTACATACATGTTTTTACATTGTACTTACATAAAAAAAAAATACCTGCCTGTAATTACATCTGTAATTAATTTCTGTAGTTACATTTGTAATTACACAGTTGATACTTCCCTTAAACCTAACCCTACCCTTAAACTTACCCATACCACCACACCTGTCCCTAACCCTACCCGTATCCCACCTCAATATCAGCAAAAGGGTTTTGCAATAGAATTTGAATACAGTAAGGACATTGTACTTTTTTATGTAAGTACACAGTAGTTAAGGCCACCCAATATAAAGTGGGGCCAGAAGAATTAATTATTATGTTATATGTAAGCATTTTTCAATACACAAAGCTAGATGTCAGTCCCAAATGTCATGAGGATCATACAAACAATAGTGGAATAGCATACATAAAATGGAAAAGCTTTATTATTTCATAACACCTTCAACTTATAAAGAACATTCAGTAATACCACATTAATGGCAATTATACAAATTTATGACCATCATCATAGAACATTACAATGGATTATTTTACAAAATCTGCGCCAAGCTCACAGAAAAGTCAATCCCAAGGCACTGGCCACCTAACGTACATTTGGAAGAATAATACTGGTTAATGTGCTTCACTGCTCTGTACATTTGTGCACATGATGTATGTAACCTCATAACCCAGAGGTTTACGCATTTGACTTTGGTCAAAGATACTCAAAAACGTGCTGGCCATGTGAAGGCCATGTCAGAATATTAAGACGTCCCTTATTTTTCCCTCTTAGGAAGAGAACAAAACAATTCTACAAATGAATTACAATTGGTCTCTCACTAAAACAGCATTTG